>NC_064922.1:900109071-900423335 GCF_023897955.1 Schistocerca gregaria
CATGGATGTGTGTGATTTCTTTAGGTTAGTTAGGTTTAAGTAGTTCTAAGTTCTAGGGGACTGATGACCGCAGCTGTTAAGTCCCATAGTGCTCAGAGCCATTTGAACCATTTTTGAAAACGTACTTCGCCCCCAGTGTATCAGTAGCACCAGTGCAGAAGCCATACTCGTTGCAGCAGGTGAGGTGAGGTGGGTAACAGATACCGGATTCGTGCACGGCGACGGTTCTAACTTGCGTAACTTGCTCTGGCCAGCACCTAGTTTCAGATGGGTCGCACGCGGTATTTCTTCGTCCACAAGAGCTACAGCCTGCAGAGCTCACACCACACTTAATCACCTCCCCTACAACAACCTCCCAGAACCCAAAGTCGCATGGATTTTCTGCTGCTACCTCCAAGGCTGCCACCAGAAAAACCAGTTACTACATAGGACTATTCCTCGAGACCATCACCGCCTTCGGTGCCATCCCTATTGGTTTCTCTCGGTCAGGAAGCCGGGTATCATCATAATGACTTACAGCCAACAGACAGATCGAGTTCCGTCTCTGGCACGAGAGGTTCATCGAAATGGCGAAGCTCCCAGACGAGACTGACGACAGAGACTTTCAAAAATTAATCTTGAATATTATATGTCTCACCGTCTTTGAAAGCATCCTCTACCACACATCTCATATCCTCCTCAGTACTATCGCCGCTTCATGATAATAGCAAATATGTCATTGTGAAAAACCTATGGTTTATCCCGGCGCTTCCTTGAAGACGCGAAGACAGTCATTTCGAACTTCACAGATCGGTCGACAAGACAATTATTTACACCTTCCTAAGGTTATGCTGCGATTTAGGATCGTCCAATGGAATGCGCGATATGCGATCGCCACTAAGGATGTGCTCCAAAATGAACTTTGGGCGCCAAAGATAGCAGTGGCAGCAATCTCTGGGCCATGATTTCAATCACATACTGTCGTCTGACTTGGAGGCTGTTAGACGCACCCACAAGAAAGAGAGGATAGTCAATAATGTGCTGTACCACACTCCAGTACTGGTATCCCATGACGCTATTGATAGCTTTCAAGCGATATCCGTCAGGGTCTCGTCTCTTCTGGTCGAATAACCTTTGAGACCTTCTACTACGGGCCGTGGTCGTATAGTCCTCTCAATCAGGGCTATTCTTTGGTACAGGAGTTGGCACCTCCTTTCCTATTCTGTTGCTATTCTAACGCACACAACAGAGTATTGGGCTGCGAGTTTAAAAATAGACTGTATATCGGGATTATGGAGATTCTCGACGAGTTCAACGTCACAGTCCTCAATGGTGGTTGCCCTAGAGTACTTCCGCTACTGGGTCAGCAACCGTCAGCCATCGAGTTGTCTTCGGCATCTATTTCCTCGCTTCTTTTGTGGAATTGTATTCATTATGCTGTGGAGCCTAATCACTAAGCTCTTCTAATATCAACGCTCACACAATTCCCCGAGGCGGCTTGGAGGCCGTCTCATGGATGGAACGTCACGAAGACGGATTGCTCCAGGCATGGCGAAATCGGAAACTGCCCCTGAAGGCGGAAGAATCAACAAATACTAACGGCATGAGGATGCGGAAGGCAATGGAAACCATTGCATTAAAGACACGTAACATCTATCCACAGGACATGTGGCCTGTAATTGAAGCAGTATCATGATGATCTCTCCTTTAAAAAAAGATTCCGGAATAGTCCCCCATTCCAGGAAGGGGACTGCCAAGGAGGAGAATACCATGAGAAAAAGATTAAATAATCAACGACGTAATAACATTCTACGAGTCGGGGCGTGGAATATCAGAAGCCTGAACGTGGTAGGGAAACTAGAAAATCTGAATAGGGAAATTCAAAGGCTCAATCTAGTTATAGTAGGGCTTAGTGTAGTGAAGTAGAAAGAAGACAAGCATTTCTGGTGATATGAGTATAGGGTAATTTCAACAGCAGCAGAAAATGGTATAACGGGAGTAGGATTGGTTATGGGTAGGAAGATAGGGCAGAGAGCGTATTACTGTGAACAGTTCAGTGACAGGGTTATTCTTATCAGAATCGACAGCAAACAAACACCTACAACGATAGATCAGGTATACAAGCAAGCTGAAGATTGAAAGATAGAGAAAGTGTGTAAGGATATTGAAAGGGTAATACAGTATATAGATGGAGATGAAAATCTCATAGTCATGGGCGACTGGAATGCACTTGTAGAGGAAGGAGTAGAATAAAAGGTTACAGGAGAATATAGGCTTGGGACAATGAATGAGAGCGGAGAAAGATTGAGTTCTGGAATAAACTTCAGCTAGTAATAGCGAGTACTCTGTTCAGGAATCACAAGATTAGGAGGTATACTTCGAAAAGGACTGGTGATACGGGAAGATTTCAGTTAGATTACATCATGGTCTGACAGAGACTCCGAAATCAGATACTGGGTTGTAAGGCGTACCCAGGAGTAGATACGGACTCAGATCACAATAGAGTAGTGATGAACAGTAGACTGAAGTTTAAGACATTGGTTAGGAAGAATCAATACGCAAAGAAGTAGGATACGGAAGTACTAAGGAATGACGAGATACAGTTGAAGTTCTCTAGGGCTGTAGATAGCTAAGTAGGCAGTACAGATGAAGAGGAATGGACATCCCTAAAAAGAGCGATAACAGAAGTTGGGAAGGAAAACATAGGTACAAAGAAGGTAACTGCGAAGAAACCATGGGTAAGAGAAGAAAAACTTCGACTGATCGATGAAAGAAGTAAGTACAAAAATGTTCCGGGTGACGCAGGAATATAGAAATACAAGTCGGTGAGGAATGAAATAAATAGGAAGTGCAGGGACTCTAAGATGAAATGGCTGCAGGAAAAATGTGAAGACATCGAAAAAGATATGATTGTCGGAGGGACAGACTCAGCGCACAGGAAAGTCAAAACTACCTTTGGTGACATTAAAAGCAACGGTGGTAACATTAAGAGTGCAACGAGAATTCCACTGTTAAATGCAGACGAGAGAGGTGATAGGTGGAGATAATACATCGAAAGGGTGAAGGTTTGTTTGATGTGCTAGAAGAAGAAACAGGAGTCGATTTAGAAGAGGGAAGGGAACCGGTATTAGAATCAGCATTTAAAAGAGCTTTGGAGGATGTGGTAACAAAATGACTATTCACGTTGGTGTTCAAATGGCTCTGAGCACTATCGGACTCAACTTCTGAGGTCATCAGTCCCCTAGAACGTAGAACTACTTATACCTAACTAACCTAATGACATCACACACATCGATGCCCGAGGCAGGTTTCGAACCTGCGACCGTAGCGGTCGCGAGGTTCCAGACTGTAGCCCCTAGAACCGCTCGGCCACCCCGGCTGGCCACTTTGGTGTGTATAATGTATGCGCCTGGCGACATACCATCTGACTTTCGGAGAAACATCATCCACACAATTCTGAAGACGGCAAGAGCTGACAAGTGCGAGAATTATCGCACAATCAGTTTAACAGCTCATGCATCGAAGTTGCTAACGAGAATAATATACAGAAGAATGGAAAAGAAAATTGAGAATGCGCTAGGTGACGATCAGTTTGGCTTTTGGAAAGATAAAGGCACGAGAGAGGCAATTCTGAAGTTGCAGTTAATAATGGAATCAAGACCTAAGAAAAAGCAAGACACGTTCATAGGATTTGTCGACCTGTAAAAAGCGTTCTACAATGTAAAACAGTGCAAGTTGTTCGAAATTCTGAAGAATGTAGGGGTAAGCTGTAGGGAGAGACGGGTCATACACAATACGTACAACAGCCAAGAGGGAATAATAAGAGTGGACGACCAAGAACAAAGTGCTCGTATTAAAAAGGATGTAAGACAAGGATGTAAGACAATGATGTAAGACAATGATGTTGTCTTTCGCTCCTACTGTTCAATCTGTACATCGAACAAGCAATGACGAAAATAAAAGAAAGGTTCAGGAGTGGAATTCAAATACAAGGTGAAAGGATATCAATTATACGATTCGCTGATGACATGGCTATCCTGAGTGAAAGTGAAGAAGAATTATATGATCTGCTGAATGCAATGAACAGTCTACTGAGCACAGAGTATGGATTGAAAATAAATCGAAGAAAGACGAAGGTAATGAGAAGTAGGAGAAATGAGAACAGCGAGAAACTTAACATCAGGGTCGATGGTCACGAAGTAGATGAAGTTAAGGAATTCTGCTACCTGGGCAGCAAAATAACCAATGACGGACGGAGCAAGGAGGACATCAAAAGCAGACTAGCACTGGCAAAACCAGCATTCCTGACCATGAGAAGTCTACTAATATCAAATATTAGCCTTAATTTGAGGAAGAAATTGCTGAGCATGAACGTCTGGAGTACAGCATTGTATGGTAGTGAAACATGGACTTTGGGAAAACCGGAACAGAAGAGAATCGAAGCAATTGAGATGTTACAGACGAATGTTGAAAATTAGGATAAGGTAAGGAATGTGGTGGTTTCTGTGCAGAATCGGAGACAAGAGCAATATTTGGAAAACACTGATACGGATAAGGAGAAGAATGATAGAACATCTGTTAAAACATGACGGAATGACTTACATGGTACTATAGGGAGCTGTAGAAAACAAGAACTGTAGACGAAGACAGAGATTGGAGTGTTGTTGTTGTTGTTGTTGTTGTCTTCAGTCCTGAGACTGGTTTGATGCAGCTCTCCATGCTACTCTATCCTGTGCAAGCTGCTTCATCTCCCAGTACCTACTGCAACCTACATCCTTCTGAATCTGCTTAGTGTACTCATCTCTCGGTCTCCCTCTACGATTTTTACCCTCCACGCTGCCCTCCAATGCTAAATTTGTGATCCCTTGATGCCTCAAAACATGTCCTACCAACCGATCCCTTCTTCTAGTCAAGTTGTGCCACAAACTTCTCTTCTCCCCAATCCTATTCAATACCTCCTCATTAGTTACGTGATCTATCCACCTTATCTTCAGTATTCTTCTGTAGCACCACATGTCGAAAGCTTCTATTCTCTTCTTGTCCAAACTAGTTATCGTCCATGTTTCACTTCCATACATGGCTACACTCCAAACAAATACTTTCAGAAACGACTTCCTGATCCATAAATCTATATTCGATGTTAACAAATTTCTCTTCTTCAGAAACGCTTTCCTTGCCATTGCCAGTCTACATTTTATATCCTCTCTACTTCGACCATCATCAGTTATTTTACTTCCTAAATAGCAAAACTCCTTTACTACTTTAAGTGTCTCATTTCCTAATCTAATTCCCTCAGCATCACCCGATTTAATTTGACTACATTCCATTATCCTCGTTTTGCTTTTGTTAATGTTCATCTTATATCCTCCTTTCAAGACACTGTCCATTCCGTTCAACTGCTCTTCCAAGTCCTTTGCCGTCTCTGACAGAATTACAATGTCATCGGCGAACCTCAAAGTTTTTACTTCGTCTCCATGAATTTTAATACCTATCCCGAATTTTTCTTTTGTTTCCTTTACTGCTTGCTCAATATACAGATTGAATAACATCGGGGAGAGGCTACAACCCTGTCTCACTCCTTTCCCAACCACTGCTTCCCTTTCATGCCCCTCGACTCTTATGACTGCCATCTGGTTTCTGTACAAATTATAAATAGCCTTTCGCTCCCTGTATTTTACCCCTGCCACCTTTAGAATTTGAAAAAGAGTATTCCAGTCAACATTGTCAAAAGCTTTCTCTAAGTCTACAAATGCTAGAAACGTAGGTTTGCCTTTTCTTAATCTTTCTTCTAAGATAAGTCGTAAGGTCAGTATTGCCTCACGTGTTCCAACATTTCTACGGAATCCAAACTGATCTTCCCCGAGGTCTGCATCTATCAGTTTTTCCATTCGTCTGTAAAGAATTCGCGTTAGTATTTTGCAGCCGTGGCTTATTAAACTGATAGTTCGGTAATTTTCACATCTGTCAGCACCTGCTTTCTTTGGGATTGGAATTATTATATTCTTCTTGAAGTCTGAGGGTATTTCGCCTGTCTCATACATCTTGCTCACCAGCTGGTAGAGTTTTGTCATTACTGGCTCTCCCAAGGCCGTCAGTAGTTCTAATGGAATGTTGTCTACTCCGGGGGCCTTGTTTCGACTCAGGTCTTTCAGTGCTCTGTCAAACTCTTCACGCAGTATCGTATCTCCCATTTCGTCTTCATCTACATCCTCTTCTATTTCCATAATATTGTCCTCAAGTACATCGCTCTTGTATAAACCTTCTATATACTCCTTCCACCTTTCTGCCTTCCCTTCTTTGCTTAGAACTGGGCTGCCATCTGAGCTCTTGATATTCATACACGTGGTTCTCTTCTCTCCAAAGGTCTCTTTAATTTTCCTGTAGGCAATATCTATCTTACCCCTAGTGAGATAAGCTTCTACATCCTTACATTTGTCCTCTAGCCATCCCTGTTTAGCCATTTTGCACTTCCTGTCGATCTCATTTTTGAGACGTTTGTATTCCTTTTTGCCTGCTTCATTTACTGCATTTTTATATTTTCTCCTTTCATCAATTAAATTCAATATTTCTTCTGTTACCCAAGGATTTCTAGCAGCCCTCGTCTTTGTACCTACTTTATCCTCTGCTGCCTTCACTACTACATCCCTCAGAGCTACCCATTCTTCTTCTACTGTATTTCTTTCCCCTATTCCTGTCAATTGTTTCCTTATGCTCTCTTTGAAACTCTGTACAACCTCTGGTTCTTTCAGTTTATCCAGGTCCCATCTCCTTAATTTCCCACATTTTTTGCAGTTTCTTCAGTTTGAGTACATCCAGCAAATAATTGAGGACGTAGGTTGCAAGTGCTACTCTGAGATGAAGAGGTTAGCATAGGAGAGGAATTCGTGGCGGGCCGCATCAAACCAGTCAGTAGACTTAAGACCCCCCCCCCCCCCAAAAAAAATGGTGGAATAATAGATGCACAACTTTCGTGTTCCCCACCGAGACGCTCCGGAAACAAAGTACATTATTTTTCTAAATCATCTCAGTGTAGCAGCACAACGTGTTATATGGGCCTCACATAGTGTCCCATGATCGTCCACAAGGTGCAGATTGAGTCCGTAACTATACACCCTTTATGTCGCCGACCTAGATGTTCTGTTTAGCCCCAATGTCCAAGTACTTCAGTACGCGGACGACGTTTGTATCTACGCCCATTCGCCGTGGTTTTTTTGAATAATAAGAGTATGGCTTCACGATATGCTAGTGGCAAGGTAATTAGCAAATGGGCGCACTTTGTTGCCCGAAAAATCTGCAGTGATGATATTCACGAGAAAACGCGCAATTACGTCTAATCTGAAATTCATCTTGGCCCATAAAAACTTACTGTTCAGTCAAATGCTGAACTACGTGGCGTTTGACTCCAGACTGCCGTTTCAAGTAATGTTGCGCACCTTATAGACAAAGTGGAAAACACTGCTTATATATTGTGGAGGCTTGCTAGAGTTTGATAGGGAGCGGAGCCGACTGTCCCCTTAATTCTGTGTCAGGCCTTGATGTGCTCTGTCTTCCAGTATGGCACCATGACTATCGCATTGGTCCGCAGCCTGTCTGAGACCATTATCACTGAGTACTATCAGACTTTAGCTAACACCCCCGCCGACCCCTCCGCCCTCTCCCTCCCCCCTCCACCAAACTATCACCAATTTTGTGTGGATCTTGTCATCCCATGGAACCTGCGCGATTCGAATACTGGGACGTCTGTTGTGTTTTTATTTTGTGTTAAGAATTTATCTTTGTAAAAGACGCCGTCGTTCAGCTTTCGATTGTAAGTGTTGTGGATGTCAGTTTCCTCTAGAACCAACTAGTTCAAAATCAGGATAATAAATTTGTGATTTTGATTTATATAAAGAAATTACCTTTGGACTTCGCATTCTTATTATCATTGTTCTGTTGTGAAAAGTTCATTTATGTTAACTTGGAACTATTATAACTACTGCTGTAAGTGCTGGTTTTCTAACCACTATCGGCTTTCCCCGTCGGAGGTTCGAGTCCTCCCTCGGGCATGGGTGTTTGTGTTGTCCTTAAGCGTAAGTTAGTTCTAGTTACATTAAGTAGTGTGTAAGCCTAGGGACCGATGACCTCAGCAGTTTGGTCCCACAGAACTTACCACAAATTTCCCAATGCTCCCCAGAGACAAAATTAAACATGTATAAAAAATACTACTCCTAAGGCATTCCACTTGTGTTCGATGTTGGTGGAATGCGTAGGCCAGTCACTGAATATCCTCTTATTTCATAAGTTCCTTCATCTGCACTTTTCGTCGTTGTTGCGCATTGTCAGTCATAAAAATAGGCAGGGCGAACGAAACCCGGTAAATACGCACATGGAGAACGAAATATTGTCATAATAACGTTGACCGGTGAGTGTCCTGCCTTTAAAGATTTAGATGATAGAACGCCCTAACAACATTATGTCTCCTCACCCCATGACAACTGGACTACAATGCTAGACGTCGGGAGAACACTTAACATATCCCTGAGATGCTACAGAATCTGTCCACAAGGACCCACAGCGATAGAAAAGTCTCCATAAGATTATCCGAATTAAAAGAAAACAAGGTCGCACAACGAGATAGGCTCAATTAAGCCGGACCTCACCCTGCCATATTGGCAACGAGATCCACCAGACTATGAAAGAAACCTGGGGGCGCTATAACAATATGATTTGTTGCTAAAGGACATCAAAAATGTTTCATTCACTGAATCAAGAACGCACTCAATTATCAAGAGAACAAGGGACAGAAAATATGTACGATAGCCGTGGCACAGGTGGATATAAGTCAGAAACCAAGTAAAGCCGACCTGCATTAGTGGTAAAGAGCACGTTTCGAGCAACTATTCGCCTAGATGACAGCGTATCTGGACAAGAGCATCGATCTTGTGTAACACGAAACGTGAGTCACCCGAACAAGCGAAACGTTTGTACTGATTCATGGTTCAATATGGATGATCAAGTCTCCACAGCAGTCGTATTCAAAGGTGTTGTTGGGTGTGGGAACACGTATGGGTTGCCTGCTACGGCGCCCCATGGTCACTGGAAGGTGCGCTCCGAAACACAAAAATTACAATCGTCGGGTCACCATCCTTTACCGAATGGCCGAACTTGCACTTTCTGTGATGATGCATGGTAGGCATACGTCTTGGCACTTTTCTTCACGTCGTGTTTTGACTGATTTCTGCTGCCCGCCACGAATTCTCCCCAGTGCCCACCTCTTCATCTGAAAGTATCACTTGCACCCTTCGTTGTCAATTATTTGTTGGACGTATGCCGATCTCTGTCTTCCGCTACAGCTTTTACGTCCTCTAGTACCATGGTAGTTACTGCCTGATGTCTTCAAACATGTCCTATCATGCCGTCCCTTCTTACTTTCAGTGTTCACCGTTGTTTCTTTCTTCGCCGATTCCGTGTAGAATCTCAATATTCCTTACATTAACACTCAATCTAATTTTCAACATTCTTCTGTGTTCCGACTTGCCATAGTCCGTGATTCGCTGCCACGCCATGCCGTACTCCAAAGGCACTTTCTCAGAAATTTCTTCCCCGAATTAGGGCCTATGTTTAGTAATAGAAGGCTTCGTTTGACCAGGAATGCCTCCATAGCTTGTGCAGGTCTGCTTTTTACGACCTGCTTTCTTCGTCTGTCATGGGTTCTTACGCGTACAAGTTAGTAGAATTAACTAATTTCATCTGATCTGTGATCACAAATTTTGATGATAAGTTTCTCGCGATTCTGATTTCTGTTACATCTCATTACTTTTTTTTTCATTTATTTACTTTCAGTCCGTATTCTATGCTCGTTCTATTCAACACTCTTACAATTATTCTTCAGCTTCACTGAGGATCGCAATGTCATCAGCAATCTTATTGCCGTCCTGAATTTTAATTCCACTCTTGAATCTCTCTTTTATTTCCGTTACTGTTTCTTCGATGTATAGATTTAAAAGCAAGGGCGAATGAATGCGTCCTTGTCTTTCCCCCTTCTCAATCTGAGCACTTCGTCCAATCTTATTGTTCCCTGTTGGTTCTCAAACATATTGTATATTACTCCTTTTCCCCTATAGCTTACTCCTTTTCTTTTCAGATTTCGGAACATCTTGCACCATTTTACATTATCGAGCCATTTTTATAGGTCGACAATTCCTATGAGGACGTCTAGATTTTTCTTCGGTATTGGTTCCGTTATCAAGCGCAAGGTCTGCACTGCCTCTAGTGTGTCTTTACCTTTCCTAAAGTCAGCCTGATCGTAATCTAAAAGTTTTTCAATTTTCTTTTTCCATTCTTCTAGATACTATTCTTGTCAACAACTTGGATGCATGAGCTGTTAAGCTAGTTGTGCGGTACCTCATGCTTTGATTTTCTCTTGCTCTCTTGCGAATTGATTGGGTAATATCTTCCGAAAGTCTGAAAGTATGTCGCCAGTCTCTTAGATGCTACATACAAACTTGACTAATCGTTTGGTAGTCACTTCTCCCTCATAACTTTAGAAATTCCGATGGATTGCAATCTATCCCTTCTACCTTATTTTATCTCAAGTCTTTCAAAGCTCTTTTAAATTCTGACTCTGCTTTTGTCATGTCACTGTACAAGTCTTCTCCCTTACAGAGGTTTTCAACTTATTCTTTGCACCTACTGGCTGTCTCCTCTGCGTTTAACAGTGGAATTATCATTGTACTCTTAACGTTTTCACCCTTGCTTTTAATTTCACCGGATGTTGTTTTGACTTATTTGCATGCTGAGTCAGTTCTTCCGACGATTATTTCTTTACATTTTTCCTACAGCCATTTTGCTTTGGCTTTGTTGCTCTTCCCTGAGTTATACTGCTGTATTCCTGTCTTATCCTGAGCAGTTTTGAATTTCCTTTTTTCGTCGATCATTTGAAGTACATCATCTGTTATACAAGGATTCTTCGCAGTTACCTTCCTTGTACCTACATTTGTCTTTCCAACATCTGTGATTGATCTTTAGAGAGATATCCAATCCTCTTCCAATGAATTTGGTACCCCATTTCAGTCCCCTTTGATGCTTCCGTCCGATTCTCCTAAACTTCAGTCTATGCATCATCACAGAATTCTGATCTGAGTCTATCTCTACACCTAGGTATGCTTTGCAATCCAGTATTTGATATCGAAATCTTTGTCTGACTATGACGTAATCCAAGTGGAACCTTCTCGTATCTCCAGGGATTTTACAAGCATATCTTCTCCTTTTTGTGTTTCTGAACAGTGTATTAGTTTTTACTAAAATTTATTTTTATGAGCCTTTCTCCTCTCTCGTTCCTACTAAAAAACCATAGTCTCCCGTCACTCTTTCTTTTATTCCTTCCCCTATAACGGCATTCCGATTTCGCATGATTAGATTTTCATTTAACTTTGCAAACCTGTTATCCATTCGTTGTCCTCATTAACTTCTTTTTCCCTTCGTCTGCTGCTTTCGGTGTTGGCATTATTACCTGTACTACTGTTGTCGGCGTTGATTTTCTGTCGAATCTGAACAAAACAACCCTATTACTGAACTGTTCATGAAATGGGCTTTCACGGTTTTTTAATACCACCCAAGGGTGAATGACGGAAGGTGTAGACGAAAGGGATTTGAGGCACTTCATTCACTGTTTATTCTTTTACAACACACTTCTTTATTAGCAACATCGATAATACTTTTAAAAAGAAACAACACAACAGGCCTTGTAAATCGCCTAACTGCATAAGTGAACTACTAAAAATAATCGTTAATATGTTTAGGAACAAAATAAACTTCAGTTCACAAATAGCATTCAGTTGTTTACTAATCAATTAAATGTCTGCCGGCCGGAGTGGCCGTGTGGTTCTGGGCGCTACAGTCTGGAGCCGAGCGACCGCCACGGTCGCAGGTTCGAATCCTGCCTCGGGAATGGATGTGTGTGATGTCCTTAGGTTATGTAGGTTTAATTAGTCCTAAGTTCTAGGCGACTGATGACCTCAGCAGTTGAGTCGCATAGTGCTCAGAGCCATTTGAAACATCTGAATTAAATGTCTGTTCAAGGCAATTTCCCCATATAATTAACACTACTTGAAATGGGAAAGAAATGCATATACACCTTCTGTTAAGCAAATGAACCACTGTCGGCCTGAGCCACCAACAACATAAGTCGTTCTCATTGCCCACATAGAGCCACTCCGAGGTACTGGAAGCAAAATATAAGTCTTCCACGTGTACATCAAATGCACGGTTTCCCAGACTGCAAGCCGTAAGAAACCAGTCAACACGCTCCCGCCACCAAGTACAGGAAGGTGTCGGGCTAGTAAACAACGCTCGCTACGGTGGGTGGGCGCGACTGCGTAACTGCTTGCCACAGTGGGTCGGTTCCTTCCGCAGCCTCTGCGAAGACCGGTGGCGAAATTAATAAAATTAGCACCACCTGTGACATAAAGGGCAAGCAACTCACCAACGTAATAAGGACGTAAATTACACTCCTGGAAATTGAAATAAGAACACCGTGAATTCATTGTTCCAGGAAGGGGAAACTTTATTGACACATTCCTGGGGTCAGATACATCACATGATCACACTGACAGAACCACAGGCACATAGACACAGGCAACAGAGCATGCACAATGTCGGCACTAGTACAGTGTATATCCACCTTTCGCAGCAATGCAGGCTGCTATTCTCCCATGGAGACGATCGTAGAGATTCTGGATGTAGTCCTGTGTAACGGCTTGCCATGCCATTTCCACCTGGCGCCTCAGTTGGACCAGCGTTCGTGCTGGACGTGCAGGCCGCGTGAGACGACGTTTCCTCCAGTCCCAAACATGCTCAATGGGGGACAGATGCGGAGATCTTGCTGGCCAGGGTAGTTGACTTACACCTTCTAGAGCACGTTGGGTGGCACGGGATATATGCGGACGTGCATTGTCCTGTTGGAACAGACAGTTCCCTTGCCGGTCTAGGAATGGTAGAACGATGGGTTCGATGACGGTTTGGATGTACCGTGCACTATTCAGTGTCCCCTCGACGATCACCAGAGGTGTACGGCCAGTGTAGGAGATCGCTTCCCACACCATGATGCCGGGTGTTGGCCCTGTGTGCCTCGGTCGTATGCAGTCCTGATTGTGGCGCTCACCTGCATGGCGCCAAACACGCATACGACCATCATTGGCACCAAGGCAGAAGCGACTCTCATCGCTGAAGACGACACGTCTCCATTCGTTTCTCCATTCACGCCTGTCGCGACACCACTGGAGGCGGGCTGCACGATGTTGGGGCGTGAGCGGAAGACGGCCTAACGGTGTGCGGGACCATAGCCCAGCTTCATGGAGACGGTTGCGAATGGTCCTCGCCGATATCCCAGTGTCCCTAATTTGCTGGGAAGTGGCGGTGCGGTCCCCTACGGCACTGCGTAGGATCCTACGGTCTTGGCGTGCATCCGTGCGTCGCTGCGGTCCGGTCCCAGGTCGACGGGCACGTGCACCTTCCGCCGACCACTGGCGACAACATCGATGTACTGTGGAGACCTCACGCCCCACGTGTTGAGCAATTCGGCGGTACGTCCACCCGGCCTCCCGCATGCCCACTATACGCCCTCGCTCAAAGTACGTCAACTGCACATACGGTTCACGTCCACGGTGTCGCGGCATGCTACCAGTGTTAAAGACTGCGATGGAGCTGCGTATGCCACGGCAAACTGGCTGACACTGACGGCGGCGGTGCACAAATGCTGCGCAGCTAGCGCCATTCGACGGCCAACACCGCGGTTCCTGGTGTGTCCGCTGTGCCGTGCGTGTGATCATTGCTTGTACAGCCCTCTCGCAGTGTCCGGAGCAAGTATGGTGGGTCTGGTTCACCAGTGTCAATGTGTTCTTTTTTCCATTTCCAGGAGTGTATTTGCATATACAACGTGTCCACAGCAGCTGTCTATCCACTACTTCCAGCACCTCATAGGACACCACTTAAAACAGTGAATTCAGAGTCATATAAACATACCCCGCAATCTGCGCAAAACCACGTAAACTTCCTGCATGAGCGCACTACGCTTAAAATCAGGAGTATTAACAGATCATACAACTTCTAAATCTCAGGGTGACTGGCCTGGACTCGTAAAATGGATCTATTAACACATCATTATGGCCAATAAACCGCCTCCGCTCTCCATTTGCGAGGCACAGATAGGATATGTCCTGCAACACACTGATTAAAATATCTAAAACAGTGTTCCTTACAAGATTAACACTCAACGTCACAGGGAAACATTCATCAGAAACAGACATCGGTTCGTTACAATAAGAGCACAAATTACGTGGCTGAAAAACACAGCCAAGTCAGTGTCTCACAAGAATGTCAGCAATAGTAAGGCCCTTTATCGTTTTCCCATTCAGAGGGGCGTAAAACAGTAACCCTTAAGCAGAGAAGTATGAATGCATTTGAGCAATTCAGTGAGTGACAAGAACTAAGTTTTTAAATGCAGAACACAAGTCCTCACAGGATAAACGCGGCCTTACACAATGGACTACTAATAGTAAGGTCAAGCGTCCAAAGCACACTGCTCAATAAATTCACCACAACGGCAAGCACACTCAGTAATCGTCAAAACGATGGACATTGAAAACAAAATGCTGCTTATATCCAAACCAACTGTGCTCGTAATGGCATCACGTCAGTCACAGAGACGAGAATGTAGTCACTAGAAGCAAACGGTAAATCCATCATAAACAAGGAAGCAGCATGTTCCCGACAGCATCGCCGCCTCTACTCACCAAGTCCGCCGCAAACGCTCAAACACAATCAGGTACCGTGGCAAACTTTCCTCTTGCCACCACCCACGGTGTCGGCAGACACGGCTTCACGTTCCGCGCGCTACTGCCTATCCCACTGTTTCTGCTCGCCCTCCAAACTCCAACTACTCGACTCTCACAGGTGCCTCGCCGGCTTCCCCCACGAGGGGGCGCCACTTCTCTCTTTCCTCCGCGATACAGCGATAATATAATATGCGGTACGTTCGATAGATCAAACCCGAGCCGCCAGGACTCAACCTCCCCCACCAAACCAATTCCTCCCCATCTTCCTTTTGGGGAAGGATAAGGTCAGGGAACCTTCCCACTCTCTTTCACCTGGCTGATATGCACCTTCGTGGTTTTACCTGAAACAAGGTTAACATGAGTTAGCAGCTGGGTCACCTCACAAGGACCCACGAATCGGGGGCGTAATTTCCCTGACAAATCCTCTTTTCCTCCAGGACTGAAGTGGCGTACGAAAACCCGATCGCCGTGCTTGATCTAAGGCAGACGTCTCCCCTGATTGTAACGACGCGCCTGCCGCCGATGAGCTAACTCGACATTTCTCCTAGCCCTCCTCCAGTTCCGCTCAATGACCTCCGGAGTGATCTCTTTGGGGAGAATATCTCCCAGAGACCACAAATTCGCAAGAGGACAGTTAATGGGATAAGCTAACATTAAGGAGGCTGGGGTCGCTCTTATTGCCTCATGCTGGGCGGTATTTAAGGCAAAATTGAGCCAAGGTATGGAAGTGTCCCATTTATTCTCATTTGTGGCATGAAATATTATTATGGCGGATTTGAGGATTCTGTTAACCCTCTCTGAAAACGATGCCTGCGGATAGTAAGGTGTAGTTCTAACATGAAGGATGGCATTATTGAAACAAAACCGCCTAAATTCTTTAGAAGTAAAGCCTGGTGCGTTATCACTTACTAATGACTTCAGGAGCCCGAATATCGATAAAACCTTAGTAAGATGTCGGATGGTAATTCCTGATGTAACTCCCCGGCTGGGAAATAGCCATGTGAAACGTGAAAATGCGTCTACCACAACCAAAACATAATGGTTGCTGGCCTTAGTACGTGGAAAAGGGGCCAACATAATCTATGTAAAGTATCTGCATTGGTACTTCCTCGCGCGTAAATTGCAAGAGGCCCTTCCTTGAGTTAGTGCTAGGCTTCGTTAACTTGCATCTCTCACATTCTCCCACTAAACGACGAACATCTCTGTATAGGGTGGGTCACGTAACGTGCTCCTTAATTTGAGCAAGAGTTTTATACAGTCCTAAATGTCCCCTTACAACCGAATTATGAAAATAGTGGAAAACGACCAGGATTAAACAGGAAGGTAAATTCGCAATCCTGCCTTCCCCTTAGATCTTCGACAAACCAAACCTTTGCTCAGGACGTACTCGGCAAGGTTTCCCCATCATGTAAGACTAATTTCGGGGTCCTCATCCTGCTTACGTTTAAGGTCAACGAGAAGTTCAGGGACTTCAGCTAACACACGGAACCTCTGAGTTTTCCAATTCCTGCCCAGTGCCCTCGTCCTCCTCAAACATACAGCTGAGGGTAAGCCACTTGGTTTTGACCCCCTAATGCGACTGATAGTAAATCTGAACGCTGATGTCCTTACAAATCTGAACGCTGATGTCCTTACTGCCCACCGAGCTATTCGCCCGGTCTTCCTGGGACGACCCAGAACCCAACGCAGCCCCTGGTTATCAGTCTCCAAGTGGAATTCTCCATGCTCCAAACAAATCTGAACTTTTCCAGGGCAAAATAATACCGCCAAGGCCTCCCATTCATACACCGAATACTTTACTTCGGCAGGGGATAACCTCCTGGAAGCAGAGGCTATAGGGCGGCGTTCCTCTTCACATTCCTGCAAGAGCACAGTGGCCAGACCCGAATTGAACGCGTCAGTCTGAAGTATGAAAGGCTGGTCGAAATTGGGGATTGCTAAAACCGGAGCATTACTAAGTGCCTCTTTAATGGCGTCAAATGAGGCTTGTTGACTCTCTCCGCACGGGAAACTCTCTCCCTTCCTAGGCAAACTGTTAAGTGGAGCAGCAAGTTGTGCGAAATTAGGCACAAATTTCCGAAAAAAATTCGCCTTGCCAATAAAGCGTGCCACTTCTTTCTTCTTCTTGGGTGGTGGGAACCTCCGCAAATCCCTGGTACGCTCCTGACCTATTCTTACCCCGTCCCCAGACACCAAATGCCCCAAAAAACTAAATTTGTTTTCGGGCTAAATCAATCTTAGATAGTCTCATGGTAAGCCTAGCATGTTCAGTCGGAACAGGACTTCCTCTAGGTGTCCAACGTGTTCGACAAAGGTACTACTATAAACGACAACATCATCGAGGTAGTTATATACACTTTTAGACTTGAGATCCCCCAAGACATTATCTAATAATTTAGATAATAGAGCAGCACCTGTAGATAACCCGAAAGGAACCCGATTGAATTCGTAGAGGTTCCAATCGGTACAGAACGCTGTGACATGTTTGCAATCTTCGCTTAAAGGAATCTGGTAATACGCCTGATTAAAAAAAATGGCTCTGAGCACTATGGGACTTAACATCTATGGTCATCAGTCCCCTATAACTTAGAACTACTTAAATCTAACTAACCTAAGGACAGCACACAAGACCCAGCCATCACGAGGCAGAGAAAATCCCTGACCCCGCCCGGAACCGAACCCTGGAATCCGGGCGTGGGAAGCGAGAACGCTACCCCACGACCACGAGATGCGGGCGCCTGATTAAGGTCCAAGACAGTAAAGAAACGAGCTCCACAAAACCACGTAAAGCAGTTGTCAAGGTCGGGCAAAGTGACCGATTACAATATCACCTTTTCGTTCAACAACCTGTAATCTACCACTGCTCGACAATCACCCTCTCTCTTGGGCACTAAAAACACCGGGGAAGCATAAGGTGAGGTCTAAGTCCTAATGACTCCTTCCTTAAGCATCTCATTAATTATACCTCTAAGAGCTTTCATCTTGGGTGGTGACAGCCTATACGGGGCGTGCCTGACAGGGACACCATCCTTCAAACGGGTTTTATATTCTATCTTATCTGTGACTCCCAGTCTGTCAGTGAGAACATCCGTAAAGCGACCAAGTAGATTTAACAACCTGCCCGCTTCCTCGGACCCCGGATGCCCAAGCTGAAAATCGGCCCCTTGTCCCTGCACCATAACTAACTTGAGAAGAAATTCGACTGGAACACAAGGCAATACGCTCGCAAGGACGAAACTTAAACTAGAACATACTCCCAGCCCAGTCAAGTACAAGACCAGTACCCCAATAACAAATTAACCGCCAATCCTTTGACTTCTAATAGCTTAATGGGCCAAGAATATCCCAAAATACTCAGCTTCCCCCGCATTTCACCAACCACAGGTAACAAGCGGCCATCAGCCGTATGACGTCCCTGGTCGGAAAAACTCAAGGAGCAAAACTTGCAAATAGAATTAAATTCAAGGTAACAATTATAATCCAGGAATAAAAAGCTGCTACCCGAATCTAACAGTGCTCAAACGGGCTCTTGGTTAAGATGAGCACAGATGTAAGGCAATGTTTCACCTACAACGGGTTTAATATGGGCGCATCTGTTAGGCGACTTGGAGAAGCTACCTCTTCGTCCTACCTTTCGGCGTCATGAATTCGGACGAGGGCCTCTCTTGGCAGGACAATCGTGGACCATGTGTCCAACACCACCACACCTATAGCAACGCCTATCCTTAAGTTGAACGGGGTGAGGGCTCACAGTCTGCGTCGGCCTGTGAGAAGAGATATGCACCCGAGTTTCTGATCTTTCTCGGCTTTCGTCAGCAAATCTCAACCCCTCAATGCCTCTGACAAGCTCATCTAACTCTGCCAACGAAGTTGGTTTTCTAGAAAAAAGTGCGATCTTCCGGTTTCATCCCCTCCAAAATATTTTCAATAATGTTAGGCTCTGTTACCTCTAATTCTAAGGCCGCCACGGCCTCACGAACTGTCTCAACGTAACGGGCCAGTTTTTCATTAGCGGATTGTACACGCCAGAAATGCTTATGCTCAAGTTCAACCTTCACCCATGGAGGGAGTCTAAGTTGAATCACACGTTTCCTCAAACAGCTCAATCCCCCTTGTCCCTCTAAAACTTCAGAAAAAACTCTACGCAACGAACCGCGAGTTAACGGATACAACAATTGGACAACTGTCCTTTGTGAAATCCCTAAGACGCTAGCATGGTACTCAAATCGTACTGCCAGCCACAGGAGACTTTCCTCTTCGTCGATATGAAGCCATTATCTAAGAGAGAGGCAGTACTGAACGGTTCTTGTGTAATGTCTCCTAGGGGTGGAAATTTTTTTGTCTATTGGGTTATTACAAAAGTGAAGCAACATCCAACATAGTATTGTAAAACAAAATGAAAACGGGAAGCTATTTCAAAGAAGTACATAAATATGGTTACCTATATTAGCTAGTAAACTGTTTATGAAATGTATTTAAGTAGTTACTTGTATCCTTGTATTATTTACATAATGTTTCTTCTCATTTGTAACTACAAAATGGTCTTTTAATTCAGAATAATTAATATTTTGTGCACGATAATTTTTTTATTGGTACTATCACCAAAACAGATAACCATTCAAGACCCTCTATAGAACGAAAGTAGCATTTTCATTAGTTTTAAGTTGGTACAAGAGCACTCAGCTTTTGTAACAGTCACAGATGGAGGAGACTGTTGCACATTGGGACATTTTACAGACTTTAGCAAGAATTTTATTAGAAATTTAACGTATTTTCTTATTCTATGTTTTGTTTAACACTCTTTTTCTGAAATTACAAACATTACTTCGGATAATGTGAAAAACTTGTCCACGGAACAAAATGGTCATGTACTTAGGATCAAATATTCTGCTCGAATTGGAAAGTGTTGTAATGGAGATAATCTTGCCAGTGCTGTATTTAATGGATTTTGTGTTGCATTGTTACCGTACTGCACACCAATAATCAGGAAGTGAAATGTATTTAACAAGTATTAACAAAAAGCAGATACAATTTAACAACGTTATGAAATATAAGGTATTGGCAGCCAACACAAATTTACGTTTCCAAGACGGGAAAACTTGTTAAGACATTAAGAAAACTCAGTTCTTTTGCAAATAACACAAGTTACATTGTAGAAGATAGACCTCCTCCATTTTATGTTACAAGATGGAGAACGACTGACAATGTAGAGCTTAACTTATGTAGTTTATGTAACTAGGTTTAAAATAACTCAAAATTTTACCCACCATAACACTCTGTAACTGAAGAATTAACAATATCTTAAAAAATCTTTAACACATCGCACAGCGCTTAAATATGCGGAACTAGTAATATTTACATACGCGCCACAAAACACAGCTTCCATGTCTCACAACAACTCATCATCATCATAAACTAAAGGGTATACCTTGTCGATTTAGCCCCGACCCTCACTCCATTGTCATCCTCTGCAATTCTTTATACGATTTTATGCCCGCATCTTCTTGGATGTTATTAAAATACGCTGCTCTTGGCCTGCCTCTCGGTTTTTTCCCTAAAGCTTTCCCTTCAAATACATTCTTTAGGAACTGGTTGTGTCTCATTATGTGCCCTATCATTTTTGATTTTCTTCCTCCTACATAATTTATCAGCCTTCTGTACTCATTCACTTCTCTTAAGACCTGTTCATTACTTTTTCTCCATATCCACACTTCCATTGCTTCCAGTCTCTTTTTCTCTGCCTTTCCCAGAGTCCACGCCTCACATACGTATGTTAAGATACTACAGACAAAAGTTTTGGCAAACTTTTTCCTACTTTCTAGACTTATATGATTGTCTGTTAGTCAATTCCTTTTATTTTCGAAAGCTTTCTTTACCAAGGCTATTCTGATCTTTATATCCATGAAACATTTATTGTCGTCAGTGGTTATGCTGCTCAAATAACACAAGTTCTCAACCTGCTCTAGAACATCATACTCCAGTTTAATATTAACATTACCATTTTCTTCTGTCTTACCTATTGCCAGAGTTTTTTTTCTTTTCATTTATTTTTAACTGGACAGTGTCTTGGAAGGAAGGTACAATTTGAACATCAACAAAAGAAAAACGAGGATAATGGAATGTAGTCGAATTAAGTCGGGTGATGCTGAGGGAATTAGATTAGGAAATGAGGCACTTGAAGTAGTAAAGGAGTTTTTCTATTTGGGGAGCAAAATAACTGATGATGGTCGAAGTAGAGAGGATATAAAATGTAGACTGGCAATGGCAAGGAAAGCGTTTCTGAAGAAGAGAAATTTGTTAACGTCGAGTATAGATTCAAGTGTCAGGAAGTGGTTTCTGAAAGTATTTGTATGGAGTGTAGCCATGTATGGAAGTGAATCATGGATGATAAATAGTTAGGCAAGAAAAGAGAATAGAAGCTTTTGAAATATGGTGCTGCAGAAGAATGCTGAAGATTAGATGGGTAGATCACATAAACAATGAGGAAGTATTGAATCGGATTGGGGAGAAGAGAAGTTTGTGGCACAACTTGACCAGAAGAAGGGACTGGTTGGTAGGACATGTTTTGAGGCATCAAGGTCTAAACATTCATGGTGGTGTCTGTTTGTACTATATGGTGTCTCCCTACCACTTTCGCGCAACGACGCTCTGAGCGTGTTTTTTAGGGAATTAACTAGTTTGAACCTGGCACCTGTTGTTGGTAAGGAGACGCCAGACCACACATGACATGTAGAATTGAGAAGAGTTCAGTGAGACTAGCGATGATATAACCAAATACTAAATGATCTCAGCATCAGATCCACTGCACTCCCTGTAAAAGAATCTTAATACTAACTAAATTTAGTGGAAAGGGTTCAAGGCTTTCCTATTTTTAGTTAGCTGGTAAAATAACGTCGAAAAAGCAGTTACGTTTACCATTGGAAATTTTATTCTACTCAGAAACCATTGTTTATAAATTGCACTATTGATAAAAGGAAATGTTTTAATACAGGATGGTGAAAACCAACTGCGTTCAACAAAAATGTGAACGAATATTCCCTGAGTGGGTTTCCAAGTTCTACAATCGATCGAAGGATGATCTATGCTATATCACATCTATAATCTAGGTTTAATTTAAGTTTCACAAAAAGAAAAAACTATCAAAATGGTCTACAGTCACCCTCAATTATCTTTAATTACTTATCTAACTTGTCGTAAATTACAGTGGCTGATGTGGCTTCTCAATAAATATATAATGAAAAATCATCGCGTTTCAGATCTGTTCTTCAAGTGGCAAATGTGAACACCATAGTTTTAATTAACGATCGACACTAGTATTAAGCAAAAAAGGGGTGAAACAGATGAGTCTTCTGCAGTTCTGAGTGAAGCCTTATGCGCTCAAACATGCGGCATCTCGTGCGTTCATTACCTTGGCGGTGTTTAGGCAGCGTCAGGGCAGCGGCGGGCAGCACAGCTCCGCTCACATCGCCATCTCGGAAGCAACTCTCTTCTAACTTCTCCTTACCACAATTTACCGAAGTTGGTTTAAAAAAACTATCTGGCTGTGTTTTCATCTGACTAATCAGGGTCTCATTGTTAACCTTAAGCTCCGCCTACAAAAATTCTGTCTATCCAATGAGAAACGTTATTCTTTTCTTGGTGGGGCAATGTTCTTAAAGTTTGCAACGTAACAGAGACGCTAAAAAGTCTCACGCTAAAACCTGCAGCTGGTGTGGTCCTTTTAGCGTTATGGTAGGATCTATACTGTTCTTCTGGAGGGCTCTATCGTTTAACATGGGCTGGGGGGTGGTCCTTGACGTACCTGAGGCGCGAAAAAGTCTCACGCTAAAACGTGCGGGTGGTAGTCGTACAGGTAGGCTGGCGGCGTGGGTGTCCAGTCCGTCCCTTATCGTAGGGCCTTCTAGCTTAACAGGGTTCTGCTCTCGGCTTCTGTTCTCGTTTCTCCCCTTGGAACTGCGTCGGTCTCTCGGTGGGAAGGTACGACATGCATTTAGGTATTTGTGTGTTAGTTTGTGGTATTCCATTTGCTCACTTGTTACTCGTATTACTTTGGTTAATTTAATGTCAAGATTTATTCGGAGCTATGTGACATACTACTGGATTTGCTTATCGTGTCAGGGTTTTCATGGAAGGTGTTGGATTTGCCTGACACCTTACAAAGGGATCACCAATTTAGTATTGGAGGGCAGTGTGGAGGGTAAAAATCGTATAGGGAGACCAATAGATGAATACACTAAGCAGATTCAGAAGGATGTAGGCTGCAGTAGGTACTGGGAGATGAAGAAGCTTGCACAGGATAGAGTAGCATGGAGAGCTGCATCAAACCAGTCTCAGGACTGAAGACCACAACAACAACTTATTTATTTTTAGACTAAATTCTCTTAGGATTTTGGCAAATTTTAGCAACTTAAACTATTTCCTTTACTGAGTCAGAAAGTACTACTATATCGTCGGCAAAATTGATACAGTGTATTCGTTCCCCGTTAATTTTGGTCCCTTTGGTTACTCTTTTCAATTTTTCAGTGGTTTTTTCAATAAATAAGTTGACAATTATGGTGATAATGGGCATCGTTGCCTTACTCCCCTCCTTATTTTTGCTTTCTTATTCACACCATTCACTTCTATCTGTGCTTCCTGCCTTTTATACATGTTCCAGATTAATCTTCTGTACCTCCAATCTAGATTTATTTTCTTCATTGTTCTGAATAACAATTTCCAATTAACCATGTCAAATGCTTTTTGTAAACCTATAAAGGTCAAGCAGGATTTCCTATATCTCCAATTCGTCTTTCTAGTACCATCCTCAGAGATAGTATTGCCTCTCTAGTTTCATTTCCGGATCTGAAACCAAATGAGTCTTCTCCAAGGTTAGCCTTAATTTTCTTTTTTATTTGATTTTTATTATGTTTAACATTATTTTGGAAGCATGGGATAGTAAGGAGATAGTTCTATAGTTGTCACAGTCCAGTGCATTTCCTTTTTTTTGGGATTATTACTGTTTTGTTGTTGATTCTAAAATCTGTCACTAGATTAAAAGACTGATCAGGAAACATCCGTTTCTCCGTAAACTAACCCCAACCTACAACACTCTTCTCTACATTTAGGCACCTTGTGAGGCAGAGCACAGCTCAGGGTGGCTCCATATCAGTGAGCTGGTCCGCTCTCTTCTAGGGTATTTCTGTGCGGTATGGTATCCGCATTAGATGGAACTGATGGAGGACATCGAAAAAATTCAAAGAAAGGCACCTCGTTTTGTATTACCTCGAAAAAAGGGACAGAGCGCCATGGAGTGATACTTGAATTGGGCGGCAATCATTAAAACAACGGCATTTTTCGTTGCGCCAGAGTCTTCTCGTGAAATTTCAATCTCTAACTTTCTCCATCGATTGCGAAAATACTCTTTTGTCTCCTACCTACGTAGGGTGAAATGATCATAAATCAGAGGTCGATTTAGGTGCTTGTTTTTCCCGTGACTTTCAAGACTGGAACGGTAGAGAATAACTTGAAGACGGTAGGACGAACGCTCTGCCAGGCATTTAATTGTGAATTGCATCGTAATTATGTAGTGGCAGATGTAGATGCATATTTCAATAATGGCAGTTTTGATAAGTATTGTACATGAGACTATTTCGATGTTGGTAGTTTAAATGAAGTAGTTACCAAAATCAGCCTTGCTATAAATGAAGGATAAATGTCATCACAAAATATCATTGCTTGTAAGAACTTATTCACAGGCAGTAGGTGTAAATAGAGACTGTGTCTACAGCTTCCTTCCACCTTCATTTCTTGGAGCCACATATTTAGTTGCAAAAAAATAGTAGCAGTCATAGGGTAAAAAGGCACATTTCCACATCGAATTTCTAGCTTTCTAAGTATCTAATCTTCGCTATGTTGGTCTAATTACTGCTTTACTGTCAGTATTGGTTTTTTTTGGAGACGTACACTCGATGTTCCATCTTTCACAGACGTTGAAAGCTTCGTCAGGCACTCTACTGAAAAAGTCTTTGGCACTAGCTGTTTCTGACAATCCCGTTCATAAAGGATAATTTCGGGCTGCAATTTCTATACTCACATATTTCAAACATATGGAAAGTATATTGTTTTTCTTATTTTCCTGGTACTTCGCACTGAATTACTAAAAGACTAATAAACCTCCGGTATAAGACCTTGTGACATTATATTAAATACCTAGCGAACTTGCGCATGAAGATTCAATTAAATTTTCTTTGACGTGCATCTACGTGTAAGTTTTAATTACAAGGTGTGAGATAGAACTGGAGTGAACAATATTAAATATTCAAATATCTTATGACAAGCCCGGTGCAACAGTAGTTTTAATCTTCATTAAATTCGGACGGCTCTGGGACTCAGCTTAAAGAAAATGAGTAAATATAGTATCGTCATTATTATCGACCGGCACGCCCAGATATCTGTAACTCGACATCCACTTTATATGGAGATCACGTGCTTTAAGTTATGTTCTATTATTGTTTGTATTCCTTATCATACAATGTTTGGTCAGTGTCAATAAACTTATGGTTATTGCAGGGAAAGTTCCGGATGTGACGCATTACCCTGATTTATTGACAGCTACATTTGGCATGGCGCCATTATTTATTTGGATTCACGCAAGTGGATCACTTGCAGAAAATGGTGCAATGAATATTTTGCCTTAAAAGCAGAGAAAATGGAAAAAAATGAAAACCAAAGGGTGGAGGTGCCAAGAATTCCCCACTTTCAAAACTTTTCTTTGTGTGGTATGGCAGTACATGCGAGAACGAGATGCAAAAATTGGTTGCTCTAAAGTGTCCAGGTACATTTTTCCGTTGGTGTCAAAACAAGATAATACCTAAGAATTCCTTGTTCTGTGATACGATGGTTGAGGTTAAAGCGTGAAGCTGATAATTAGCGCGACACAGGCTACAGAATCTCACGTGCACCGTAATTAATTCGAAACTCTGGCTAACATCATAAGTTCTCTGCGTCACACGTTCATGTAACCTGAAGTTTGGCAGTGCTACACCGGGAGCATATAAGTGCTTCCAACTCTGCCCGGAATGACGGATGGTCTAGAATCACGGCTTGTGTACTGTAATTAATTCTCGGAACAGATATTGCATTTCGTATTCAGAACCGAACCGCTACGTTAGTTCACACCCACTCACCTTGATAAGGGCTCGAGAAATCACTAAAATTTGTTGCAGCGTTACTGGGAAAATACTTCTGTAATTTTCTGGCTTTACTTGTTTTTCAAATATTGTGATACATACTGCGCCAAAGAAGCACATTATGAGTGTAGTACGATTTGTTTTTACGTTCGATTTCCTTGATAGTTCTTAAAACAAATCGGCTGAAACAACAGTAAAGCTGGAGACACAAATCAGCACGGTTTTAGAAGGCATCGCCAATGTAGAAATCAACTTGCCCTCTTCTCACATGGCTGGCGGCTGTGGCCGAGCGGTTCTAGGCGCTTCAGTCTGGAACCGCATGACCGCTGCGGTCACAGGTTCGAATCCTGCCTCGGGCATGGACGTGTGTGATGTTCTCAGGTTACCTAGGTTTGAGTAGTTCGAAGTCTAGAGGACTGATGACCTCAGATGTTAAATCCCATAGTGCTTAGAGCCATTTGAACCATTTCTATTTTGTTCTCACATGATATATTGCGAACTAGGGATGGAAGACAGCAAGCAGGTTCCATATTCCTAGATTTACGGAAAACATTTAACACAGTACCCCAGTGCAGACTGTTAACGAAGTTACGAGCATAAGGAACAGGTTTCCAGATATGTGAGCGGCTCGATGACATCTTAAATAATAGAACCAAGTATGTTCTCCTCGGCGCCGAGTGTTCGCCACAGACAAAGATATCGTCAGGAGTGCCGCAGGGAAGTGTGATAGGAGCGCTTTTATTCTCTATGTACATAAATGATTTGGCGGACAGGGTAGGCAGCAATCTGCGGTTGTTTGCTGATGAAGCTGCGGTGTACGGTAAGGTGTCGAAGTTGAGTGACTGTAGGAAGATACAAGACGATTTAGACAAAATTATTAGTTGATGCGATGAACGGCTGCGGGCTTAAACGTAGAAAAATGTCAGCTTATGTGGATAAGTAGGGAAAACAAACCCGTAATGTTCGGATACCGCACTAGTAGTGTCTTGCTCGACAGTCACGTCGTTTAAATACCCGGGAGTAACGCTGCAAAGCGATATGAACTGGAACGAACATACAGGGACCGTGGTACGGGAGGCGAACGGTCGACTTCGGTTTATTGGGAGAATTTTAGGAAAGTTCGGTTCATCTGTAAAGAAGACCGCGTGTAGGACGATAATGGACCTATTATTGAATACTGCTCAAGATTGTGGGATCCTCGCCAGGTCTGATTAAAGGAAGGTGTCGATGAAATTCAGAGGCGGGCTGCTAGATTTTATATAGCAGCTTGGAACAACACGCAGATGTTATGGAAATGCGTCGGCAACCCAAGGGCGAATTCCTGAGAGAAGGCGATGTTCTTTTCGAGAAAATTCAGAGAACTGCCATTTGAAGCTGACTGCACTGCCATTAAAATAAATTTCACGTAAATACCACGAAGATTAGGTAGGAAAGGGCCGGCCGGTGTGGCCGAGTGTTTCTAGGCGCTTCAGTCTGGAACCGCGCGACCGCTTCGCTCTCGGGTTCGAATCCTGCCTCGGGCATGGATGTGCGTGATGTCCTTAGGTTATTTACGTTTAAGTAGTTCTAAGTTCTAGGGGACTGGTGACCTCCGCTGTTGAGTCCCATAGTACTCAGAGCCATATGAACCATTAGGTAGGCGAAATTAAGGCTCATATGGAGACCTATTACATAGTCGTTTTTCCCTCGCTCTATCTGCGAGAGGGACAGAAAAGGAAACGAAGTAAGGGTGATTTCAGGTGTGCCACAGGGGAGTGTCGTAGGACCGTTGCTATTCACAATATATGTAAATGACCTTGTGGATAACATCGGAAACTCACTGAGGCTTTTTGCGGATGATGCTGTAGTATATTGAGAGGTTGTAACAATGGAAAATCGTACTAAAATGCAGGAGGGTCTGCAACGAACTGACGCTTTGTGCACAGAATGCCAATTGAATCTCAATGTAGATAAGTGTAATGTGTTGCGAATACATAGAAATAAAGATCCTTTATCATTTAGATACAAAATAGCAGGTCAGCAGCTGTAAGCAGTTAATTCCATAAATAATCTGGGAGTAGGAATTAAGAGTGATCTAAAATGGAATGACCATATAAAATTAATCGTCGGTAAATCAGATGCCAGACTGAGATTCAATGGAAGAAGCCTAAGCAAATGCATTCAAAAACAAAGGACGTAGGTTACAGTACACTTGTTCGCCCACTGTTTGAATACTGGTCACCTGTGTGGGATCCGTACCAGATAGGGTTGAAAGGCGAGATAGAGAAGGTCCAACGGAGAGCAGCGCGCTTCGTTACAGGATCGTTTAGTAATCGCGGAAGCGTTACGGAGATGGTAGATAAACTCCAATGGAAGACTCTGCAAGAGAGACGCTCAGTAGCTCGGTACGGGCATTTTTGAAGTTTAGAGAACATACCTTCACCGAGGAGTCAATCAGTATATTGCTCCCTCCTACGTATATCTCGCGAAGAGACCATAAGCATAAAATCAGAGAGATTAGAGCCCATACAGAGGCATACCGACAATCTTTCTTTCCACGAGCAGTACAAGACTGGAATAGAAGGGAGAACCGATAGAGGTACTCAAGGTACCCTCCGCCACACACCGTCAGGTGGCTTGCCGAGTATGGATGTAGATGTAGATGCAGACTAGTGGTGGTACGCGGTAACTTCCACCAGGCACTGCACGGTGGCTTGCGGAGTATTTATGTAGATGTAGAGCTGCGGTATTTCTCCCCTCTGGTTAAAAAATGTTCAAACGTGTGTGAAATCTGATGGAACTGCTAAGGTCACCAGTCCCTAAGCTTACACAGTACTTAACCTAAATTATCCTAAGGACAAACGCACACACCCATGCCCGAGGGAGGACTCGAACCTCCGCTCGGCTAATCCCGCGCGGCTCTCCCCTCTGGTCTAGGAATGATCAGTTATAAGAACAGGCAATCATCAGTGAACCCTTCCAAATTCTAGATCCTGTGGCCACTTGTGAAACTGGTTTGATCCTTCCTCAGTGAAGCTCCTTTACTTCCCGGTCGGTGTCACCCCTGACGCAAGTTACTGCATCACCATGAATCGGTTTTTATTTAATGTTCATTGTCTCACTACTGTCGCATCCGTTGGCTCAGAAGGTGCTACGTAGCTCTTTGTGCCTTGTTCGATATCGCAAGCATCGCTGATGCGGTGAGCTCGGGCGGACGTCGTGTTTAGGAAGGTGCAGTCTAGGGTAGATTGTAGTGGGAATCGGTGTGTACTGGTTGGTGTGGATTATTCCAGGTAAACTTTGTGTCTCACGTCGCTGTTGGGAGCTCTGTCCAGGAACAAAATTGCACCTTTACCTTCTTTGCTTATGCAGGCTGCTAATATACCAAACTGAATTATGCGGGTCTGTTTCTCCATGCAGCCAAATGGCTTAGTGTCCTCAGAGTATCGCAGCCAGCAGCGTGAGCGGAACTGCGCTTAGTTTGCATGAAGATGTCCGCTGCTATAGGAGAGATCGGAGATCCCATTCTCCATAATGTTTACCGCATCAGCTGAAATAGGTTGACGACGACGTCGTAACCACACTAGACCACAGATATCAGGTATTATTCGTATCAGAAGATGGTGAATTGTCTGTTCTGTGGCTATGTTGTTGACGAGAGACTTATGAACTATCTGTTCTGTTGAGGCGTTGTTGAAGAGACACTCCATACCAACGCTGACAGCTTTATCAGTTTTTTGCACGCCTTGCTATTGTGTAAGTTTTAGAAAGTTAGTCGAACCTTTCGTATACGATTCTGTGTGTTCAACTAGTTGATGCAGTTGTCTACCCAAATGATTTGATCTCATTAAATATTGGTTTGAGTGAGCAGGTTTCTTTATGGATCTTAGGTACTGTACAAGTTCTTGGGATTACAGCTGAATGGTAACTGCCCTCTTCTGCATCTTAACAATTTGACCATAATCTGAATGCTTTGCGATTGTGCACAGCTGTCTCTCAGGCCAGCTCAGTTAAGGAAACGTGTATTATTTACTTGGCGACAACAGTTAACCTTCAGAAGCGCAGCGGGAAAACAGACTTTTGAGTATCATAAACAAATCACTGTACATGATAATGACTGCCTACAGATTACTAACTCTTAGTGTGATGGGCGGGGGGGGGGGGGGGGGGCTCCCGGTAGAGAACCCCCCCCATGCCCTCTAGATGTTTGTGCAGTCCTTTACAAATCGGTGGTGTACCTAAGAATAATACCTAATCTCTCAATACAAGACGAGCCCTTATGAAACGCTCATAGAAAGAGGTGGTTTATAGCGAGTACTAGCTGCGCTGCAACATTTAATATCAGTCACCTGTATGACTACTTACCTAAAATGCTCAAAATCGCATAATACAATAGTAATATTCGTAGCGTTTCTGAACGTGGAAGAGATTTACTATTGGCGATACTGTTAAACTGCGCATGGAATCATAGTATAGCTGAAACGCCTGGTTAAATCCACAGAACAGATCAGGTAGCTGGACTTGTGCAAAGGGGACAAAAATGAGAATTTTGAAAACGGTTGAAGGTCTATGATTTAAAATACAACTACAATGAATTTTCAAAAGGCAGAAAGTTCAAAGTTTTATCTTTAAGTAATGTTTCAAGTGAGTGAGCCTTGGTAAAAATTGCTGTTTTGAAGAATACGCCGCAGCGCGTATTGCGAAGCAGTCGCCCTCCGTTTCTGGCGGTGGCGCCGCTGTGGCAATCGCAGCTTTGATATCTCCCTCTCGTGGGAAAGGGGAAAGGTTGCCAGTTCACGTGCATTTAAGGGGCGCTATGAGCTCGCCAGTCGGTCAGTCTGGGGTCAGTGTCTCGTCCCCAGCTTGCTAGTCTGTCTCTCGTCCGCATCTGTTAGGCAGTCAGTGTCTCTCGTTCGGATCAACCTTTACAGTTGGCAAAATGAGAGTCTTCCCACTCCGCCAGTAAGAGAACTCAGGGGGTGGTCTCCCGGTCGGGGCTTAGTTCCTGCATCTGAGTCTGCGCCTTAGGCCGCCAGTGTGCTCGAGTTTGCTCAGGCAATGGTCATTGGCGGTTGGATGGATCGGTTGGTCGGTCGCGCACTGGGACATAAGATGAGTTGTCCTTGAGCGTCGGCGCGTGTGAGGTCGCCACGTGAGTCCAGTGGGCCGCGCCGTATAGCGAGGGGTGTGGGTTCGCGGCCGACACGAGAGCAACAGGAGTCAACCCACAACATCGGGCTGGCCGGTGCGAGCTGCGACGCCGAGAAACGGGAGATCGGCGCGCCTTCCTGCGTCCGTTGAAGCGGCTGGCAGCGGACGATTCGGGGAGCGATTTGGGGTGCTGCGCCAGGTCTTCTCGAGAAATCGCAGTCTATTAGAAGTTAAGTGATTGGTGATATGTTGTGTGATTTACCCTTGTTAAATTCTACTTGTTTTCTTGGTCAGTCTCTCGTCCTCAGTTTGCTCGTCTGTCTCTCGTCCAGATTTGTTAGGCATTTAGTGTCTGTCGTTCGGAGCTGCCTCTGTCATGTTTGTCAGATTTGGTGTGTTAACGAATTTATTGCTTGGAGTGTAACGGCCAAATGCCTGAAATATGTTTTGATCTTCCGTATCGTCTTGAGAGGTGGTGTCTGTGTACTGTAGAGCATCTTAACTTGTTTGGCCAACCTTGTAGAATTTTATATAAGATTGCATTTAATGGGCTTTTATTTAAATGATCATTTTACTATATACAGTTGCCACCCTTTCACCGTAAGACCTCTCTTAGAAGTTAAAATCAAGTTGCACCTTCGGTGGCAAAATTAATATTTCAGTTTTTAGTGTTTTGTACCATTTCCATCACTCCTGTGGGGGTGCGTAGTTTGTGTGCTTGTGTAAATTGTTAAAACTTATAGTTTAAGGTAATCTGGTGTGTTGCAGATTTTCACCAGTGCAGTCTTTCAGAGGCTGTTGTGAGCGGTCGTAACTACTCCCGTGTCGAAAGGGAGCGGCAAGGTTTTCTTCCCGACAGATCATGCAGTCAAAACTTGTTTCTTTCTGCCTCTGCGTAAATGGTAACTTGATATTTAGAGGGTGCTTTCTGATTATAATTTTAAATCTGTTCCTTTCAAAAAATGCTTAGGCAGTATTATAGTGAATAAAATTCCCATTTCATCAGTTACTTCCAGACAACTACTTCCATGCTTACATAGCGTGATTAAATGTGTTAGTGTTTTTGATGAATCGCTAGTAAATAAAATAAATTCTTAAGAATAATCTTTGAAAGTAAATCACGGTTCATGAGGATGAAGGCCAAACAATCTAAGTCTTGAAAAGTAAGGAATTTCAATTTTAAGACAGCTGAAGGCCCATGATTGAAATACACAACTACAATAAATTTTCAAAAGTCAGAAGGCGCAAAGCTTTATCGAAAAATATTTTTAATGAAGCTGAAGGCCCAAACGATGCAAGACTTGACAAGTAAGGAACTTTCAATTTTATAGCGGCTGCAGGCCCATTGCTTAAAACCCAACTAAAAGAATACAAATTCAAATCATCGGCTATGAGCCATTAAAATACACAATCAAACACCAATAAAAAGAGGCAGTACAGCCAGCGGCTCTCAGAAGTTTCTGTGGGTCGATCTGCATTTGAAATATTAACGTTCGCTTAGGGGAGACAGGTAGTCAGCTTAACTGTATCTGATCCACCGGGAAATCAACCAAGAGAGAGTCAACGGACCCACCGACAAGACGACTTGCTTTCCACCCAACCAGTCTCACAGGAACTCCAAAGCCAAAAATTAAAAGACGTAGCCACCCACACCCAAGTATGCATAAGCTGTCAAAACTACACACATGTGTTGGACAGCGACAACACGGTGAGGAAAGGACACTGCCTGAATTTTACGTCAGCAGCCAGGGCACTTAACCGAAATGCTAACGGCCACAAGGCAGAAAATTCCGCTGGTGCACTTGGACTTCAAATAACCAAAATACAGTTAAACTGCAGCGGATGGTGGTCAAACTTTCGCCAAGTCTAACACTCGGGGTTGCTCACGCGAATACCCACAACAGCCAACCATGGAAATCAACGGCACACTGTGAACAGGCTGGCTTTGGTAATTCAGTCACCACTCAACTTTGATGTCCTGGATCGGTGAACCTCGTAGCGATCGGAACAGCTCCCTCACACTCCGACACTGCGAAGAGACCGCCAGTAGGCCCGGCCCACTGCGCGGCGAGGAGATTTCCTGGCTGATCCACACCAACCGACCGACTCCCACAGATCAGCACGGAGACAGCACTAAAATGACTGAGCAGTCGACATCACAAGCTACACACGGTCTCACGAACACTTGCATGAAGGAATAGATAATAGTCATGGCAGAGACTCTGCAATAACAAAGACGAATCACGAGTCGGCACCCGCAGGCTGGCCAACATACACGTCGTCCGACGAGACGACCGACCGACGAGCAACCAAGGTGGTCCGCATTCTAGTGATATGTACAGGCAGCCGTCGGGTGAGTGATGGCTGTCCGGACCTCACTACGGCCGCGAACTGACTGAACTTCTGCCGCGTCCTAAGTCAAACACTGCCAGGTCCGAACTGCACTGCTAGCGCCTCCCAACTCACAGGCAGATACGAACTAACTCTGAACACACGACAACCGGGAAGTAATAGCAGTCAGCAAAGATAACACGCCAGGACTTATATCGATAAGCGCCGCTGCTGCCGCTCAGGGGCAGGCAGGGTGGCAACTCAGTGACACCAGTAATTGAAATTAACATAACGAGGTGGGAGTACAGTGAAAAACAAATCAAATGAGTTATGGCACGAACACGAGCCACGCACGGCTCAATGGCCTCCTGCAGACTGTGACCTTTAATAAGCATGTGATTGTGCGAAAAACAAAGGAAAGTTTAGAAACGTCGGCATAATGATACCAATTTCTGTAATAAGTCGCCAAATTAAACAAAACCACTGCTTTTACCTGGAAGCAAATGTACGCTGAAGGTCACTCGTCGATACTGAAACTTAAAATAATTTACACGATACATAACATGTTGTTGTTGTTGTTGTTGTTGTGGTCTTCAGTCCTGAGACTGGTTTGATGCAGCTCTCCATGCCAATATATCCTGTGCACGCTCCTTCATCTCCCAGTACCTACTGCAACCTACATGCTTCTGAATCTGCTTAGTGTATTCATCTCTTTGACTCCCTCTACGATTTTTGCCCTCCGCGCTGCCCTCCAATACTAAATTTGTGATCTCTTGATGGTTCAAATGGTTCAAATGGCTCTGAGCACTATGGGACTTAACATCTATGGTCATCAGTCCCCTAGAACTTAGAACTACTTAAACCTAACTAACCTAAGGACAACACAACAACACCCACCCATCACGAGGCACAGAAAATCCCTGACCCCGCCGGGAATGGAACCCGGGAACCCGGGCGTGGGAAGCGAGAACGCTACCGCACGACCACGATCTCTTGATGACTCAGAACATGTCCTACCAACCGATCCCTTCTTCTGGTCAAGTTGTGCCACAAACTTCTCTTCACCCCAATCCTATTCAATACCTCATTAGTTACGTGATCCACCCACCTAATCTTCAACATTTTTCTGTAGCACCCCATTTCGAAAGCTTCTATTCTCTTCTTGTCTTGGCCATGTTTCACTTCCATACATGGCTACACTCCATACAAATACTTTCAGAAACGACATGCTGACACTTAAATCTGTACTCGATGTTAACAAATTTCTCTTCTTCAGAAACGCTTTCCTTGCCATTGCCAGTCTACATTTTATATCCTCTCTACTTCGTCCATCATCAGTTATTTTGCTTCCCAAAAAGCAAAACTCCTTTACTACTTTGTCTCATTTCCTAATCTAATTCCCTCCGCATCACCCGACTTAATTCGACTACATTCCATTATCCTTGTTTTGCTTTTGTTCATGTTCATCTTATATCCTCCATTCAAGACACTGTCCATTCCATTCAACTGCTCTTCCAAGTCGTTTGCTGTCTATGACAGAATTACAATGTCATCGGCGAACCTCAACGTTTTTATTTCTTCTCCCTGGTTTTTAATACCTACTCCAAGTTTTTTTTTGTTTCCTTTACTGCTTGCTCAATATACAGATTGAATAACATCGGGGAGAGGCTACTGCTTCCCTTCCATGCCCCTCGACTCTTATAACTTCCATTTGGTTTCTGTACAATTTGTAAATAGCTTTTCGCTCCCTGTATTTTACCCCTGCCACATTTAGAATTTGAAAGAGAGTATTCCAGTCAACATTGTCAAATGATTTCTCTAAGTCTACAAATGCTAGAAACGTAGGTTCGACTTTTCTTAATCTTTCCTCTAAGATAAGTCGTAGGGTCAGTATTACCTCACGTGTTCCTACATTTCTACGGAATCCATACTGATCTTCTCCGAGGTCGGCTTCTACCAGTTTTTCTATTCGTCTGTAAAGATTTCCCGTTAGTATTTTGCAACTGTGACTTACTAAACTGACAGTTCGGTAATTTTCACATCTGTCAACACCTGCTTCCTTTGCGATTGGAATTATTATATTCTTCTTGAAGTCTGAGGGTATTTCACCTGTCTCATACATCTTGCTCACCAGATGGTAGAGTTTTGTCATGACTGGCTCTCCCAAGGTCGTCAGTAGTGCCAATGGAATGTTGTCTACTCCTGGGGCCTTGTTTCGACTCTGGTCTTTCAGAGCTCTGTTAAACTCTTCACGCAGTGTCGTATCTCCCATTTCATCTTCATCTACATTCTCTTCCATTTCCATAATATTGTCCTGCCGTAACTCGCCCTTGTATAGACCCTCTATATACTCCTTCCACCTTTCTGCTTTCCCTTCTTTGCTTAGAACTGGGTTTCCATCTGAGCTCTTGATGTTCATACAAGTGGCCCTCTTTTCTCCAAAGGTCTCTTCAATTTTCCTGTAGGCTGTATCTATCTTACCCCTAGTGAGATAAGCCTCTACATCCTTACATTTGTCCTCTAGTCATCCCTGCTTAGACATTTTGCACTTCCAGTCGATCTCATTTTTTGAGACGTTTGTATTCATTTCTGCCTGCTTCATTTACTGTATTTTTATATTTTCTCCTTTCATGAATTAAATTCAATACTTCTTCTGTTACCCAAGGATTTCTACTAGCCCTCGTCTTTTTACCTACTTGATCCTCTGCTGCCTTCACTACTTCATACCTCAGAGCTACCCATTCTTCTTCTACTGTATTTCCTTCCCCCTATCCTGTCAATTGTTCCCTTGTGCTCTCCCTGAAACTCTATACAAGCTCTGGTTTAGTCAGTTTACCCAGGTCCCATCTCCTGAAATTCCCACCTTTTTGTAATTTCTTCATAGTGATTTTAAATAATCGAACTGAGTCGTGTGTGAATTCGTACACAGTGGCAAGGAGAGGTGGGCTACAGAGTGGTGCAGCAACTGTCATCATAGAAAAGCTGGACAGGAGAACAAATGACTAACGAACAAGTTAATACAGCGAACAGAAGAGTTTCTTACCTCATACGAAGACTCATTTCAAATAATGCAGTAACAGAGTCCATCTCTGAATGTCAACAAGGGAGAGAGTCTGTGAAGTAAAGCATGAACAGTCATGTCAGAACTGCGAGTAGGCAGCGTGTGCTTAGCTCCAAGTGTCAGTGGGCTGGGACTTTGCCGCCGGCCATTCTTTATCAAGACTGCACGAGGGGCTCATAGTGCAGAGCCACTGAAAGCGTGGCTCAGCAGGCGTGCTCTATTGGGTCCGCCAGATCGCGCAAGACCTCTATAGGCATCTGAAGGAAACTTGCAGTTGTGTTCCCGTCTGTGACGATGGTAGGGTGGTATCGGTATGTGATAACCACAGTTACTGAATGAGAGGAGGATTGAGTATCTTTTATGATCATGACTGGTAACAGAATCTCCAAGTCTACATCAGTGCACGACTGAAATCCATACAAAAAGAACTAAGTCCCGTTTTCAATCAGTATCCCAAGAAAGAGTGAGAGGTTTACTATTCACAATCACGACTCCTGAAAAATAAGTTCATCCTACGTGAACGCATCGTATTTTCTATTAGCAATGTGTTGCTTAACCAACCCACCTGAATCACATTCTTGAAGACCCCGATTTCGCCATTCAGAGAGGCACTCGACCTCGAATAAATTAACAAGTGCCAGTGTGCCGGCGAGCCTGGACATAATTTTCAGGCGGTTTTCCACATCCAAATAGATGAATACTGGAATAGCACTCACGTCCCAGCTCTGCTGCACGGTTCCCAAAAATTTCGAAAACCATTCTCTCACTTTCACACTGGTAACACTAGACGCAAACAGATTTGTTATACAATTTCCCGCTTTCCGCGCCCGGGTTCCCGGGTTAGATTCCCGGCGGGGTCAGGGATTTTCTCTGCCTCGTGATGACTGGGTGTTTTGTGATGTCCTTAGGTTAGTCAGGTTTAAGTAGTTCTAAGTTCTAGGAGACTGATGACCATAGATGTTAAGTCCCATGGTGCTCAGAGCCACACAATTTCCGTCCTGAGAAGGTGGAATTTGAGTGGAAGGGGTGGCGACAGAAACAGCATCTGGCTGCCATATATCACTAACACTGCCAAATTCAGACTAAGATGCCGAACCCAGGAAGATATGGAGGACATATTTCAATAGTGGTAAGTCTAATGCCTCCACTTTTCTGAATACAATGCTTCTGAGATTAATGATCCAAACAAACAGAAAGGAAGGTTCATCTCTAGCAATAAGCCATATGCTTGAATATTTCTGAAATTTCAACTGCAGATTTTTCAGCGCTCATTTAACTTTAAGACTCTGTATCTCAAAATGAACAAACTTGTACCACTACAGAAAGAAGCCCTTCATATGGAATAAAGGCCCCCTCCCCCCCCCCCCCCCCCCCCTTGAACCATGGACCTTGCCGTTGGTGGGGAGGCATGCGTTCCTCAACGATACATATAGCCGTAACGTAGGTGCAACCACAACGGAGGGGTATCTGTTGAGAGGCCAGACGAACGTGTGGTTCCTGAAGAGGAGCAGCAGCCTTGTCAGTAGCTGCAGGGGCATAAGTCTGGATGATTGACTGATCTGGCCCTGTAACACTAACCAAAACGTCCTTGCCGTTGTGGTACTGCGAACGGCTGAAAGTAAGGAGAAACTACAGCTGTAATTTTTCCCGAGGGCATGCAGCTTTACTGTATGATTAAATGATGATGGTGTCTTCTTGGCTGAAATATGCCAGAGGTAAAATAGTCCCCCATTCCGTTCTCCGGACGGGGACTACTCAGAACGATGTCGTTATCAGGAGAAAGAAAACTGGCGTTCTACGGGTCGGAGCGTGGAATGTCAGATCCCTTAATCGGGCAGGTAGAATAAAAAATTTAAAAAGGGAAATGGATAGGTAAAGGTTAGATATATTGGGAATTAGTGAAATTCGGTAGCAGGAGGAACAAGACTTTTGGTCACGTGAATACAGGGTTATAAATACAAAATCAAATAGGGGTAATGCAGGAGTAGGTTTAATGATGAATAAAAAAGTAGGGGTGCGGGTAACCTACTGCAAACAGCATAGTGAACGCCTTATTGCGGCCAAGATAGACACGAAACCCATGCCTACTACAGTAGTACAAGTTTATATGTCAACTAGTTCTGCAGATTATGAAGAAATTGATGAAATGTATGATGAGATAAAAGAAATTATTCAGGTAGTGAAGGGACACGAAAATTTAATTGTCATCGGTGACTGGAATTCGACAGTAGGAAAAGGAAGAGAAGAAAACCTAGTAGGTGAATATGGATTGGGGCTAAGAAATGAAAGGGGAAGTTGCTTGGTGGAATTTTGCACAGAGCCTAACTTAACCATAGCTAACACTTGGTTCAAGAATCATGAAAGAAGGTTGTATATATGGAGTTACTAAAAGGTTTAAGATAGATTATGTAATGGTAAGACAGAGATGTAGGAACCAGATTTTAAATTGTCAGTCATTTCCAGGGGCAGAGGTGGATTCTGACCACAATCTATTGGTTATGAACGGTAGATAAAAAGTGAAGAAACTGCAAAAAGGTGGGAATTTAAGGAGATGGGACCTGGATAAACTGACTAAACCAGAGCTTGTACAGAGTTTTAGGGAAGGCATAAGGGAGCAATTGACAGAAATGGGGGAAAGAAACACAGTAGAAGAAGAATGGGTAGCTCTGAGGAATGAAGTAGTGAAGGCAGCAGAGGATCAAGTAGGTAAAAAGACGAGGGCTAGTAGAAATCCTTGGGTAACAGAAGAAATACTGAATTTAACTGATGAAAGGAGAAAATACAAAAATGCAGTAAGTGCAGCAGGCAAAAAGGAATACAAACGCCTGAAAAATGAGTTCGACAGGAAGTGATAAATGGCTAAGCAGGGATGGCTAGGGGACAAGTGTAAGGATGTAGAGGCTTATCTCACTAGGGATAAGATAGATACTGCCTACAGGAAAACTGAAGAGACCTTTGGAGGAAAGAGGGCCACTTGTATGAACATTAAGAGCTCAGATGGAAAACCAATTCTAGGCAAAGAAGGGAAAGGAGAAAGATGGAAGGAGTATATAGAGGGTCTATACAGGGGCGATGTTGTTGAGGACAATATTATGGAAGTGGAAGAGGAGGTGGATGGAGATGAAATGGGAGATATGGTACTGTGTGAAGAGTTTGATAGAGCACTGAAAGACTTGAGTCGAAACAAGGCCCCGAGAGTAGACAACATCCCATTAGACCTGCTGACAGCCTTGGGAGAGCCAGTCCTGACAAAACTCTACCGTCTGGCGAGCAAGATGTATGTGACAGGAGAAATTCCCTCAGACTTCAAGAAAAATATAATAATTCCAATCGCAAAGAAAGCAGGTGTTGACAGATGTGAAAATTACCGAACTGTCAGTTTAATAAGTCACAGCTGCAAAATACTAACGAGAATTCTTTACAGACGAATGGAAAAACTGGTAGAAGCCGACCTCGGTGAAGATCAGTATGGATTCCGTAGAAATGTTGGAACACGCGAGGCAATACTGACCCTACGACTTATCTTGGAAGAAAGAGTTAGGAAAGGCAAACCTACGTTTCTACAGCATTTGTAGATTTAGAGAAATCTTTTGACAATGTTAACTGGAATACTCTCTTTCAAATTCTGAAGGCGGCAGGGGTAAAATACAGGGAGCGAGAGAGCGAAAGGCTAATTATAATTTCTACTGAAATCGGATGGCAGTTATAAGAGTCGAGGGACATAAAAAGGAAGCATTGGTTGGGAAGGGAGTGAAACAGGGTTGTAGCCTCTCCCCGATGCTATTCAATTTGTATATTGAGCAACGAGTAAAGGAAGCAAAAGAAAATGATCGGAGCAGTTGAACGGAATGGACAGTGACTTGAAAGGAGGGTATAAGATGAACATCAACAAAAGCACAACGAGGGTAATGGAATGTAGCTGAATTAAGTCGGGTGATGCTGAGGGAATTAGATTAGGAAATGAGACACTTAAAGTAGTAAAGGAGTTTTGCCATTTGGGGAGCAAACTAACTGATGATGGTCAAAGTAGAGAGGATATAAAATGTAGACTGGCAATGGCAAGGAAAACCGTTTCTGAAGAAGAGTTGTTTGTTAACATCGAGTATAGATGTGTCAGGAATTCGTTTCTGAAAGTATTTGTATGGAGTGTAGCCACGTATGGAATTGAAACATGGACGATAAATAGTTTAGACAAGAAGAGAATAAAAGCTTTCGAAATGTGGTCCTACAGAAGAATGCTGAAGATTAGATGGGTAGATCACATAACTAATGAAGAGGTATTGAATAGAATTGGGGAGAAGAGGAGTTTGTGGCACAACTTGACTAGAAGAAGGGATCGGTTGGTAGGACATGTTATAAGGCATCGAGGGATCACCAATTTAGTATTGGAGGGCAGCGTGGAGGGTAAAAATCGTAGAGGGAGACCAAGGGATGAATACACTAAGCAGATTCAGAAGGATGTAGGTACTGGGAGATGAAAAAGCTTGCACAGGATAGAGTTGCATGGAGCTCTGCATCAAGCCAGTCTCAGTACTGAAAACCACAACAACAACAACATGGGATAAAGGTCAGGAAAAAGAAGACAGCTGCATAAGTCAAAGGTGTGTAAGAATTTTACCAACAGTTTTCAGCAACATGAAGGGAACACCGCGATGGACAATTTTCGTGGCTTAAAATTCTTGAAAACATTGTCAGCGATATTACATTAATATGAGAATCAAAAAACAGTCTTGACCGCAAATTTCTTTCAATCTTTAAGGATCATCTTCAGACTCCGGAACGGCATGTTGACTTCCATGGAGCAGGCTTCGCCGATCCACGACGCTGAACTGCTGCCGTTCCGGAGTCTGAAGATGATTCTCAAGGGTTGGAACCGGTCATCCGAATAAAAGAAAGATGCGATCAAGATTGTTCTTTAATTATCAATTCTCTTCGCACCGTACGAGCACTGGCACCATCTGGGGCACGTGTTGCATAGTCAGTTACAGCAACAGCAACCTCGGCAATAACTTCCCCTAGAATAGCACACCTTCCTCTTCGACGTGTCACACCGAGTTGAACCGTGTTTTTGAATTGCGTTATCGACTTCTTTAAATCACTTAATGACAAAGGGCCTCTCTCCAGACCTTTCAGTCAGCAATACTCTCTCAGTGCAGCAGTGCAATTGCTACCGGTCGCATAAAACAGTTTCACTAACAGTACACCGTCTCTCTTCTCGATAGACATACTGTTCACTCACGTTATTACGGCTTGTCAAATGAGAGCGGGGATGTCATAACCCATATCGTCAGTCAAACAGTGTACAATGCCAGATTTGCACCTGCTGGTCACATTTGGAACTAATTGGTTTTCGAACATAAATCGGTTTCGCATTGACGCATTAACATATCTTCCAAGTTTAGCTGCCAAACACTATGTGATCGAAAGTATCCGGACACCCACAAAAAACATACTTTTTTCATATTGTGCATTGTGCTGCCGGCTACTGCCAGGTATTCCACATCAGCGACCTCACTGTCGTTAGACATCGTGAGAGAGCAGAATGGGGCGCTCCGTGGAAGTCGCGAACTTCAAACGTGGTCAGGTGATTGGGTATCACTTGTGTCATACGTCTGTACGCGAGATTTACACATTCCTAAACATCCCTAGGTCCACTATTTCCGATGTGATAGTGAAGTGGAAACGTGAAGGGATACGTACGCCACAACAGCGTACAGACCGATCTCGTCTGTTGACTCGCAGAACGCTGACAGCTGAAGAGGGTCCGAACTGCATCAGTATCCACTGCAAGTACTATGACAGTTAGTCAGGAAGTGAGGAAACTTGGATTTCATGGTCGAGTGGTTGCTCATAAGCCAGACATCACGCCGGTAAATGCCAAACGACGCATCGTTTGAGGTAAGAAGCGTAAACATTGGACGATTGAACAACAGTGGGAAAACGTTGGGTGGAGTGACGAATCACGTTACACAATGTGGCGATCCGATGGCAGGGTGTGACCCAAAATTCGGAGGCAGTGGTGTTACGATCTGGTCGTGTTGTTCAGCGTGTCACTATCACAGCACAGGTCTACATTGATGTTTTAAGCATCTTCTTGCTTCCCACTGTTGAAGAGCAATTCGGGAATGGCGATTGCATCTTCCAACACGATCGAACACGTGTTCATAATGCACGGCCTGTGGCGGAGTTTTTACACGACAATAACATTCCTGTAATGGATTGACCTGCACAGAGTCCCGACCTGAATCCTACAGAACACCTTTGGGATCTTTTGGAACGCCGACTTCGTGCCGGGCCTCACCGACCGACGTAGATTCCTCTCTTCAGTGCAGCACTCAGTGTAGAATGGGCTGCTATTCTCCAAAAAACCATCCTGCACCTGATTGAAAGTGAGCCTGTGATAGTGGAAGCTGTTATTAAGGCTAAGGATCGGCCAACACCATACTGAATACTAGCATTACCGATGGAGGGCGCGACGAACTTGTAAGTCATTGTCGGCCAAGTGTCCGGATACTTTTGATCACATAGTGTAGAATGACCACAGCCCTCACTCGACCTCCGTGAGTAGCTGCGCTTTACTTATGACCACCCTGTATCGATGAAATGAGTCGAGGCGACAAGCAGACGCTTTCTCGCTTCCCACGCCCGGGTTCCCGGGTTCGATTCCCGGCGGGATCAGGGATTTTCCCTGCCTCGTGATTACTGGGTGTTGTGTGATGTCCTTAGGTTAGTTAGGTTTAAGTCGTTCTAAGTTTAGGGGACTGATGACCATAGATGTTGAGTCCCATAGTGCTCAGAGCCATTTGAACCATTTTGAGAAGCAGACGTGTCCCACATTCCGCAAAAAGGGAACTTTATTTTATTTCTATAATAATGAGTCAGATCACGCTGATACTATAGCTCCCTACTTAGCACTCATATACAACCGCTAGCTCACCGATAGATCTGTACCCACAGATTGGAAAATCGCGCAGGTCGCACCAGTGTTCAAGAAGGGTAGTAGGAGTAATCCATTTAACTACAGACCTATATCATTGACGTCGGTTTGCAGTAGGGTTTTGGAGCATATACTGTATTCAAACATTATGAATCACCTCGAAGGAAACGATCTATTGATACGTAATCAGCATGGCTTCAGAAAACATCGCTCTTGTGCAACGCAGCTAGCTCTTTATTCGCATGAAGTAATGGCCGCTATCGACAGGGGATCTCAAGTTGATTCCGTATTTCTAGATTTCCGGAAAGCTTTTGACACCGTTCCTCACAAGCGACTTCTAATCAAGCTGCGGAGCTATGGGGTATCGTCTCAGTTGTGCGACTGGATTCGTGATTTCCTGTCAGGAAGGTCGCAGTTCGTAGTAATAGACGGCAAATCATCGAGTAAAACTGAAGTGATATCAGGTGTTCCCCAGGGAAGCGTCCTGGGACCTCTGCTGTTCCTGATCTATATAAATGACCTGGGTGACAATCTGAGCAGTTCTCTTAGATTGTTCGCAGATGATGCTCTAATTTACCGTCTAGTAAGGTCATCCGAAGACCAGTATCAGTTGCAGAGCGATTTAGAAAAGATAGCTGTATGGTGTGTCAGGTGGCAGTTGACGCTAAATAACGAAAAGTGTGAGATGATCCACATGAGTTCCAAAAGAAATTCGTTGGAATTCGATTACTCGATAAATAGTACAATTCTCAAGGCTGTCAATTCAACTAAGTACCTGGATGTTAAAATTACGAACAACTTCAGTTGGAAGGACCACATAGATAATATTGTCGGGAAGGCGAGCCAAAGGTTGCGTTTCATTGGCAGGACACTTATAAGATGCAACAAGTCCACTAAAGAGACAGCTTACACTACACTCGTTCGTCCTCTGTTAGAATATTGCTGCGCGGTATGGGATCCTTACCAGGTGGGATTGACGGAGGACATCGAAAGGGTGCAAAAAAGGGCAGCTCGTTTTGTATTATCACGTTATAGGGGAGAGAGTGTGGCAGATATGATACACGAGTTGGGATGGAAGTCATTACAGCATAGACGTTTTTCGTCGCGGCGAGACCTTTTTACAAAATTTCAGTCACCGACTTTCTCTTCCGCATGCGAAAATATTTTGTTGAGCCCAACCTACATAGGTAGGAATGATCATCAAAATAAAATAAGAGAAATCAGAGCTCGAACAGAAAGGTTTAGGTGTTCGTTTTTCCCGCTCGCTGTTCGTGAGTTGAATAGTAGAAAGATAGTATGATTATGGTTCGATGAACCCTCTGCCAAGCACTTAAATGTGAATTGCAGAGTAGTCATGTAGATGTAGATGTAGATCACCAACGAGTGCTATTTTTTAACAGTTGTTAATACCTTTCGCCACTGAGACAGATTCAGATTCATTTATTTTACGATGATTTCGGTCCCTGAGAACCAAAGGCATAGTCGACTTGTAATACGATGACCCTTACCTCTGTTGTAAACTTCACAAATCTGAAATGTCCGATAAGCTAGATATTTTGAAACAACGTGATATCATCGCTTATCGGACATATCAGATTTGTGAAGTTTACAACAGAGATAAGGGTTCATCGTATTACATGTCGGCTATGCCTTTGGTTCTCAGGACCAGGAATCATCGTAAAATAAATGAATCTGAATCTGTCTCAGTGTGGGTGACAGGTATTGACAACAGTAAAAAGATCGCACTCGTTGGTGATACGACTCATTGTTACAGAAATTAAATAAAGTTCCCTTCCTTGTCCTTGATCCTTATCTATTAAAAAAACTACACGTTGATCTTGCCCAAATGTCGAGATGCGATTCTCTTGGTGTTGTAGCTCTCTAGGGCACCCTGGGACGACGCTCTCTGGGGCACCCTGGGATGCTAAATGCTCTTTAATATTTGTTCACATGGGCAAAAATTTCGTCTCGAAAGGGTTGTAGCTGGTTGCATATCTTCCGCGCCAGGCCACCTCTAGTGTGTGGTGTCTGGTTATAAGTCATCTGGACGTTTCGTGATCAGTTATTATAACTGTGCCGTTTTCTTTCTCTTCCAGGAGGACCCAGTATTCTCATTGTTCCTAATGTTTTTTGTGTGGTGGCTCTTTCTTCCCCTGGTAATTACGAGTTGATAGTTTTGCTCTTTGAAGGATTCCCAGTGCTTGCTTTCTTATCTTTACGGCTTCGACCTGTACGCATTGTTTGAGAGCCGCTTCAACAGACTGAATAACGACATCCGTGGGAATCTTCGTAGGTATCATTGAGAACTTTAACGCATTGCATAGTACTGCCGCTACCTCACCGATGGCCTGTGACGACCTATTTACAACAGTCCGGTCTTGCAATGCTGTCCATGTACGGCGTGTTTTTCTGAGTAGTTCCTCCAATTTATTCTTCTAGTGGTTTCAGAGTATTTATCTTCCGTGCAAGCCTACTTACCATTAATCTGTCGAATTTCTTCGAATTTGTCACAGACAAGGATGGAAGTTGGGCTTATGAATTAAAATTTTTACCAAGGCCAGGACTTGAAGCCGGATTTATTACTTACTAGGTAGACGTTCTAACCATTGTACCACCGTTTCACTGTGTCTCACAGCCGTGCACGTACTGCAGTAGTCCAATGTCTTCTCTAACACACACGTGACTTCACATCTTCAGCCCATTTTCCCCTTAAATCGTATTGCCGAGGCTCTCCGATACTGGAATAGCACCCCAGCTTTATACGTAGAGAGGACATTCTGCCTGTACTTCAGGTACAGGTGACCTATTGATGTTATGAAATTACATCTTCCTGGAAACATACGAGTCTGAACTTAAGCAGCCTAAGCCATTGTGCCACGACGGTGTAGTGAGCAGGACATCTGGCTTTGACGTCCCAGCCTTGGCATTGCTTCGTAAGATTGAGACTCATGTAATTCCAACAGAACATTTGTTACCGAAACTTTGGACGATGGTCTCAGATGCTCCTGGAGTAGCACCTTATTGGTCATGGCCGTTTCCCTCAACAAAGCACGAAATGACCACTCGTATGCAGCTCGGATCCAATCCTGAGGAATTTCTGGATGAGAAATAGTTTATGTATCTCTTCAGAAAGGCCTTTGTCTGGTGGCTTAAGCGCTTGACAATAGACTATCTTTCCACGTTTCCACGTTTGAGTAATCCTTCCTTGAGCTGCAAAGAACACGATAATAAATTATAGAAATCCTGTTATTATTAATATTATTCATCTTAAGCCATTTGACATTGAGTGCTATTTAAAGATTTTCCAGTGAATTACGGTTTTCAGCTATAGTCACTGCAATGCATGTCTATACTTTGGGGATCCAATAATCCTAGTGAATACATAGATCCTTTTAATCTAAAAGTTCTCAGGTTTCCATCTGAGTGAAATAAATAACGAGATCATATCACAAATTATGTCTTAACAAATCTTAAGCCTGCTACATGGAAACGGTTGCGGTAAGGGACAGGCGAAATCCGACTAAATGTCTCAGTGAAGAAATGCACTGTCCATTGACACACAAGCTGGTAGTTGAAAACGTGACTCAATTCACAAGATGTAATGCTTCAACTACGTAGCCCATTGTTTGTCACTGAGTAAAATTTTAAGAAAGAACTGTTTTAGTTACTTCGACTACATGCTCCGAAGCAATTATATTTATATTATTTATTAAAAATATAGAACATTGTTCATAACCAATTTTATTCCTCTGGCTGGTGACATATTACTTTGTTTTTATGTAAAATACAAGTATGTACTGAGCTTGGCTGGTGTGTGGCGCTGCTGGATGTTTTCTTGATGGAAGGTTGGTATGGACGAAAAACGCGCAACTAAAGTTTGACCAATTTATTTTGAGAAATAATCTTAGTTTGACAAACACATACAAATACACCAAAGTTGAAACCATTTCAAAACTGAATACCGAAATAAAATTTCCTTTTAGATTTAAGAAGTAGCATCTGTTAATTGACAAGTGGTTGGTTAACTAACACCTGTCATTTCCTGACTCTGTACAACAGCCAGTCTAAAAACATTTTGCGATTAAAACAATTCGTTACTAATGGAAACAACATGTTCAAATTATGTAATATTAACACTTTTTAAAACAGAATACCCACATCAAAATACCCTGGTTTTGAGAAATGACAATAATAAATTTAACAGTTCTACATCTACGTGTGGCGGAGGGCACAATTCGCGCCAAAGTCATATTACGCCGCCCCCCCCCCCCCCCCCCCCCCCCTCTGTTCCGTTCCATTCGCGGGTCGCGCGAGGGATAAACGACTGTCTGAACGCCTCTGTACAAGCTCTAATTTCCCTTATTTTTGAATGGTGATCATTGCGCGATTTGAAACTTGGTGGTAATAATATATGCCCTACACTCTTGGTGAAGATGGGATTTCGGAATTTAGTGAGCAGCCCCTTCCGTTTAGCGCGCCGCCTATCTGCAAGTGTGTCCTACTTCATACTTTCTATAAGATTTGTAACGCTGTCTCGATGTCTAAATGTACTAGTTACGAATCTTGCCGCTCTTCTTTGGACCAGACGAACAGTATTCTTGGACTGGACGAACTAACGTACTGTAAGCTATTTCCTTTGTTGAAGGACTGCATCGCTTCAGGATTCTACCAATAAACCGCACTCTAGAGTTTGCCTTACCCTTTACTTGTGTAATCTGATAATTCCATTTGAGATCATTTCGAATAGTCACACCCAGATACTTGATGAATGTTATCGCTACCAAGGACTGGGCATTTATTTTGTACTCGTACATCAATGGGGATTTTCGTCTTGTTGTACGCAGTAGGTTACACTTACTAATATTGAGAGATAACTGCCAGTCATGACACCATGTATTTATGCTACTAGCTGATTCAGCAAATCTAACAACCTTAAAATCCATCTTTTTACACTGAACAATTTCTTAGCAGGGAAAACAACAGATAGTTTAACGTGTTACGCTTTTTGTCAATTATCAGCGGCATTTCGTGGCTCAGCTGTATTAGCACAAAATACAGCCCCCCCACCCCCCTGTCAAAAGCTGAGCAAATCATTAACACTTTACAGACAATATTAACTTAGAAATATCACTAAGCAAACTAGGCAAACTTTCTGTTTTCAGCTTTCCTTTTCTGGTTCCAAGTCTGGTCGCCAGGCAGTCTCCCCACAACTGCTACTTATGTCGATTCAGCGGATCACCTTGCTTGTCCGTACACGAAAACAGTACCATGGAAAGCCCCGAGGATTCCTGTATTCCACAAAAAGCGGAATGGATGTCAGTGCTGCTCACAGTAACCTGCACAACCGAGAAGCGATCACCGCACGGGTCGAGCGTTCAAATCTTCCCTCTACTGTCCCAGTTACATATACTGCTTCCGGCTCCACAATCACCACAAGACGGCCCCTGTCCTGGCTAGGGGCCCAGAAGCAACTCTCCGCTCCCATTTCCATCGCTATATAGTCTTTGGCCTGGCAGAGACAACGCTCACTCCACTCTCAAGCTAGGCAAAGACCTCCCGAAATAAATCGGACTAGAAGTTGCACTGCAACATTGACTGACCTGCTTTGCTTCGAATTTCGAATTTTACTCTGTGTCTTAAGTTACAGTCATATGATCACTTATAATTCTAATGTGGTTTTGGAATATAACATCCTTTTGTACAGGATGAACAGATACAGCGAGTTTTGTTTTTAGATTCGTTTGTGTACTTGTAAACATTGCTTTCTTTTTCTTCTGGAAGGATGTGTTAAGGCTAAAACAATTGTTCCTTTAATCAATTTATTATAACATATGATTTCTGACGTTTCTGGTGTTATCCTCACAATAACTCGTTGAAGAATGTTCAGGTTTCGGCCATGAGCCTCATCGTCACCACCCTGTAAGTACGATACAACGTAAATGACCCAATAAAATAAGTGATGAGAAAGCTGTTTCTGGTGTGCATTGGATACCCAGGACGGATTTTTTTTATTATTCGACTGACATACGGGGCACAGAGAAAATGGTGTAGTGAGTAGTGAAATATTCTCTGATGTTTCATTAATTTTACTGGCACGAGACCTTCTTCCTTTGAATTCAGAGTGAAATGAATGGGGGAAGTGTTCATGTTTTAGTGAGTTATGTTATCTCGAAAGCCGCCTTCTGTGGCCGAGTGGTTCTAGGCGCTTCAGTCTGGAACCACACGCCTGCTACAGTTGCTGGTTCGAATCCAGCCTCGGGCATGGATGTGTGTGTTGTGGTTAGTTAGGTTTAAGTAGTTCTAAGTCTAGGGTACTGATGACCTAAGATGTTAAGTCTCATAGTGCTTAGAGCCATTTGAACCATTTGTTATCTCGAAATCTGTTAGCCATGAAATTATTTTATTCATTGACACGAATATGGAGACAATTATGGAGTACAGTCCCACACAGGGGCCTATAAAAACAATGTAGCACATTGTGCTATAATAATCACGTAACGAAGTGTACAGTCCAATCATTCATTCACTAATGCAAGCAGAATGCCAACCACTCTAATCTTGCTGGTTAATTAATCGCTGAGCCATAGACCCAGGAGGGTATGCTTTGGCGCGTTATCGGTGCCGGCACGTAAAGTGGTACACAATGAAGACAGCAGTAACCAAAGAAATATACCACAGATGTATGTGACAATCTTATTTACTCTAAAATAAGCTCATGACGCTGCTCGTATTGTACCACTGTAGTAGCCACGTTCATGATGACTAGTTGGCTATTGGATGGAATTCAGACCTTCTTTTATAAAGTAGAAAACTGTAAAACAAATGAGAATTGCATACATCACATGTATGAGAAGTCATTAAACTCAAGGCATTGAAGTCTGTCATTTAAGCAAAGCCACTGATCGGTCATCTTGCTTGAAAGTTACGTGGTCGGCTGAAGGCCAGAATTTGGTCTATTTTTATAAATTCAGAATGAGCAAAATATGTATGAACTATACACATGTATTAGTAGCCATTGAACTCGGTAGGTCAGATCTATCATTTTGCATAACCATGGATCAATAATCTTGAGTTAAAAGTCATGAGGTCAGGTGAGGGCCACAGTTTAACGCGTCACTCAAAAAGGAAACCCCACCAAAAATAAGTAAAATACAATGGTTAGAGTGCAACACGTGAACAGCAAGAACATGGAAATACACTGCAAATAGGATGACCCATATTACACTAGACTTACCACAGAACATTGGAAGATAAACGGTCATCTTCACAAGACAAAGTAATACCCCTACAAATGCATTTAATACGAGAATGTACCTAAGGAAAATTTAGAATAAACAAAAATCGCAGAACTTTTGTATTAGTTCAGCCAGTGAATCGTGTAGCCACCAATTGTAGGATAGAAGTAGGCGGGCATGTAATGAAAAACATATCACAAACCCCAAGTATTGGGTTGTAAGTGTGGGGGCTGGGGATTTAAAGGTCGCTTTTTAATATTTTTCTTGAATGATTCGAAAACAGCGATTTCTAGCGAAAATGTTTCCAAGTACAAAACTAAACTACCTTAAATTTCCTACAGAAAACGTCCTATTCAGCTTTTCTCTAGAATTCATAGTTTCGAGTTGCAGGGGATAAAAAAATAGCAGATTACTAACGATAGCGTTCGTATAAAATTAATGTTTACTGTTAAATGAAGTGGGTTAAGAACAAATATTAAGCGTTTGTACCACGTATAAGTACACTGGAGACGTTGTTGTTGTTGTTGTTGTCTTCAGTCCTGAGACTGGTTTGATGCAGCTCTCCATGCTACTCTATCCTGTGCAAGCTGCTTCATCTCCCAGTACCTACTGCAACCTACATCCTTCTGAATCTGCTTAGTGTACTCATCTCTCGGTCTCCCTCTACGATTTTTACCCTCCACGCTGCCCTCCAATGCTAAATTTGTGATCCCTTGATGCCTCAAAACATGTCCTACCAACCGATCCCTTCTTCTAGTCAAGTTGTGCCACAAACTTCTCTTCTCCCCAATCCTATTCAATACCTCCTCATTAGTTACGTGATCTATCCACCTTATCTTCAGTATTCTTCTGTAGCACCACATTTCGAAAGCTTCTATTCTCTTCTTGTCCAAACTAGTTATCGTCCATGTTTCACTTCCATACATGGCTACGCTCCAAACAAATACTTTCAGAAACGACTTCCTGATACATAAATCTATATTCGATGTTAACAAATTTCTCTTCTTCAGAGACGTATTAAAAGATAAATTGCATTCTGGAGGTGTAACAGAGTGGAGAGGGAGGGGCTAGATGGTCCAAGTGCAAGACAAAGTATTTCACCGGATTGTGGTGATGCGCTTCCTTCCTTTACAGCTCTGCACACTGGAGGACTAGCGTGTGATTCTTTGTCTACTCCACTACGTCACAAGGAGCAACTAAATGGTGTTTCACAAAGGTATACCGACTCTCCGGAATGCGCCTTCTGAATCACTGACCATGTAGTGTGGTCACATGCGCAGGGAGTGTTTATTTTTCAGAAAGTGCATTAACACTGCATGGAATACAGATATGAGTTACTACTAATACTAATACGAAAAATACATATCAACAGTCAACGTGAATCTCTGCACACTTTACTACACTGCTGGAGCGGAAATTGATTCTTAGCCGTCTTGTACGATAGCTGTAGCGTTCTTCTAGGAAATGCAACTTACCTCAAATTTCATTTTGCGGACGGACTGCAACTCCCCAGCATTTGATGAGCAGTTCTCTTATACGGGTAGACAAAATAACTTCACTAAACTCACGTTTGAATAGTGAAGCTATTGTCAGTTTATTAAATTAGTACTTATATGCAGTTATTAATTGAAATTTCTAGTAAGACACTAGTACTTTCCTATAAACAATGGTTGAAAAGTGTACAATTTGTATATCCGATGTTGCTAGTGCTGGTGTGAAAGGGATTGGATTGGTAAATGTTGTGAAGACGTATAATTGTGATGTAGTCACTTCGTGGTGAATTAACGAATGGCCATAAAGCTACTACACTTCTGCCTCCATTAATTGTGTTGCTGATAGACTGCGTAAATCTCTTCCACTCAGGAATTGCTGGCAGTTGTAGAGCGGACTGCGGTACGTGGAGCCACTTACCACACACTGTATATCTTCCAAGATGGGTGTGAATATGCCTGATGGAATGGGACTGATCAAGACTAGAGCAGCAATCTACTGTAATGCATTGTTTGACTTATACTGAAATATCTGAAGTTCCATCACATGTTAATGACACATTTCTATTGCAAAGGGAGACAATTTAAACCCCAGGATCTCTTCAGGTGCTGAGACTGTGGCTGAGCTGATGCCTTTGATACCCATTACTCTGCAAAGTGTTTCCATGCAATGACAGTGGAGACAATGAAATCGGCATCGTCGACTACATATAGATAGCATGTGAAACTGGACGGGCTCTTCAGTGTGGTAGACAGCTGACAGCTCCAACTGTTGAAAATTTTTAAATAACAGCTCATTTAACAACTAAAAATAAGTACTCATTTAATAAACAGAAAATAACTCAACTATAAAACGCGAGCTGAATGAGGTTATTTAGTCTCGTCATATCAGAGAAGTAGACAGGAAATAGTGAGAAGGGACATTCTATGTGACAAAGGAAAAGCGAGCAGTGTTTGTGATGGGAGAAGATTCCTTTCTCTGAACAGCACTACAGCTGCCGTACAGGGTGACTAAGAATCAGTTTCCCTCTTATGTCTGTGTAGATTCGTTGATTGGTACTAGTAAAGTACTGTGTGCAGTGACCAGCAGCAACAATACGACACAAACCCATTGAGTCAATGGTGCACTAGTCATGCTGGATCTGACCTGATGCTACTTTATTCATGACAGATGAATATCTCATGGAAGATAGGGGACTTCTATTACTTGCTCTTACGGACACTTTAAAGACAGTATGTACTAAAAATTGAACAGTTTGTTATCTAAAGATGCGATTTGGCGCAGCTGTTGCTATCTTCATCATTTGAAATGTATCATCATAGATGCGGTCGGTCCTCATACAAAGTTACCCGTAATTATTCTGAATTTTTTAGATATGTTGTTGCGCAATCTCTAGCTGCTAGAACCAGTGGAGCCAGGGGGGGGGGGGGAGGCATTTAAAAATAGTGTGTTTCTCTTTAAGAAATCTAGTTCGTTGAAGATGTGCAAAATTGTTATATATCAGTCTTACAGCTATTGCCTACGAAGTATCTTTATTTTTATTTCTACAGCCACACGTGGTAGAAATTAACAACAGTAAGTGAGGTAACAATGGGAATAATCAGATGAACCAGCAGTTTATTGTTAACTTTTACAAATGGATTCTTGAGCAACATTTAAGCGTTTTTCCTGAAGGCACGACCATTGTTCGTTCTTCACGTATTAAAAGAATCAGTTGAGTCATAAAGGGACGTTAAACACAAATGCAAAAAAATGATATCTTCCTTGAAAAATAATCTATGATACAGTATCTATACGAAGAGAAATACAAAATTAAAGATAGATATCTATAGCTGGAATATTCGAGATTTTAGTAACTGTAAACAATGCACATCTGATAAGGAAAGACCGTTTACATGTTAACAAACTCTGGGCATTACTAATAAGCTGTAATAAAATAAAGTGAATCTGCCATAGTGAGAGTTCCATCTCGAAAATGTTGACTTATAAGGTACTAAAATGTCACCCTCTCTGTTCCCACCTCACTAGGGACAAACCTCTTCAAAAACCTCAGCCCGCAACACAATACAGTTGTACAACAAAACACACTCGGTGAAATTTTATTCTTTCAAATTTCAGTTAATGGTTAACAATTGTCAGATGCTAATTTAAATTAGCGTTTTGTATTATGAACAAGTGCTCGAGGGCTACTGTGTGGCCACTAATATCGCTACTTGTCTGTAGAAGTAGGCAATATTCGTCATTAGAACTACGGTCCACGAACATGATCTTGCAGGGTTTGGCGTGAGTTACCTTGATTTCCGGAACGTTCTAGATGAGTCTTGCTATGTTCTAATAGGGACATACCCCATAAATATTTCCACATCCGTCACAAGAATCCGCTCCAAACGATCGTGCGAAACTCAAAATCGCTGGCTTGCGGTCTAATGGACACCGCGCTGTTTCATTGTTGAGCCAAAACCCCTCCCTCCCTCCCACCACTGTGATACGATTTCAGCTTCTGTTCTTTAGTCATCGCTCAGCTCGGTTCGGCATCGCATCGCGTTAATGGTTGTGTAAATTCATTGTGAGTTGTAAGTGGACAGTGGTGCATGATTGTGGTTTGCAGAGACGTTTGTGCGTTGTGAATGTAAAAGCGCAGTGTATACAGTGGCAAAATGACCGATATACGTAAGGTATTAGTACCTCATAAGCGAATGAAAACTACAAATGAAAGTGGAGGTGTCGAAGAAGATACTGTTTATGATGAGGTATCACAGGAAAAGGGTGAGTCAAACGCAACCATCAGTATTAAAAATTCCAGTTGTTGTGCTGATGGAGACAATAAAGACGAAGCCAGTACCTCTGTGGGCGTCAAGTGCGTTCATGAAAAGGGTAGTAGTATCCTGGTCAGTATTCACGATGTCGGAAACTACATTGAAAAAAAAACAAAGGATATTGACAATTGCCTAAAGTATAAGATTTTATTGAATCCATGGCAACCTGAAAAAAGTTATAATTTTAAAAATGACATAGACAGCACAAAAAGAACATTTCGACCAGACTGGCTGTCATTGTATCCGTGGCTCGTCTATTCTACAGCAGTTAAAGGTGCCCTCTGCAAGTTTTGTGTGCTTTTCCGCCCACGCGTAACGCATGGCGCATTCATTAGCTGCCCATTCACAAATTTCAAAAATTTCCATGAATGTGCAAAAATGCATATGAATTCCGAGTGGCATAAAGGTGCAATAGGAAAGTCAAATAATTAGTGTTGTGACAAACAAAACTAAAAGTGTGGAAGAACTCGCCAACGAGAATCTTGCGAAATTAGTATAAACTAATCGCGCAAAGTTAAAATCTTTGTTTTGTGCATTACATGACTTATCTTTAAGAGGAAAAACAAATGCTGTATTTGATGATTTGTTACAATTTAGAGTACAGTCAGGTGGCGAAACATTGGGGAGACATTTTGAGGGTGCCCCTAAAAATGCTACCTATGTTTCTCATAGAACCCAAAATGATTTAATTGATGTATGCGCCGAAGTACTAGGAAATGATTTGATTAATACCATCAACAACAGCAAATCATTTTCAGTTTTGGCAAACGAAACAATGGATGTTGCAGGTACTGAAAAACTTTCTCTTTCTGAACGTTATTTTGACCTTGGAACTAATGTTCTCAGAGAAGACTTACTTGGATTTACACCATTAGCAAGGTTAGATGAAAAACATATCTCCAACTCAATAGTATCTACTTTATCTGCTTGGGGTTTAAATCTAGATAAAATGGTAGGACAAGGCTATGACGGGTGCAGTACGATGGCCGGTAAAATTGGCGGAGTACAGAAGATAATTGCTGAGAAATATCCCAAGGCTCGCTTCCATCATTGTGCAGGCCATAGACTTAATTTAGTTGTGAATGATTTGAACATCTTACCAGAGGTTAGAAATGCCATTGGTACTATCAAAGAAGGAATTTCTTTATTCCGGGGAGCACGTAAAGGAAAGTCCTAGTTGGGAACCTTCAAAAACAGTGTGAGAGACGCTGGTCTGAGAAGCATAAGTCTATAAAAAATGTAATGATACGTTTCTAGAAATTGTTGAAGTATTAGCAATTTTACATAAAGAAGGAGATCATGAAACTCGGCAGAAAGTCTGGCAACTTTACTGCACTCTTACTTCTCCAACATTTATTGTTACATTAAAAGTCATAGCAAAATATTCAGCTGAACTAGAACCTGTCGCCAATATCCTACAATCAGTAAACATTAACTTATTAGAAGTTTCAGAACACATTCAAGGAATTGTAAAAATATTATTGGATGACAGAGAAAATGCGGAAGCCGAATTTGGAATGATGATGAAAAGAGCTGAAAGCAACTATAGTGCACTTCGAATAGATGTCACTGGCATTCTACAACTATGAGTTGTTGCACGACAAATGCTTTGTTCAAATCATCCATCAGTTTCTGTCACTGAGTACTACAGAAAATCTCTCTTTATTCCATATTTGGTTTCCCTAGTCCAGTCCTTCCAAGAACTGTTTTCAGAAGGAAACAAGGCATCTTTTGAGATTTTCTGCTTGCACCCAAAGGTAATAAAATCCTAAATCGACCTAGATATGAAAAGTTTAATTGAAAATATCAAAAGATTTTATGACGATCTTTTAGATAACTTCACTGAAGAAGCATAGACATGGGTCAGTATGTGGAAACGCTGAATAAAGTCTGACTGATCGACTGGACAAAGCCAAATTCTTGCGCGCCTTAGCTTCAGCCTTGAAGATAGCTCTTAGATTACCGGCAACCACCTGCTCTGCGGAAAGATCGTTCAGGTACTTAATTACCACAGTAACATTTTTCTGATTGTAATTACTTAATTAGAAAGACTTTGAAACAATTTCTTGAGTCAGATGAAACATTTCTTCTAATTATTTTTAAATCTTGTTTGAAATATTATCACAATAGCGTAATTGAAGAAGGTTACACTGTATGAATTAGTATAGGCCTACGTCATGTTTGTTTGCAGTACTCTCAGGCGCGTGAAAACGTGACTAAGAATTACCATGGCAGATATCGACTCAGTTGTTCGTGTATGGTGTCAGTTCATCGTGATAAGATAAAATCAGAGGAGGAGTCCTTTATCGAAAAAGTGGTGAATATTTATGGGAAGGACCCGAGACGAATTCAATTCCTGTTTAAGTAATGCATGTATGTGAGTTGTCAAGTTTTGCACATTATTAGTAAAAGAACCAATTTCCACTATCGCATGCCTTCTTTTGTTCTTAATATTAAATTTACAACAGTATTTCAAACTACATTAATATGTTTGTAACAATAAAACAGTCACATCAAACTTACAACCAAATTTCACAAAATTTGTTAAGACATGAATCTGTTATGGGTTGTGGAAATTATTGTGTATATTTAGTTTTTGCCTTACAAAATAAAAACTAAAGCCCTGCTTTTTCACTTTTCAGGGGACTAACAGAGAAAAACGTAAGTAGCAAGTAAATGTATTAAGGCAGGCGAAAATGAACGATTTATTCGTACTTAAAAAGAGAAAATAATTTATTTTTACCTATTTAACAATCTGAAATTATTTATTTTAAGCACCTATTGATATCTCTCAGCAGTGGTGCACTTATCCGGCCGCGGTGGTCTCGCGGTTCTAGGCGCGCAGTCCGGAACCGTGCGACTGCTACGGTCGCAGGTTCGAATCCTGCCTCGGGCATGGATGTGTGTGATGTCCTTAGGTTAGTTAGGTTTAAGTAGTTCTAAGTTCTAGAGAACTAATGACCACAGCAGTTGAGTCCCATAGTGCTCAGAGCCATTTGAACCATTTGAACCAGTGGTGCACTTACTGACATGGCGTTGTGCCTCAAAATGTGCATTTACGAGAGCGGTTCAGAATATTTTCACAACATTAACTCTTAAAATGAGGCACATTAACAGCAAATGTGTGAGAAACAGCGAATTCATCTAAAACCGATGTGTTGTCACTAGGGCGTCTGCCTGTAAGAATACAGCATAGCACACGAATCTAAACTTTGCAGAGCTGCCAAATTTTATTCGGAAATGCGTTTCTAGTTTTATTTGTCTCCTTTCTATGACCCAGTGGAGTCGCCACACTGGGATCAAGTTTGAAACATTTGCCAGTTGCCATTTACTTCAGTATTGCAAGCGGTGGTACGCCATTAACCATCCAGGCATTTCATCGGTGTGGCATATTGTAGAGAGATGGTAACTAATAAGTGACTGATGATTAATCAGACAATGATGGCTTGTTTGTGACAGTTTGATAATGACTTAGAAATGAGTGGTCTCAATCCCTTAGGAGCCACAAGGCCACCTGTGTTTCTCGGCTTCGTTCCTCTAATACATCCCAGATGTGCCAGTTCCCAAACATACAGGAAAGACAAAAACTGACTTTCAGCGTCTTGAAGGCCTGGTCAGACAAACCGCCGCAGTCTCCCCGTGCGGATCAGACACGGCGGATGACCGGGGCAAGGAACGCCACACAGGCAAAAGCGGTTGCTGCTGCGTCAGCTGCCGCACCGTGGAAACGGACATAACCTCATCACGTAGCAGCCTGCACGTGTAGCGTGGTATCAAAGATCTGCCTCGCGCCGTTGCTGTCAAATGCGCCAGCAAATGCAGACAGCCGCTCCGGGCTGCTGCGAATCTGTCTGTGTTGAAACTCGACGTCAGCCTTTGCGGCGAGCCGGCCAGAGTCGCGCTCTGTGTGACCGACACCTGTACGCAACAACGATGCGGCCTGACCGTTGCCTTTGCTGTCCAAGGCCACAGGTCGGACCGCCAGGCCGCGCTCTTTCTGACCAGATATTTAAGGCCGGTTGCACTCACACTGGTATTTTCCGCAAGGTCAATTGACCGTCGCCATTGTCAGAAGTCCAATGTTTGGACACACGGCGGTAAAATCACCGTCGCCACCGCAAGAGTCAGCAGATGAAAGGCAATGTACTTTCATCATCAAACCCATTCATTTAATGTGTTATGTAAATTATTCATTGTTTTTGAAAAGAACAGTTTTTGTTTGAAATGAACCGACAGCAAAATCAAAGTATTATTATTGTGTCGACTAATGAAAAGGAAAAGGAAAAACCGAATGATTTGGGATCATCATCCAATTAATTTAAGAAGAGGGGACGACGGAGCTTTCTAAACGTTGTTTGAAGGGAATGATGACAAGATATTCTTCAGTTACTTCCGAATGTCGATTTTTGATAGCAGGAAAACAAGTACTTCTGAGAGAAAAAGCTTAGGACAGGACCAAATAAAAATGGCGGCAAAATGTACAGCCTACTAATGTAAAAACAGGTTTTACTATGAAACTTCCTGGCAGATTAAAACTGTGTGCCCGACCGAGACTCGAACTCGGGACCTTTGCCTTTCGCGGGCAAGTGCTCTACCATCTGAGCCACCGAAGCACGACTCACGGCTGCTACTCACAGCTTTACTTCTGCCAGTATCCGTCTCCTACCTTCCAAACTTCACAGAAGCTCTCCTGCGAAACATGCAAACTAGCACTCCTGAAAGAAAGGATATTGTGGAGACATGGCTTAGCCACAGCCTGGGGGATGTTTCCAGAATGAGTGAAAATCTCATTCTCTTTCAAGACAGTATCCATTCCGTTCAACTGCTCTTCCAAGTCCTTTGCTGTCTCTGACAGAACTAAAATGTCATCGGCGAACCTCAAAGTTTTTATTTCTTCTCCTGGATTTTAATACCTACTCCGAAATTTTCTTTTGTTTCCTTTAGTGCATGCTCAATATACAGATTGAATAACATCGGGGAGAGGCTACAACCCTGTCTCACTCCCTACCCAACCACTGCTTCCCTTTCATGTCCCTCGTCTCTTATAACTGCCATCTGGTTTCTGTACAAATTGTAAATAGCCTTTCGCTCCCTTTATTTTACCCCTGCCACCTTCAGAATTTGAAAAAGAGTATTCCAGTCAACATTGTCAAAAGCTTTCTCTAAGTCTACAAATGCTAGAAACGTAGGTTTGCCCTTCCTTAATCTAGCTTCTAAGATAAGTCGTAGGGTGAGTATTGCCTCACGTGTTCCAACATTTCTACGGAATCCATACTGATCTTCCCGGAGGTCGGATTCTACTAGTTTTTCCATTCGTCTGTAAAGAATTCGCTTTAGTATTTTGCAGCTGTGACTTATTAAACTGATAGTTCGGTAATTTTCACATCTGTCAACACCTGCTTTCTTTGGGATTGGAATTATTATATTCTTCTTGAAGTCTGAGGGTATTTCGCCTGTCTCATACATCTTGCTCACCAGATGGTAGAGTTTTGTCAGGACTGGCTCTCCCAATGCCGTCAGTAGTTCCAATGGAATTTTGTCTACTCCGGGGGCCTTGTTTCGACTCATGTCTTTCAGTGTTCTGTTAAACTCTTCGCGCAGTATCGTATCTCCCATTTCATCTTCATCTACATCCTCTTCCATTTCCATAATATTGTCCACAAGTACATCGCCCTTGTATAGAACCTCTATATACTCGTTCCACCTTTCTGCTTTCCCTTCTTTGCTTAGAACTGGGTTTCCATCTGAGCTCTTGCTGTTCATACAAGTGGTTCTCTTATCTCCAAAGGTCTCTTTAATTTTCCTGTAGCCAGTATCTATCTTACCCCTAGTGAGATAAGCCTCTACATACTTACATTTGTCCTCTAGCCATCCCTGCTTAGCCATTTTGCACTTCCTGTCGATCTCATTTTTTGAGACGTCTGTATTCCTTTTTGCCTCCTTCATTTACTGCATTTTTATATTTTCTCCTTTCATCAATTAAATTCAATATTTCTTCTGTTGCCCAAGGATTTCTACTAGCCCTCGTCTTTTTACCTACTTGATCCTCTGCTGCCTTCACTACTTCATCCCTCAAAGCTACCCATTCTTCTTCTACTGTGTTTCTTTCCCCCGTTTCTGTCAATTGCTCCCTTATGCGCTCCCTGAAACACTGTACAACCTCTGGTTCTTTCAATTTATCCAGGTCCCATCTCCTTAAGTTTCCACCTTTTTGCAGTTTCTTCAGTTTTAATCTACAGTTCATAACCAATAGATTGTGGTCAGAGTCCACATCTGCCCCTGGAAATGTCTTACAATTTAAAACCTGGTTCCTAAATCTCTATCTTACCATTATATAATCTATCTGAAACCTGTCAGTATCTCCAGGCTTCTTCCATGTGTACAGCCTTCTTTTATGATTCTTGAACCAAGTGTTACCTATGATTAAGTTGTGCTCTGTGCAAAATTCTACCAGGCGGCTTCCTCTTTCATTTCTTTGCCCCAGTCCATATTCACCTACTACGTTTCCTTCTCTCCCTTTTCCTACTACCGAATTCCAGTCACTCATGACTATTAAATTTTCGTCTTCCTTCACTATCTGAATAATTTCTTTGATTTGATCATACATTTCATCAATTTCTTCGTCATCTGCAGAGCTAGTTGGCATATAAACTTGTACTACTGTAGTAGGTGTGGGCTTCGTATCTATCTTGGCCACAATAATGCATTCACTATGCTGTTTGTAGTAGCTTACCCGCATTCCTATTTTCCTATTCATTATTAAACCTACTCCTGCATTACACCTATTTGATTTTGTGTTTATAACCCTGTAGTCATCTGACCAGAAGTCTTGTTCCTCCTGCCACCGATCTTCACTAATTCCCACTATATCTAACTTTAACCTACCCATTTCCCCTTTTAAATTTTCTAACCTAGCTGCCCGATTAAGGGATCTGACATACCACGCTCCGATCCGTAGAATGCCAGTTTTCTTTCTCGTGATAACGACATCCTCTTGAGTAGTCCCAGCCCGGAGATCCGAATGGGGGACTATTTTACCTCCGGAATATTTTACCCAAGAGGACGCCATCATCATTTAATCATACAGTAAAGCTGCATGCCCTCGGGAAAAAATTACGGCTGTAGTTTCCCCTTGCTTTCAGCCGTTCGCACTACCAGCACAGCAAGGCCGTTTTGGTTATTGCTACCAGTCAATCATCCAGACTGTTGCCCCTGCAACTACTGAAAAGGCTGCTGCCCCTCTTCAGGAACCACACGTTTGTCTGGCCTCTCAACAGATACCCCTCCGTTGTGGTTGCACCTACGGTACGGCTATCTGTATCGCTGAGGCACTCAAGCCTCCCCACCAACGGCAAGGTCCATGGTTCATGGGGGAGGTTATTAGTGGTAAGAAAATAATTTATTGGCAGAATACGGTTCAGAAACATAAAATCTGGGTATATATATATATATATATATATATATATATATATATATATATATATATATATATATATATATATATATTGCCCCTACTGAGACAGAACATGCGGGCGCCCCTGCAGGAACGGTCAGGAAGCTTGCGCAACTGGCCCAACAGAGGTGGGGAGGGACTCGGAGGGGGAATGTCTCTCCCTGCGGTACTCTGGACGAATACCGTACATTTGCCACGCCGGATATTTGCCACACTTGCCCGTTCGCCAGGTAGTAATCTCTGAGGTAAGGGACGCCATTCCTCGTACTACTTCTGTCCGCTTTCAAACCGCCGTCTCCACGTCTTACTCGATATAACCAGTTCGTAAGGGACCTTCTTCTTCGACATCTTGACCAAATACAGAGCTTCTTTTCTGAAATCGAAATATTTATAACTTTTGGAAAACGAAAGCAATACTGGCGGTTATGTCAGTATGTAATTATCTCTGCCAAGTATAAATATAGATTCCTCTGTCTGTACGGTAGCTTCCTTTCACGCTTACTGATTGCGATAGAAACAGTCCATCGCCATGGGAGCAACAAAAAAGAGAATGCGAATGTACGCTAATCATTTATTTTTGATCACTGCATTTGTGCCTACTTTAATTACTACAACTGCATGCCCAAAAGAAGAAAGAAGAAATGGGTATGTGAATGTTTGACAAGATGAACGACATACTCCATATTAATTTACTCTCTAAAATGCGATATCCCTTGCGGCGAAACATTTGTTGATCAAGTGTATCGGGACAATGTTCAAAACATGACTGAAAATACGTTCATTAAATAGAGATAAGAACATCTATGACTGACATGTCATCTAAAGTCGACGTACAATTTTAAAATGTTAGAAATAAGGAAATGAAGTAATACAGAATCCCATGCTTGTAACGTACGTTGTTGTTCTACGCCGGCCGGTGTGGCCGTGGGGTTCTAGGCGCTTCAGGTTCGAATCCTGCCTCGGGAATGGATGTGTGATGTCCTTACATTAGTTAGTTTTAAGTAGCTATAGACCACAGATTTTAAGTCCCATAGTGCTCAGAGCCATTTAAACCATTTTTTTGTTGTTCTACATTGTTTAGCTCCGGTATTTACAGGGTCACAGAGAAAGCATTCTAGATTTTAGAGGGAAAAGCCGTCATTGTAATGATCTGCACTACAACAGAAACAAGAAGCACAACTTAAGGAAAAATAATGTAATGTGTGTTCCAGCTCACAAGCGACATTGAAGCAGATAGTTCCTGTGACTTAGTATGGGCAGAGGTTATATTCGACAACCGGAATAAATTGATAACTGGCTCCTTTAACCGACCCCTGTTCTCAGATGAAGCAGTTGCTGAACAGTTCAAAGGAAACCTGAGTCTCACCACAAATAGGTACCCTACTCACACAATTATAGTTGGCAGTGATCTGAATCTACCTTCCGTATGTGGCAAAAAATAAATTTTCAGATCCTACTGTAGATAGAAAAAAACTTCCGGAATTGTTCTAAATGCTTTTTTTTAAATTATTTTGAAGAATTAGTTCACGAGGCCATTCAAATTTTAAATGGTTACGAAAACATACTTGACCTCTTTGCCACAAATAATCCTGAGCATCAGACGGATACAGGGATTAGTGAACACATAGTCGAGCGAGGCTCAATTCCGTAACAAAGAAATTCACCAAAATTAAACGCGAAATATATCTATTTACAAAAGCAACTAAAAATTCGGTTGACGTCTTTCTAAGAGACGGTCTCCAATCCTTCCAAACTATGTAAGTGAAGAGCATATGTGGCTTAAGTTCAAAGAAATAGTATCAACAGCACTCGAGAGATTCATACCAAATAAATTAATAAGAGTCGGAACTGATCCCCCATGGTACACAAAACACAGCAGAAAGCTGCTGCAGGAGCACCGAAAAATGCAAGTATAATTTAGACGAACGTAAAATCTCGAAGATTGCGAAGTTTTACTGAGGCTCGAAATTTGGTGCGGATTTCAAAGCGAGATGCATTTAATAGTTTCCACAACAAAACTCTCTCTAGACATGTGGCCGAACATCTAAAGAGATTCTGGTTCTATGTTACGTAAATCAGCGGAAAGGCCCAGTAAGCGATGGGGCGGAGGAGGGGGAGGAGGGGTAGACAAGGGACCCAACCCCTCAGAGCAGGTAAAATCGTGGCAGATGTGCGGCGTGGCAAGTGTCCGGACACCCTCTGTACTGACCTGCACCTATCGTAAGCCATCAAATCCGCCTGCTTCCCCACAAAACATACGAGTTAGCAACACAGAATAAGAACTAGCTAGACAGGCCGCATGCGTGCAATACCGTCTTTCTTGAGACTTACTAGAGCTGAAATGTGGCAGATACGAGGTAGTGGAGGGGGAAAAGCAGCAGTAGGGCCACGCAGCCTTGCAGTCGTGGCTGATGGATAGCATTTGCGAGTGGTAACATGTTGGGGAGACGTGTTAATGGAAACAGCGGACTGTCAACAGCTGAAATATCTGCGCAATAACGGTTGTCGGGAGTCGACATTCGAATCTGTTTCCGCGTTACATGTTATTGTATTAATTAATCGTTTTTCGCTCTGTGTCAGGAGCCTGCAAATAAACCAGACGGGGCTCGCAAAAAAATGACATTTTCTGTTCCACTGACCCCATTTTCGGCTACACAGCCATACAGAAACAGTTACTGGGCCACACGTGCTGCGTTTTAAACGCAGCTCGTGTTTTGTACTCATATTAGGACAGTAACGTTCTGAGGCAATTGCATGCTGCAGTCGGACGGTTCCTTCTTTACCCCTTCGTAACGTCTCGTAAGCATTCGATCTTCCATCGTGGGTAGGAGTTATGTTCGTAAATTTTTTAAATAAAATGTCATTACATTAATTAAATACGAACCTCGACCTGAGGTAACATTCAGTCATAGAGAGGACCTACTCTCTTATATTTTCCTTTTTCTAGTGGAAAACGCCAAGAACTAATTTGCAGTGTGTAGAGAGAGCTTGAAATGAGAGATCACTTTCATCGTTAGAGACGAGCAACATAAACGGTCGGTAGCCGCTATCTAATAAATTAAGAGATATAATTAAGAAAAATGATTACATTAATGTGAGTCCCAAATATTTTGTGCGATCCTGCAAGAGGAAATAAAAAAACAAAGCGGTCTGTTCAGTATTTTGTTGTTAATTTAAAAATATGAATTGTATTCAAATTTGTCTTCCAGTGCACTGAACGACCACGCTGGCCTCCTTACTAATGTTCAACTAAAGCATTAAGAACAGTAGTTTGCCATCCTTCTCAGCTCGATGGTAAATTTAATATTCGTTGGACAATGTTCACGTGATCGACGAAATCCTTCAACGCTATTTCACTGTGAGGCCATAGCAGGAAGGTGTCATCAACGTACCTTAGAAGGCAAGACAGACGCAACACCACAGTTCAGAGCCCTCTTCTCAAAGTGCTCCACAAAGAAATTCGCGACTGTCGCAGATAGTCATTTTCCCATCGCTATTCCATCAGTCATTTCATAAAATTCGTTGCGATACATGTAGTACGTTCTCGTTAGAACAGATGTTTTACCGGACAGTGGGTGGGCGAAGTGATGGCTCTAAGAGGGACGTTTTCCTTATGTATCTTCGGCAGTCCACAATGCCTGGGAAGTCTCAGGACCGAGGCATTACTTTATCCTCCACTTGGTCTAGTAAGTCAGAGTCCTTCCCTGCCTTTCTGACGATGCCCTATGTCGGATAGCAAGTAGGCTTCTGTTACATGTCACCTTCTAATAAATGTAACATCTTCAGGTGGCAGTCTTCAGAGTTCATGTCCGACCCGATAGCTGAGTGGCCAGCGCGGCGGTCTGTCACGCCAACGGTCTCCGGTTCAATTCCCTGCTGGATCGGAGATTTTCTCCGCTCGGGCACTGGGTGTTGTGTTGTTGTCTTTATAATTTCATCATCATTAGTGGAACGCAACCGGAAACCATCACTGGAATCACTTCCCAAGACGCTCATGCGATGGACCTCTCTGACGAGGCTTCCCCCCATACCAAGACCTGCCGTAAGGCAGAATACAAAAGTTTTTTTTTCAGTGTTCAGAACCACGGCGGCATATCATTTGTCGATTGGCAAGGTAAACAAGACCACGTTCTCAGATAATAAGCGTCAGCCACGTTGTTTCTCCGGGCTGATATTAGACTCAGGTGGCTGAGGTTTCACCAGTATACGGCTGGCCTGACGTCCTCAGCTGCGTCGTGCAACAGATACCGAACTCTCTGCTCTATTTCACCAACAGTTGCGAGCGTTGGCAGACGTCACGGGACTGTAAAAAATTAAAGCATTTACTCAGCGCTGTCACAGGGTGTTGTCCAGTTCTCGGAAAGATTGACAACCGTTTTACTGACCCTATCGTTCTCCACATCAGCTACTCCGTGAGTTAAGCTTAGACGTTGCCTTGCACAAAGCTTCAAACCGTTGTGCTGCTATGGCTATCTCAACCCATTCCCAATCGAATGGAGACAAGGTTGATGACAAAAATTGATGAGAAACAAGTAGGCGTCTGGCATTAAGATCAAGCTCATTCGAGGTCTGTGACGTGACAAGACATCTTCAAAATTCTGTCCTTTGCAGCAGTTCGAATGTGGTGCTTACTGCAAAAAAGCGAGGATCTACACTCCTGGAAATTGAAATAAGAACACTGTGAATTCATTGTCCCAGGAAGGGGAAACTTTATTGACACATTCCTGGGGTCAGATACATCACATGATCACACTGACAGAACCACAGGCACATAGACACAGGCAACAGAGCATGCACAATGTCGGCACTAGTACAGTGTATATCCACCTTTCGCAGCAATGCAGGCTGCTATTCTCCCATGGAGACGATCGTAGAGATGCTGGATGTAGTCCTGTGGAACGGCTTGCCATGCCATTTCCACCAGGCGCCTCAGTTGGACCAGCGTTCGTGCTGGACGTGCAGACCGCATGAGACGACGCTTCATCCAGTCCCAAACATGCTCAATGGGGGACAGATCCGGAGATCTTGCTGGCCAGGGTAGTTGACTTACACCTTCTAGAGCACGTTGGGTGGCACGGGATACATGCGGACGTGCATTGTCCTGTTGAAACAGCAAGTTCCCTTGCCGGTCTAGGAATGGTAGAACGATGGGTTCGATGACGGTTTGGATGTACCGTGCACTATTCAGTGTCCCCTCGACGATCACCAGAGGTGTACGGCCAGTGTAGGAGATCGCTCCCCACACTATGATGCCGGGTGTTGGCCCTGTGTGCCTCGGTCGTATGCAGTCCTGATTGTGGCGCTCACCTGCATGGCGCCAAACACGCATACGACCATCATTGACGCCTGTCGCGACACCACTGGAGGCGGGCTGCACGATGTTGGGGCGTGAGCGGAAGACGGCCTAACGGTGTGCGGGACCATAGCCCAGCTTCATGGAGACGGTTGCGAATGGTCCTCGCCGATACCCCAGGAGCACCAGTGTCCCTAATTTGCTGGGAAGTGGCGGTGCGGTCCCCTACGGCACTGCGTAGGATCCTACGGTCTTGGCGTGCATCCGTGCGTCGCTGCGGTCTGGTCCCAGGTCGACGGGCACGTGCACCTTCCGCCGACCACTGGCGACAACATCGATGAACTGTGGAGACCTCACGCCCCACGTGTTGAGCAATTCGGCGGTACGTCCATCCGGCCTCCCGCATGCCCGCTATACGCCCTCGCTCAAAGTCCGTCAACTGCACATACGGTTCACGTCCACGCTGTCGCGGCATGCTACCAGTGTTAAAGACTGCGATGGAGCTCCGTATGCCACGGCAAACTGGCTGACACTGACGGCGGCGGTGCACACAAATGCTGCGCAGCTGGCGCCATTCGACGGCCAACACCGCGGTTCCTGGTGTGTCCGCTGTGCCGTGCATGTGATCATTGCTTGTACAGCCCTCTCGCAGTGTCCGGTGCACGTTTGGTGGGTCTGACACACCGGTGTCAATTTGTTCTTTTTTTCATTTCCAGGAGTGTATTTATCGTTGTATTCCTTGCCTCTTGCATGAGCATAGCTTGTTCGCAGACATTTGTTCAAATACCAAATGAACATCTGAAACGTAGATAAGAAATATATTTTTTGAAATGGGAGAAATTTGTCTTTCAGAAGGTGACAAAAATATGTTTTCGAAAATTTCAGTCGTTTAGCGTCCAGGTCCCTTTAAACGTCCACCTGTGCAACATAGGCTTTATTACATTCGTTGCATTAGTTTTTTTAACTGCCAGAGTAGTTACATCGTTACGTTTTGGCTACTTTATAATTGATGTTTGTGTCGAGTGTGTTTATGTCAAAACTGCGATAATACCTGCAATCAACAAGCCAGCGTAATTCAATGAGAAAAAATTGTCCACTGTATGTAAAATAACGTTGTCACGTGGATCACATCATGCTGGCTAATGAAGGTACCACAATTATACAGGGTGGTCCATTGACAGTGACCGGGCTAAATATCTCACCAAATAAGCATCAAACGAAAAAACTGCAAAGAACGAAACTCGTCTAGCTTGGAGGGGGAAACCAGATGGCGCTATGGTTGGCCCACTAGATGGCGCTACCATAGGTGAAACGGATATCAACTGGGTTTTTTTGAAAATAGGAACCCCCATTTTTTATTACGTATTCGTGTCGTACGTACCACTTTCACTTCACAGATTATTGTCATCATTGTACTCCTCACGTACATTGTTCACACCGCCGACGATATACGACACCAAACGACTGATCTTGCAGAAACGCTAATTCTTTATCTGCCACTCCTCTCTCTCTGAGAAATTCCTCGTGGTTCCTTTCTGACGAAACAACAAATTTGGGAGCTGCTGTTGTAGACTAACACAATGTTTGTTTTGTTTTTTGTCACCGTTGCTCTGCTTTGTATCAACACAACTAGCATTGTAGCACTGTTGTGAGTTATTCGTCGTCTATCTATGCTTGGAAACTTCATGCTGTACTCACCATTAGAGTTCTCCAGTCCCGCCCCCTCCTGCCGTTTGCAACTTATATTGTGGATAATATGTGGGGTATCGAATGGCGTAAAAATCGTTCGCCTTTGCGACCTCGCATTCAAGGAGTTCCTTGTAAGAGGGTGCCCAGTTGAAGACAGTTAGTCATTAGTACCGTCCGAAGATGGAAACAAATTAGGTTGACGAAGAATTGCACCATTTCAGCGACACCACTCAGCTGAATACCCGAAAACATTTCAAAATAATGATACGCCGGGAAAGCCAGAAATCACACTTTTAATTTTCTGCCGGAAAACTTGTAGTTCATTACATTCCATTGCTTTGTAGGATAGCTGGTAGAGACGTATTTACAAGTTTTAAGTTACTGCAAGGCAGAGTGTTATAGGCAAATAATATAGATAATTTCAAGAGGACGTCGCCCATACAGAGTCTAAAAATAACTCAGAGATATTACTTGCTCATCTCAGTTGTCTCTGCCGGATGTTCCGACCTTTTATGGGTTGTGAACATGATTATATCTGTGCACCATACATTAACGAGAATTTTACCCTAAGAGCAGAGCAGAATAATTTAATTAACAAATTTAGCATCTGGCATCTGGCACCCACCTACATAGAGAGAAATAACATCACGATGAAATAAGAGAAATCAGGGCTCACACAGAAAAAATTAAGTGCTTGCTTTCACTGATGTCAGAATCTGGGAAAATTGTATATGTATTGCAGCTTTTACAGGAACTGGTTCCTTTATTGTAAATGTGGATCAACCAGAGCGTCTTGGGGGGGGGGGGGGGTTAGGGGAGACGCTGGCAGCGCTCTTTCTCGACAATCAGTCCTGGTGACAATAAAGTAAAGAATGTCTCTCAACAGTCCGCTAAATTTGATTACGCGGAAAGTCACACAACTCTTAAGGCCGTAAGTTCAACTAAATACTTAGGGATTACAATTATAAATAACCGAAATTAGAACGATCACATAGATAATGTTGTGGGTAGAGCAAACCAAAGACTTCGATTCATTGGCAAAACTTAGAAGGTGCAATGGGTCTACTAAAGAGAATGCTTACGCCTAACTTGCCCGTCCTATTCTGGAGTACTGCTGTGCGGTGTGGGATCCGTATGGGATGGGACTGATGGATGACATCGAAAACGTTTAAAGAAGGACGGCTCGTTTTGTACTATCGCGAAATAGGGGAGATAGTACCACAGACACGATACGTGAATTGGAGTGGCAATCATTAAAACAGCCGTTTTTCGTTGCGACGGGATCTTCTCATGAAATTTCAATCACCAGTTTTCTCCTCCGATTGCCAAAAATAATTTGTTGGCACCCACCTTGCTGTTGTTATGGTCTTCAGTTCTGTGACTGGTTTGGTGCAGCTCTCCATGCTAATCTATCCTGTGCAAGCTTCTTCATTTCCCAGTACCAACTGCAGCCTACATCTTTCTGAATCTGCTTAGTGTATTCATCTCTTGGTCTCCCTTTACGATTTTTACTCTCCACGCTGCCCTCCAATGCTAAATTTGTGACCCCTTCATGCCTCACAACATGTCCTACCAAAGGATCCCTTCTTCTTGTCAAGTTGTGCCACGAACTCCTCTTCTCCCAAATTCTATTCAATACCTCCTCATTAGTTACGTGATCTACCCATCTAATCTTCAGCATTCTTCTGTAGCACCACATTTCGAAACGTTCTATTCTCTTCGTGCCCAAACTATTTATTGTCCATGTTTCACTTCCATACAGGGGTACATTCTTTACAAATACTTTCAGAAACGACTTCCTGACACTTAAATCTATACTTGATGTTAACAAATTTCTCTTCTTCAGAAATGCTTTCCTTGCCATTGCCAGTCTATATTTTATATCCTCTCTACTTCGACCATCATCAGTTATTTTGCTCCCCAAATAGTAAAACTCCTTTACTACTTTAAGTGTCTCATTTCCTAATCTAATTCCCTCAGCATCACCCGACTTAATTCGACTACATTCCATTACCCTCTTTTTGCTTTTGTTGAAGTTCATCTTATACCCTCCTTTCAACACAGTGTCCATTCCGTTCAACAGCTCTTCCAAGTCCTTTGCTGTCTCTGACAGAATTACAATGTCATCGGCGAATCCTAAAGTTTTTATTTCTTCTCCATAGATTTTAATTCCTACTCCGAATTTTTCTTTTGTATCCGTTACTCCTTGCTCAATATGCAGATTGAATAACATCGGGGAGGGGCTACAACCCTGTCTCAGTCCCTTCCCAACCACTGCTTCCTTTTCATGCCCCTCGACTCTTATAACTGCCATCTGGCATCTGGCACCCACCCACATAGAGAGAAATAACATCACGATGAAATAAGAGAAAATAAGAAATAAGAAAAAGTTAAGTGCTTGTTTTCCCGCGCACCATTGGAGAGTGGAGGGGTAGGAGACAGCTTGAATGTGGTTCACTGAACCCTATGCCAGGTACTTTATTGTGAATAACAGAGTAATCACGTAGATGTAGATGTAGACAGATGTGAACAGTGGTTTTCATATTACCCAAGTAGTTACATAGACTGAAAAAAAGTATGAAGAAAGCGAAAATTGGCAACAAAAGATAGATCACCTTTCAGATAATACTTATTTGAGCCAGTGAGGCGTGATATTTTTCTTTTAATAGTTTCTCTATTTACAGATGTCTCTGATTCCGCAACAGCTGTTCAATTAATAAAAAGCCGCTCCAGTTGCTTAATAAAGTCCACAGGACCAGTTTCGGCCTTTATATTAGGCCATTATCGAGTGTACCTGAGACTACCATTGTCAGTACATAATATGAACTCTGGATATTCAAATCTCGTTATTTTGTCTCGCTTATTTAAGGATCAAAGTGTAGAGCCCTCTGAGAACATTACTTCTAGCACAGTTCCTCTATGTAAAGATACACCGATGACTTCTTGTGAAGGTTGCCGATCTTTCTCTATTTATAAAAACGTATTGACAGACAGAAGACTGTACTGGCAGACAGAAGACTGTGCATAGCAACAGAGTATTTGTAAAAGTATATTATAATTAATACTGAATCACATTTCAGAATGACAAATACTAGACAACAAGCCACTTGTATTTCAGTACTTTATAAAAGCGCACTGATTAAGAATTAACAGAGATATTTGACTTGGCTACCTGTGAACTTACATTTTCACCCAAAAAAATAAGGTTTTGGATTTTACATATAATTGCTTCATTACGTATTTACTTACATACTTCACAAATTTGGTTGCATATACTACCGTAAAAAAATCGAAATACCAAGAAGGAGTTGTGCGACATAAACGAAAGTTGGTAGGCGTGCTTCTGCAGCTGAAAGATGATGTCTATTTAAATTTCGTGCCAGTCGCATAAGAGTAGCGTGGGTGGCGCAACAATGAGGCTGTATGTCAGGATTGCTTTAAATACACGCTGCAGTGTTCGTGAGCGTTAGTTGCCTTTGAGACTGGAAGTAAAGAGCTGATATACATCTACATCTACATCTACATCCATACTCCGCAAGCCACCTGACGGTATGTGGCGGAGGGTACTTTGAGTACCTCCATCGGTTCTCCTTCTATTCCTGTCTCATATTGTTCGTGGAAAGAAATGATTGGCGGTATGCCTCTGTGTGGGCTCTAATCTCTCTGATTTTATCCCCATGGTCTCTTCGCGAGATATATGTAGGAGGGAGCAATATACTGCTTGACTCCTCGGTGAAGGTATGTTATCTAAACTTTAACAAAAGCCCGTATCGAGCTACTGAGTGTCTCTCCTGCAGAGTCTTCCACTGGAGTTTATCTATCATCTCCGTAACGCTTTCGCGATTACTAAATGATCCTGTAATGAAGCGCGCTGCTCTCCGTTGGATCTTCTCTATCTCTTCTATCAACCCTATCTGGTACGGATCCCACACTGCTGAGCAGTATTCAAGCAGCGGGCAAACAAGCGTACTGTAAACTACTTCCTTTGTTTTCGGATTGCATTTCCTTAGGATTCTTCCAATGAATCTCAGTATGGTATCTGCTTTACCGACGATCAACTTTATATGATCATTCCATTTTAAATCACTCCTAATGCGTACTCCCAGATAATTTATGGAATTAACTTCTTCCAGTTGCTGGCCTGCTATATTGTCGCTAAATGATAAGGGATCTTTGTGTATTCGCAGCGCATTACACTTGTCTACATTGAGATTCAATTGCCATTCCCTGCACCATGCGTCAATTCGTTGCAGATCCTCCTGCATTTCAGTACAATTTTCCATTGTTAAAACCTCTCGATATACCACACCTTCATCCGCAAAAAGCCTCAGTGAACTTCCGATGTTATCCACAAGGTGATTTATGTATACTGTGAATAGCAACGGTCCTACCACATTCCAATGCGGCACACCTGAAATCACTCTTACTTCGGAAGACTTATCTCCATTGAGAATGACATGCTGCATTGTGTTATCTCTTCAATCCTATCACACAATTGGTCTGATAGTCCATATGCTCTTATTTTATTCATTAAACGACTGTGGGGAACTGTATCGAACGCCTTGTGGAAGTCAATAGACACGGCGTCTACCTGGGGACCCGAAACTATGGCCCTTTGAGTCTCGTGAACGAATAGCGCGAGCGGGTTTCACACGGTCGTCTTTTTTGAAACCCATGCTGATTTCTACAGCATAGATTTCTAGTCTCCAGAAAAGTCATTATACTCGAACATAATACGTGTTCCAAATTTCTATAACTGATCGACGTTAGAGATACAGGTCTATAGTTCTGCACATCTGTTCTACGTCCCTTCTTGAGAACGGGGATGACCTGTGGCCTTTTCCAATCCTTTGGAGCGCTACGCTCTTCTAGAGACCTACGGTATACCGCTGCATGAAGGGGGGCAAGATCCTCCACGTACTCTGTGTAAAATCGAACTGGCATCCCATCAGATTCAGCGGCCTTTCCTCTTTTGAGCGATTTTAATTTTTTTTCTAACCCTCTGTCATCTATTTCGATATCTACCACTTGGTCATCTGTGCGACAATCTAGAGAAGGAACTACAGTGGCCGGCCGCGGTGGTCTCGCGGTTCTAGGCGCGCAGTCCGGAACCGTGCGACTGCTACGGTCGCAGGTTCGAATCCTGCCTCGGGCATGGATGTGTGTGATGTCCTTAGGTTAGTTAGGTTTAAGTAGTTCTAAGTTCTAGGGGACTGATGACCGCAGCAGTTGAGTCCCATAGTGCTCAGAGCCATTTTTGAACTACAGTGCAGTCTTCCTCTGTGAAACACCTTTAGAAAAAGACATTTAGTATTTCGGCCTTTAGTCTGTCATCCTCTGTTTCAGTACCATTTTGTTCACAGAGTGTCTGAACTTTTTGTTTTGCTCCACCTACCGCTTTGACATAGATCAAAATTTCTTAGGATTTTCTCTCAAGTCAATACATAGAACTTAACTTTCCAATTCATAGAACGCCTCTCGTATAGCCCTCCTCACACTACATATCGCTTCGCGTAGTTTTTGTGTCTGCAAGGCTTTGGTTATGTTTATGTTTGCTGTGAAGTTCCCTTTGCTTCCGCAGCAGTTTTCTAACTCGGTTGTTGTACCACGGTTGCTCTTTTCCATCTCTTACGATCTTGCTTGGCACATACTCATCTAACGCCTATTGTACGATGGTTTTGAACTTTGTCCACTGATCCTCAACACTATGTGTACTTGGGACAAACTTTTGTGTTGAGTCGTCAAGTACTCTGAAGTATGCTTTTTGTCACTTTTGCTAAACAGAAAAATCTTCCCTACCTTTTTTAATATTTCTATTTACGGCTGAAATCATGGCTCCAGTAACAGCTATATGATCGCTGATTGCCTGTTCTGCATTAACTGTTTCAAATAGTTCTGGTCTCTTTGTCACCAGAAGGTCTAACATGTTATCGCTACGAGGCGGTTCTCTGTTTAATTGCTCAAGGTAGTTTTCAGATAATGCACTTAAAAAAGTTTCACTGGATTCTTTGTCCCTGCCACCCGTAATAAACGTCTGAGTCTCCCAGTCTATATCTGGCAAATTAAAATCTCCACCCACAACTATAACATGGTGGGGAAATCTACTCGCAATATTTTCCAAATTTTCCTTCAGGTGCTCTGCCATAACTGCTGCTGAGCCAGGTTGCCTATAGAGACATCCAATTACCATGTTTGAGCCTGCTTTAGCCGTGACCTTCACCCAAATTATTTCACATTTAGGATCTCCGTCAATTTCCTTTGATACTATTGCACTTTTTATCGCTATAAACGCGCCTCGCCCTTCACTGTCAAGCCTGTCTCTGCGGTATTCATTCCAGTCTGAGTTTAGAATTTCATTATTGTTTACACCTGGTTTCATTCAACTTTCTGTCATTAGTACTATGTGTGATGTTAGTTAAGAATACCTTTAGGGCGACAAGGAAGTCTTTAACAACACGCGTTTGAACATGGTCGTGTCATAAGGCTACTGGAAACTGGACGTGCCTTCTGGGATATTGCCGAAAGACTTGGCAGGAATGTAGCCACTGTACGTGATAGCTGGCACCGATTGTCAAGAGAATATACGGTTGCAAGAAGACTGGACTCTGAACGGCCACGTGGCACTACAGTGAAGGAAGACCATCGTGAGCGGCTCTAGGCGCGACTGCTACGGTCGCAGGTTCGAATCCTGCCTCGGGCATGGATGTGTGTGATGTCCTTAGGTTAGTTAGGTTTAAGTAGTTCTAAGTTCTAGGGGACTAATGACCACAGATGTTAAGTCCCATAGTGCTCAGAGCCATTTTTGAAGACCATCGAGTTAGGAGTATGGCTCTGGCGTATCATACTGCATCTGCAGGAGCAGGTGGCACAAAAGTGACACAACGAACCGTCACAAGTAGATGACTTCAAGGAGAACTTCGAGGCACACGCCCTGTGTCTTGCGTTCCACTGACCCCACATCTCCACCATTTGAGACTTCAGTCGCTTAAAGCGAGAGTTCATTGGAGGAGGGAGTAGGGGTCTGTTGTGTTTTCTGATGACAGATGGTTCTGAGTCGGTGCCAGTAATGGCCGTTTGTTGGTTAGAGGGAGACCAGTTGAGGGCATGCAAACCATCTGTCTGCGTGCTTGACACTCTGGGCTGGAGATGTGACCTGGGGTGAGATTTTGTATGATAGCGGGAGCTGTCTCGTGGCTATCCCACGCACTATGACTGCAAATTTTTGCGTCAGTCTCATGATTAGACCTGTTGTACTGCCATTCATGAATAGTATTGGAGGTGGTGTTTTCCAAGAGGATTACTCTCGCCGACATATCGCTGTTATAACCCAACATGATCTGCACAATGTCGACTTGTGATCTGCTCGAATCAGCAGATCTGCCTTCATTGGAGCACATTTGGGGTGTCATCGGACAACTCCACCGTCATCCACAACCAGAAATAACCTTGAAACCTACAATTATGTATAAAGGGATGTAAGGCGAATAGAAAACTGACATGCCTACAATGGCAACAGCTTCAGTTAACCAAAATTACCAATACAAAACAGGCAGGCATTCAATAATAACTACCGCAATTAAGTAAAATTACCAAGTAGCAACGAGGCTGGCCTTAATAACAGGTTCAGTCAAGTAAAATTACCAAATAGAAAACAGGTAGGCCTTCACGAACAACTGCTTCAGTTAAAAGGTATAGGACGTCAAACGAGCCGACTTGGAGCAGGAGAGGCATCACAGGACATTTTAATTTCCACTGCCTATACTTTTACAAGTAAATTTATAAAACTGTCAGCATGACCAGGAACGATTCAGGATTCACTCTTGTAGCAGCGGAAATTCGAAAACATAGCAAAATAATTTTTTTTACATGTGAAATTTCATCATTTGTTTCACTTACTACTGGCTGCATTTGTTGCTATAGGTACACTTTTCTTCATAAGTAAGAGAGACTGTTCGATGAATTTTGCACAGCATGGAAAGCATACCTACAGGTGTCTGAAACTCTAGAATCTATTTAATTTGTGAAAAGATGAATGAGCTGTTACGTTTTAAACTTTATGTTTAGAAAAAATCAAATTTTGTAGTTAATTATCTCAATTTTTACCACAGTTTTTAATAGATTTGGAAAATTCTGTAAGCATGGTTTGTATGCTGTGCAAAATTCATCAAAGAAACTCTCTCATTTGTGAAGAAAAATGTAGCTATAGCAACAAATGCAGCCAACAGTAAGTGAAAAAAATTATGAAATTGCACATATAAAAAAAATTATTTTATGTTTTTGCACTTCCACTGCTATGAGTGTAAACCCTGAATCCTTACTGGTCATGCTGAAAAAGTTTTATGAATTTATTTGTGAAAGTATAGACAGTAAAAAATAAAATGTCCTATGGTGCCTCTCCTGCTCCAAGTCGGCCCGTTTGACGTCTACCCCCCCCCCCCCCCCCCCTTTAAGTAACCAAGAGTTCGAATTGCCTCCTCACAAGGGGTGCTGGCACAAGAATACACCAAACAGGAAGGCCAGGAAAGGTTACAACGGGAGGACCGGCCTTCCAAGGCCATTTTCGATGGGTACAGAAAGGCGAAAGATACAAGCATAATTACGAGTAAACAACAATAACTAGCCAAACGGTTTACCTGGGTGACTGCAAGATGCCTCCTCTACAATGACGGCGAAACACCTGAAAGGAAACTAGGCTGCCAAGCCCTATTACATAGTCTAAGTGACTGCCAATTTTGAGAGCCAGGCACCCCCTAAGCCAATATAGTTAACAGAGCGATGACGTCTGCAATACCCGAAGGCATCTAGAAGCCGGTACTCGGACGATTTACAAGAGCAAGGTACCTATCTAGTTACTGCGTGACGTGATGACAGGATAGGGGGAGGGGGGGGAGGTTCCGGCCCTGCCACAACATAGAAGAAACACGTTATCGCTCCGTCTCAGGAAACACCATCAGCTCTCACAGTCTAAGATCTCCTGTTAACAAGCAACCAAGGCCAGTATCAACTCAGGAAAAGCGAACAACAGCCACAATTCAAGGAACCAACTAGTGGTGATGTAGATCAGCTACGAAATCGCAGTGATCGGAGAAGACCTACAGGTGTCAATAAGAAAGTAACCGTTAAGACCTGGCAATCCAAAACTTAACTGACGTTCACGAATCAAAGCTGAAGTTTGCCAGTTGCAAAGGGCGCCCAGAGAATGGAGCACAGCGAAACTGGCTTCAACTCTTTCATCGGTGCGCCACGTCCCAGGGCTGACTGGCCAGGCTACGGCACATGAAGTCACTCACGGATTCAAATTTGCGCACAAATATGTTCAGCAAAAACTCGCCGGACTCTGAGCTCTTGACGGTTGCGCGACTACTCACCTTACTAGCAGGGTGGACGTTTCACACCTTCCATTACCACTCCCCAATTCACCTCGCCACAACACCCCCCCGTCCCCCTTTAACAACCTCGAGCAAAGATCTTAGCGGTCTCAGACCAGTGAGACATCACTCGACAGATCGAGATAGTGGCGCCAGCAATTCGAAAACCGACGCCAGCAGCCCCGCCGCGGCTGAAACCTTCTGAATGACCAATTGCAACACGCATTGAACTCCATCTCATAAAGAAACATCCGGCACCTGTACAACACAAAGGATGCACGTCTGCACAGTTGCACTCAACATTCTGGCGGTTACGCCTGTTATTAATGTACCAGCATTTCACACTTGAATGTGTTATCTCGTGCTTACTGTTACTTATGTTGCAATATTGATTACTTGCATATGTTACCAAGACAAATGTGTTACCGAAATATAATTATTTTACATTAATTACTTTTCGGTGTTTCGATTTTTTTCCGTCAGTGTATTTTTGTACATATTTCTTAATTTGGTATTACATAAAATCTGGGCTCTAACCATGACACATTAGTTTCAGTGTATTTGGTGTAATAATAAATCCTGAAGTTATTCGTGGGTACTGGTGGGTTGTAAAACACTCTAGTGCAGTGACCCAGAGCTGAAGTTGAGACTAGAAGACGTAAAGCACTTCTAAGCAGGGCGACGTCCTCCATTACGGGACCTGCAGTGCATCTTCTGCTGAATAGTTAATGCACGCGTTCACAGCCGACAGCTTCCCATTTCACGGAGCGCAGGCACGGGGTATTATGCTAGCGTGGCGTATTGAAGAGCGGAGGGAGGCCTTTACCCTCCCGTAGCTGCTCTGACGCTGCACAGGTGAAGGGGGGAAACTGTTCCTTAACCGTAACCACCGAGTGTCTGAGAGCAGCTTGTACAGCTTTTCAAATCTGGCTTGCCCATAACGCGCGAAGTGCATTAAATGCTTGGAAACGCAAATGACTAGCATTTCAGCACAAAGGCACATATTTTGTAGGAGTATTGCTTCCTATATTGCGGCGTCTGGCATGGTGGTCAACTGAGAACTCATACCTGACCACCAGAAATTATTTGTTATTTATTAGTAATCATTTCTGGAATTATCTTGACGTATGTTATGTTTGTAATGTTATATTCTGGAATATTCGATGACTGTATAAATAGGTAGATTCTCCGTCCAGAAGATCGGTTCTGTTCTGGCTATACGTTAGTGTTCGTAATAAATTTGATTTCAGTGCTAAGTGCTGTATTTCAATGATGACCAAGCTATTGAATTTGCACTTGAAAATGGTTACGAAGTGACGTTGTGTTGTGGAGACGCCGCCTTCTACAAAACCTCTGCATCACTGTGGTTACAACGAGATAACGCAAAAGCCTTCGGCTACATGTACAGGAACATGAGTACAAGCAGTATATCATTCCCGCGATCTGTGTATTCAGGAGAGCAAATCATCCAGGTCGGCAGTTGGTTGCGCATCATACATCCATTGGTGTTTTATGGAGGTGTGGATTAGAACCCGACGAAATGTCTGAGAGGATTCGACCGAGTCATCGGATACAACAGGTAGAATGACATGATCGTGTTTGGCAAATGTTTACTTTTGCTAGTCGGCACATGACATTTGTGCATCGATTACCGAGGACAGAAAAAGACCAACTACGGACACAGACAGACTACTCGCAAATCGAAGTTGACGAGACTGATCAGGAAAATACTGTCTCTGTGAGATTAAAGTTACGCCATATAGACTGTGTAATGCTCCAGCCAACATCGAAAGTATGATGGTTAACTTGGTTCAACACCTTAATTGGTGTCTTTGCTATATGGATGACATCATCCTTTTTAACGAGGGCGTTTGAAGAACATCTAACTGCTTCACGACAGACTACTGGCGATTCGTGAAGCACTTCTCTATCAAGGCACCTCCCTTGCAAGACCTACAGCATGAAGAGGCCAAATTTTCCGGATCAAGCTGCAAGAAAGGTGTTTATTTGTCCTTCAGGGCGCACTGACATCTTCTCCAGCATTAGCACTGCATGAGGAGAAAGCTGAGGCAGAACTTCGCTAGCAGTTGTAATGCAAATTTAGGAAGAGGCAGAAAAGGTGATAACTCATGCTTCTACTTACTAAGTTCGAGATTAACTACTCTACGACCGAGAGAGGGTACCTTCCAGTTCTTCAGCCCATCAAAAAATTCTAGCCATGTTTATCTGAAAAAGGTTCATCGTTGTGGCAGATCATCATTGTCTATGCTGGCTCACTAGCTTGAGGGATCCAATGGGTCGACAGGTGAGATAGACACTGATTTAAGGAGTACGGCGTGAAAGTCGTACACAAAATGAAATGGTTACATAATGACGGCGACTGCCTTTCGTGGCATCTATTCTTACAGCACAACAACAAGGATGAAATCTCAGTCATCGCTGCATTAAATATAAAGCTGTTAAAGAGAGGGGAGATGCAGTACTGGTTAAAATCATACACTCATTGAAGAAGGGGGACCTGACCAAAGGAGGATTCCAATTACAAATTAGAACATTGCATAAAAGGAACTATGATCCAGTGTGGTGGAAATGGTCGCTCGTCGTCCCACATCATCTGTGGTCAACTATACTGAAGTATTTAGTCGACGTTTCAAAGCTTGGTAACCTGAGATTTTTGAAGGCTGTAGAAGCACTCAGTCACAAGTATCACTACCCAGCCTTTACCTACCCATTTGATACGTCATACACTATAAAGAATACCAATAACAGAAGGGTATGCCGCAGTTTCATCGCAGCATCTGGTAACAATCCCAACTGCAGCAGCGTCATGCCACCGAACTGGAATAGATTTCTTGGGGACATTCCCTATGCCGACAAATGGCAAACGATGGGTAATACTCTGTAAAGCTTGCTAATTTCCTTGTAGAAAATATCATTTTGAAGCGCAGCGCACCTCGACCCTTCATCGAGAAGACAGAAGTGCAGAAACATTGTCCATTTCCTCCACATGAAGGCCTGCTACAGTCATGTGGGGCAGATTGACGATGGGAGATTCATGGAAACTGAGGGCGCACTCTGCGATAGCGAAATATTGACGCGAGGGACTGCCTCGGATGCTCATTATGGTGAAGAGGATGCAACAACTTGATCAGAATCCTAGGGTCAGCAAGCACCGCCATGCAGACGACCACTGGCAAGATCTGGATCCTGGGTGTTGTACTAGACTCCAGTAAGAACTGAAACAGTAGCTCACTGTTTTTATAGGAAAGGCAGAAATTTTCCAGGCCGTGGTTGTGCAGTTTTGAGTAATGGTTAGTCTCTTGGGTGTACACCTGAGGGTCGCCAGTTCCAACTGGACCATCGCTAGTTATTTGCCATTTAGAATTCATCATTTCGAAAGAGCTGCTCTCAGTGGCTCAGCATTCGTTTTCTGTGTAAGATCTTGACGACCTTGGGGTTCCTGAGCAGCGGCTGGTAAGCACAGCCTCTGTCACTATAAGCTTTGGGCATGCTTCAGCGACCGCTGTACTTTGCAGAAGCGAAACATTGTGTTTCACAGGGAATGGGAATCTTGGCTTGACTGCCCAGATCGTGAGAATGCTCACCCTGCTGTGCCCTGATGAGACGAATGGCTGTTGAGGTGGAACAGTCATTAGGGGGAAACCTCTGGGGTACCTGCCTCTCTCCAGTTGTATAAGGCTTAGTGAAGCACACGGAGCTCTGTGAGGCCAGACTGTTTGTTTCCTTACCTGCTTGTGGGATCACTATGGTACGTATTCACGGCCTCATGACCATCTTCCTGATGGTCTGGGTGGTCCTTTGAAAGATACTCACACCCATCCTTTAAAGTGAAGATGGGCACCCTCCTGACCAATCTTCCTCTATAGTTCACATATTGTTTAGTAGCAGGGCATCTCCAGTGAAATCAGAAGATGGTACACTGGAGGAGGTATCGCCCTTCTGTATTTGAAAAGGCCTTAATGATACTCCTGGAACCTTTAGATCCATTAAGCGGTAGCGTATCAGCACATTGCTGGTCGACACAGAGACATCAGAGCAAATTCACAACATTTTGAAGTCCAAATTGTTGGGTGGGTGTCCTATTGCAGTTGAACAGCACCACACCTTTATCTACAGTAAAGAGTGATCACATGAAGTGAGTTCATGCATATGGACACTTCATAACTACAGGAGGCATTGGCTAATGAAGGGGTCATTGAGATGAAACAAGTAATGGGTTGAGTGGATGGAAAACTGGAAAATTCATAATCATTTATACTGACTTTTGATTCGCTGGCTTTGCGGATTAAATTAAAGCTGGAATTTTAAGACTGAAAATCAGACCATATGTCCCCAATCCTCTGTCATGTTTCAGGTGCCAGTAATCTCACCACTCTCAGGTGTAATGGACGAGCTAAAAGTGGTAAGTGTGATATAGTCCCGCCCCCCCCCCCCCCCCTGACGAAACTAAAAATACCGCCCCTGTCCCTTGTGTCAGATGTTCAGGTCCATATCCAGTCTGAAGCAGAGAGTGTATGGTATACATGGTAGACAACAAAATCCAAGATTTAATGCTGAACTGATCCTTTCAACATCCAACGTCTTCCACTTCATTTGATGCAGTACTCACGGTGAAACCTGTGAATGTGAGTGTTGCCACACAGCCGTCATGCTCTTGCAAGTGCACCTGTGGCATCGATAGTTCAGATGGAGCTGTCTCCAAGCAGATTTAAACTGTGAACACTGCTTCTGCTCCTGATACTGCTGTCTTCATGCAGCCTTCAACAGTGACCATTACTTCCAATACTGCTGCTGCTGCTACCTTGGCAGGGCAAGTGCTCCAAACTGGGTTGGCACTGTCTACTTCTGTGTAGTTGAATGTCAAGGAGAAGACTAAGCTTAAGTGTACTGTCAAGAAGAGATAATCGAGGCAGGTGGCTCACCAGATCCAGAAACATCCAGGACATGAACGAGTATAGAGCACATATGGAGGAGTTGAAACCATTAGCACAGGATAGGGCCATCTGTGTCTACTGGAAACACATTGCTCAGGGGATAGAGCCCTCATCAGAAAGAGGACTTCTGTGGAGACAGAGCCTAAAGTGGTATGTGAATGCCTCCCTCAGAACAGCTATTGAGGCAACTGCTGCTGCAGAGCGAATTCAGTCTACTGTTACCATCTGCGTGTATATCTGCCGCCCAACGAAAGTTTGGATAGGCAATGTCTTTCTGACCTGATTTCACAACTTCAAAGTTAACCCGTGGGGCTGACTATATAAAGTGATTGAGAATGTGTCCAAAATTTAATTTACTGACTACAAATATTTTCCCAAAACAAAGACAAGACTTAAATTATGCTAAACAAGTTATTCATTGAGTACTGTAAACAACTAACAAGTGGTTGAAGACCACAATGGACAAGGATCCTGGGTGGCACATATCAGTCAAATACTCTGGCACGAAAAATGTGGATAACGCAATCTGAATTGATGAAATCTACTGTAGTTTCACTACATAGGTGCAGCGGGGGGCAAGTGGCGATTGAGATCTTTACTCCCTGACAATGCTGGAGCAGCAATATGTTACCCCTGTTTGCTTCGCACAGCAATGTGACTTGCAGCTGGCGAGATGACTGCAACAGAGGTGAGACGTAATGCGGCACCTGTGAGTCGACCGTGGCCACGAAAGAAGCGCAAAAATCTCACGGTCTAGCGATCAGGCAGACGAATCGCAATTTACTCTCTGCCAGAGGCCTGAAATCAAGATAGATTTCAGTGTGTGACACCCGTTCGCTGGTCGCACCAAGGACCAAATAGAGCACACAAGGATACCAAACGTCAAGACTGGTAAACCAAAAACGAATGTGTGCCCTCAGCAAACGAGTAGGCCAAGACGTCTGAAGTCACACTGTTGGTACAGTAAGAACTTCGCCACAGTCTCCCCAGTCTAAACTACTCGCAAGTGAAGTCAGTCTCAGGACAGGTCCCAAACACCAATAACACATGCCAGAGCATCGACCAGAAATCTTCTCTTACCAGGCCAAAGTCCAGCACCTGTGTGCCTCGCATCTCTTCAGAAAAAAATCCGTTTTCCTGCAAAGTGCACGAAAGACACCGCCTTCACCCCATCTTGAGCCAATCACAGCGCTCTAGAAGCGCTAAATCTCCCCTCCTACACTATAGGACAAACTCCTGTTAAGACAGGGTACGAGTTAAGAAACCTGCGTCTATGGAAAAAAATGAAACCGCCAATTACTGGCTTTTTTAAATTTTCACAGACGGGGAAGATGTTTTCTTTGAGGTCACGTTGCTTCCCATGGCAACAAGTGAACAGATACAATCCTGTGCCTTGGAGTTTATTAGTCCTAGCTTTGAGGTGTAATAAAGATTCTGTTTCTAAACGTTTTTCAAACGCCAGAGTTCCTTATACAACCGAGGCGGCCGATGGAAGTGGGTCACAGGCCTATTTTCACTCTCAGAAAGCATGAAAACTTGTGAATTTTTATTACACATGGCTCTGCACACAACGCCCAGTTTACGACTCTACTTTGTAGATGCGTTCCTTCAGTCCATCGCCCCAGCCAAGGCTTTGGCTTGCACCAATGCAGGTATCATGGCATTGTTCTGCTGGAGACCTGTCTTGGCGAGAGGCTGCTCTGTCTGCACTGTACAGCTGTAGGTCTGTCCAGCAAGATTTACTGAGTAATGGGCTCACCGCCAATTGCTTCCAGCATGCCAATCCTACAAGCTAAGAGCCATAATATTACCTCATGCTCTTAGCATCCTACCAGGCTCCTTCAACTCCTGCTCAGGTGCATCAGGTTGTGACAAAACCTTTAATAATTTTTTGCATACAAAAAATAGATGAGGGAGTAACTTGTCCTCTTTGAAACTTCCACCAGCATACCTACCTCTAACAGATTTTAATGCATGCAATGAGCTATGGGGATCTTCATCAATGTGGTTGTCAAATGCAGTACTGTGTCAGAGGGGTTATGCCTTATTGAAGCTGGTGGTAGAATATACTTTACCACTATGATGCAGTCATTCTCGGTTACAGACCTTAATTCTGCTCTCCCGCCCTTCTCGGTGTTGTTCACTGGGAAGTTGTCAATGACTCATATTCCAGTGACCACTTCCCTATCTGGATTCACGTCTCAGATGGGGCTGTCCCTGAAAGGAAACCGCCACATCAGATACTTAGTGAAGCAAAATAGACAATGTGCAGTCAAATAGTTCTTTCTGATTGGTGAGATAGTGTCTGGCGACTGGGTGGATCACATTACTAATGTGATCTACTATGCTGCCGATGTGTCTGACCCAAAGTCTTCAGACGACCTCATGAGTGGGTTGTCCTATGGTGGAACAATGAGTGTTGCTCCCCTGTCTGGGAGAGGCACATGTCAACTTTCAGCTATGAACCTTGCAGCATTCCAAGCCGGGAGGCCAAGGGCTTGAAGGAAAATCAGGAAAAACATGAAGGAGTTTTGGCAAGTGTTTCTGGGCTCGACCAATCGTCCCACTAGCTCTTCAAATGTATGGGAAACCACAGGGAGGATATCTGGAAAATGTGCCAGACCTGTAACTGCAGCACTGCTGCAATGGTGGCTACATTCTACACACGGAGACACAGCAATTGCCATGGCTGATTACTTTGGTTCGATCAGTGCTACTGTAAACCAAGATCCAGGTTTCCGCCACTATCGGGCATTGGTGGAAAAGGACTGTTTGAATTTCAATTCTACCAACCCAGAGGACAACAACTGCCCTTTTCTCTTAAGGGAACTTGAGTGTGCCTTGTCTCGGGTCAAGGAGACAGTCTGAGGTAAAGATCAAATCTCGTACCACATCTTACAGTACCTTCACCAGGATGCAAAGGAAATGCTCTGGTCCCTTTTTAATACTATTTGGTTGACTGAGGAATTTCTCGACTCGTGGAGGTATGCCATTTTAGTGCCCCTTCTGAAAGCAGGGAAGGGCCACATGTTGTCCGTTCGTTATTATAGTGTGGCCCTCAGCAGGCACGTGGAAACAACAGTTGAATACATAATTGACCGCCATCTGATTTGGGTCCTAGAATCGCAGGAGCTTGTTAGTCGCTCCCAATTTCGGTTTAGGAGGTATCGCACAACCCTTGTCAATCTCATCCTGCTCAGTGTGGAAATCCAATAATTTTTCTTCCCTACGCAGACACCATCTCTTAGGTATCTTCTTCTATCCTGAGGGGGCCTGTGACACTATTTGAAGGCATAGTATTCTAGAACAGCTTCATCAGTGGGGCTTCAGAGGAATATTATCAATTTTCATACGGTCCTTCAAGAAGATTTTTTCGATAAGAGTGATGCTCTCTCCGAGTGATTCGAGCAAGAAAATGGGGTCATCTAGGGTCTGTTTTGTGTAACTCTGTTCACTGTCGCCATCAATGGTATTGCATCCACAGTTAAGCCACGTGTTCGATGTTCATTGTTTCTGAGCGACTTTGCCTCTTCCGCTCTTCCTCCAACCTTGCAACATCAATTCATCAGTTGCAACTTGCGGTACAGAGATTGGAGGAATGGGCTAATGGTGCAGGTTTTAAATATTTCCTAGAGAAATGTGTTTGTGTTAATTAAAATCGTTCATGTCGCCCTTTGAACGTGCCTCTCCTTACAAAGAGGATCAATGTTATTAATTTTACAAGTTCTGTCAAGTTTGTGGGTCTCGCTTTCCATGAACGCCTCATATCATTACCACGTCTGAAAGCTACTAATGGCGAAAGATTAAAGGCATTAAATTTTTAAAATGTCTCAGCCACAGGTCACGGGGGCAGACCGAACATGTCTGCATCACTTTCACGAGACTGTTGTGCGATCCCGCCTTGACGGTGGTTGCAGAGTTTATGACTCGGCGCGACCATTTTATCTCAAGATAAGTGATGCTGTTCATCAAAAGGAAATTCGGTTTCCGACAGGAGAGTATAGGCGGAGTCCAATTCTTAGCCTCTGTATTGAGGCTGGTGAACCGCCAGTTGTCACCAGGCAGCGAGTCCTCATGATGCATCATGTGTGCTGCCTACTGTCCAAGACACAATCACCAGCATTTAATACTGTTGCTCGCCCTCCACTGCGCCTACTATTTAGCAACAGGATAGGAGCAACGGGGCCATTTGGCATCGGAGTGTGGCGTGACTTAGTGGCTCTAGGTGTAGATGATTTTTCTGCGCTTCATCGCCGTTTGAGTCGTTCAACGCCCTGGTTGACAGAGAGATTCAGGATTATTTTAGATCTCTCAGTGTGCCGGAATATTTTTACTCTGGTCCCTGTTTTTAAATCGATGTTTTGCGGAATTTTAGCCGAGCACTGTGATTATGTGGTCGTTTACACTGATGGTCTAAGCAGCATAACTCCGTCGGCTGTGCTGTGTTATTTCCAGATTGTGCAGGTTGACAGTGTATGACGCTGAATTATATGCAATCTTGAGGCCACTGGAGAAGATGCGGTGCGAATTCCTCGTCCGCACCGACTGCCTAAGTGCCCTTCAGGCTGTTGATCACGTGTATCGAGCTGGAAGGTATTTACAGCTGATTCATGACACCCTTTTCATCTTGCAGAGCCAGTGAAATTATGTGTCACTCTGCTGGATACCAGGGTACTTGGCCATTCAGGGTATTGAAGCAGCAGTTGTAGCATCTAAGGATGCCTGTTTGGTAGTACCAATTTCTGAATGTGCTGCCCCTGTCCATGCATCTGTCTCGTTATTGAGACACACCACCAGGTGTCTATAGGAAGAGGAACGGTTGGGGGTTGGAGAACAACAAGCAGAGGCCCGTAACACCAACGACACGAGGTTGGCGGTCTTACTTCCGGCCACTTCGATGGGTGCAAGTGCATTTAACACGCCTCAGAACAGGACACTGTCATCTGACGCACGGGTTCCTCTTTCGGCAGGTAGACCCCGCGATATGCAGTGCTTTTGGTGTAAAGGTTCCACATTTTAACTGAATACGTTTTTATACAAAGTTATGAGGGCCGTAACCCACTTACCAGTTGACCTGCCGTCTGTTTTAGGTGATAATGAATCGAAAGTGCTTCGTGTTTTAAGATTCTGTGTGATGTCTAATCTCAAAAGCCTCAATGCGTTTCTAGGATAGCTGCTTCATCGTTTATTTTCCAATTGATCGTTCGTTGTTCCACTATTTTAAAAGTTGTGTTCAAATGTTTCAAATGGTTCTGAGAACTATGGGACTTAACTTCTGAGGTCATCAGTCTCCTATAACTTAGAACTACTTAAACCTAACTAACCTAAGGACATCACACACATCCATGCCCAAGGCAGGATTTGAACCTGCGACCGTAGCGGTCGCGCGGTTCCAGACTGTAGCGCCCAGAACCGCTCGGTCACTCTGGCCGGCCTAAGTTGTGTAATTGTGTAGTTGCAGTCTATATATTTTAATTCAAGCACTGTCCTGAAGCATCAGACATTTGCTATTGTATGTGACAGTTTGAGAGAGACCCAGCATTTTTGCGGGTTCAATTTTTTTAAATTTACATTTTGTTCCATGCTGCTCACAACTAGCCAGACGGTGTGGCCGAGCGGTTCTAGGCGCTTAAATGTGGAACCGCGCGACCGCTACGGTCGCAGGTTCGAATCCTGCCTCAGCATGAATATGTGTGGTGTCCTTAGGTTAGTTACGTTTAAGTAGTTCTAAGTTCTAGGGGACTGATGACCTCAGATGTTAAGTCCCATAGTGCTCCGAGTCATCTTTTGCATTACCTTATATTTTTCTACATTTAGAGCTAGCTGCCCTTCATAACACCAACTAGAAATTCCGTCTAAGTCATCTGGTATTCTCCTACAGTCACTCAGCCTCGACACCTCACCGTACACCATAGCATCATCAGCAAGCAACTGCAAATTGCTGCCCACCCTCTCCGCAAGATCGTTTATGTATATGTAGGTGCAGATGACACCTATATGTCCTAAATCCCGTATCCTAAACACCCTCAGATCACCTAAATATTTGATTCTAATTTGTTTTTATTATTCTCCATATGCACAAAAAGTCAAATTTCATTACCTTTTATCATTTCTCATGTTGAAATTTTAGTGGCGTCAGCTATTCCAAGCACCCTGTTGCCCCCCCGTTCCGCACCATACTGTTCACCTTGTTCACCTGGCCTTTTTATAACTCCATACACATGGCTCATTTTAAAAAAAAATGCAGACGTGATTGAAATTAAGTTCTGCAGTCCAAATTCTTAGTTTTTAAAAATCATGCAGTAGGCTGCCTACAAACCGTCCACTGTGAGGAAATTTCCTTTGCGTACTTTTTCTTTGCCACTGTACAATATTTTGGTTTATCACTTTAAACAAAACACTCCAGAAACGACTATCTTAAGAACAAAAGAAGCAAAACTACTCTGTGCCCAAGTCGATACTTATTGTGCTCATGCTACCATCAGGCCTGCCAACAGCGTAAAATCAAACCTTCTCTGACGTGAATGTACGTCTGTGTCAGACGGAAAAATTTCCGCATTGACAGAGCCCTACAGTATTTGGCTCACGGGACGTTGTTCTGGTTTGCTCTAGTTGTGTTGCGGAGTCTTTGTGTACATCAAACATAAAAAGTTCAACGATTGACTCTGTATCTCTAATTTAACTGTGAGCTAAAGTGTTGCTCGATAACTAAGCTGGTTTAACAATGTGAGGAAGTACAAACCATCTTTAGTAGTATCACGCTCAGTGAAAAACTGTCGTATTCTAACCATTGCTGGAGTTGTATAACTATAAACACCTATGCATGTGATGCACAACAAACAAGAGAAGTCTGCTGGTCATCTCTATAACGTTACTGGGTCGCCGAAAGAAGGCACTCAGTTAATCCCACCTTTCCTCTGAACTATATCAAATCCTGAATCTTATGGATGTTGTTTCGATATTCGAGAGATGAACAAAATTTAAGACTGAATCACAAGAATTGCTTGTGTTGCTGCCTGTTTCTTGGAGGAAGAGCGCCTGATTACAATTCTCCCGCTCAGGCAAAGTCATTTTTCTTTCACGATTCCAATAATAACATTCGTACGGCGAGCGTTAGGATCGACGTATACAACCTGCTGAAATAATTCAGTGAACTGTAAAATAACTAAAAGAATCACGCTGCCTGTCTCTATGTATTTTGCGATTTGTTGAGATATTATATCTTCTTCCATCTTCGAAATAGATTGATGAACACCTGGAATTTTTCATTGTATATTTCATCAGAGAGATAATTATTCTTTATGTATTAGATTGCAGTATTATTTGGAACATCGTATATAGAACAAATTTGTTCATTTTAATTATGTATATTATCTGCTATTTCGGTGCATGAGTGAAAAGGCCTGCAAATATCTAACGACTATCGTGAACCACTGCACTATACGGAATTTGTTTCACTGCAGTGCGGATGAACAATTCAAGAAGCTTCTGTTTCCCCAAGTTTTCTAGATTTCCTTATAGAGGGCCACATTGCGTTTCTATGTGAAATAATACACTTTAGAAAAGGTAAAGTCGTTTAGCAGTTAAAGTTTGAAGTTCAAACTTTAAGTAGTGCTATCGGCTACAGCGATACAATAATACGAAGATCAGCTGATGTGTCTGGAACAAGCTTCCTTTCGAACGACTTAGCGAAGTAGCTCCTGTACTACACACCAAGGAAACTGCACGTGGTCACAAATCAAGTGCAAGTTACCTCTGAACAGTTTAGTGGTGTATTCCATAATTAAGTCAGGAGGTGAACGAGGACAAAGTACTAGATGCAGTTGCAGGATATTAGAACATATTCTCATCTCGAACATTGTGATGCCTCTGGAGAGACAGAAGCTTCTCACCAGGGCTCAGCAAAGGTTTATGAAAATCCACTTGCGCGGAATCACAAAAGAAGGATGTATACATGGAAGAATCCTGGAGATACTAACAGGTATCAGATAGATTATATAATGGTAAGACAGAGATTTAGGAACCAGGTTTTAAATTGTAAGACATTTCCAGGGGCAGATGTGGACTCTGACCACAATCTATTGGTTATGATCTGTAGATTAAAACTGAAGAAACTGCAAAAAGGTGGGAATTGAAGGAGATGGGATCTGGATAAACTGAAAAAAACCAGAGGTTGTACAGGGTTTCAGGAAGAGCATAAGGGGCCAATTAACAGGAATGGGGGAAAGAAATACAGTAGAAGAAAAATGGGTAGCTTTGAAGGATGAAGTAGTGAAGGCAGCAGAGGATCAAGTAGGTAAAAAGACGAGGGCTAGTAGAAATCCTTGGGTAACAGAAGATATATTGAATTTGATGAAAGGAGAAAATATAAAAATGCAGTAAGTGAAGCAGGCAAAAAGGAATACAAACGTCTCAAAAATGAGATCGACAGGGAGTGCAAAATTACTAAGCAGGGATGGCTAGAGGACAAATGTAAGTATGTAGAGGCTTATCTCACTAGGGGTAACATAGATAATGCCTACAGGAAAATTAAAGAGTCCTTTGGAGATAAGAAACCCATTTGCATGAACATGAAGAGCTCAGATGGAAACCCAGTTCTAAGCAAAGAAGGAAAAGCAGAAAGGTAGAAGGGGTATATAGAGGGTCAATACAAGGATGATGTACTTGAGCACAATATTATGGAAATGGAAGAGGATGTAGATGAAGATGAAATGGGAGATATGATACTGCGTGAAGAATTTGACAGAGCACTGAAAGACCTAAGTCGAAACAAGGCCCCAGGAGTAGACAACATTCCAATAGAACTATTGACGGCCTTGGGAGAGCCAGTCCTGACAAAACTCTACCATCTGGTGAGCAAGATGTATGAGACAGGCGAAATACCCTCAGACTTCAAGAAGAATATAATAATTCCAATCCTAAAAAAAGCAGGTGTTGACAGATGTGAAAATTATCGAACTATCAGTTTAACAAGACACAGCTGCAAAATTCTAACGCGAATTCTTTATAGACGAATGGAAAAACTGGTAGAAGCCGACCTCGGGGAAGATTAGTTTGGATTCCGTAGAAATGTTGGAACACGTGAAGCAATACTGACCCAACGACTTATCTTAGAAGCTAGATTAAGGAAGGGCAAACCTAAATTTCTAGCATTTGTAGACTTAGAGAAAGCTTTTGGCAATGTTGACTGGATTACTCTCTTTCAAATTCTAAAGGTGTCAGGGATAAAATACAGGGAGCGAAAGATTATTTAGAAGTTGTACAGAAACCAGATGGCAGTTATAAGAGTCGAGGGGCACGAAAGGGAAGCAGTGGTTGGGAAGGGAGTGAGACAGGGTTGTAGCCTCTCCCCGATGGTATTCAATCTGTATATTGAGCAAGCAGTAAAGAAAAATTCGGAGTAGGTATTAAAATCCATGGAGAAGAAATAAAAACATAGAGGTTTGCCGATGACATTGTAATTCTGTCAGAGACCACAAAGGACTTGGAAGAGCTGTTGAACGGAGTGCATAGTGTCTTGAAAGGAGGGTATAAGATGAACATCAACAAAAGCAAAACGAGGGTAATGGAATGTAGACGAATTAAGTCGGGTGATGCTGAGGGAATTAGATTAGGAAATGAGATAGTTAAAGTAGTAAAATAGTTTTGCTATTGGGGGAGCAAAATAACTTATGATGGTCGAAGTAGAGAGGATATAAAATGTAGACTGGCAATGGCAAGTAAAGCGTTTCTGAAGAAGAGAAATTTGTTAACATCGAGTATAGATTTAAATTGCAGGAAGTCGTTTTTAAAAATATTTGGATGGAGTGTAGCCATATATGGAAGTGAAACATGGATGATAAATAGTTTGGATAAGAAGAGAATAGAAGCTTTTGAAAGGTAGTGCTACAGAAGAATGCTGAAGATTAGATGGGTAGATCACATAACTAATGAGGAAGTATTGAATAGGATTGGGGAGAAGAGAAGTTTGTGGCACAACTTGACTAGAAGAAGGGATCGGTTGGTAGGACATGATCTGAGGCATCAAGAGATCGCCAATTTAGTATTGGAGGGCAGCGTGGAGGGTAAAAATCGTAGAGGGAGACCAAGAGATGAATACACTAAGCAGATTGAGAAGGATGTAGGTTGCAGTAGGTACTGGGAGATGAAGAAGCTTGCACAGGATAGAGTAGCATGGAGAGCTGCATCAAACCAGTCTCAGGACTGAAGATCACAACAACAACAACAACGATATTTTGGATGTGGTAGATGGTGAATAGGCAGTTTTCGTGTGCCGAGATTTCCGAGGGGCTTTCGCTATTGTACCACGTGGTCTGATAACCAGAGTATGACCGTAGGTAATCTATTGGAGATATTTGACTGAGTCAATGAATGTTTGAGTAACAGTACCCGAATTATGCTATAAACGTATAAAATGAATACGGGTACGAAGTTACAGGCATTACAAGACAAGCATGATATGACTTAGCTTGTTGTCTCTTCTGTTCGTGGCTATATCTTAGTTACTTCGAGTATTAATGATTCAAGCAATTCCTTTCTTTCGTTTTGGATGTTGTCAATGCAGAGAAGCCGTGCTCGCACAAAAAAAAGTAGAGGAGAGTGGAAGGAGGTATGTTATGGCTGTGTCGCTAAGTTCAGTTTACTCTTTGCATGCACAACACCACAAAAGACAAATTGACATGTTTTCGATTTCTGTTTTCAATAAACTGACAAAGGACAGTTCTAAAAGACTTTCATTTAATTTTTTTGGGACTATGAGAGAAATTGATGGCGATGGTGCAAAACGGATTTGTGATTTGTTTTTGTGAGTTATCGTCTTTCTCAATTTCTAGAAAATATTCTGAAAAGTGTAACCAGAGTTTCTGTATGTGGAGTATGATTATTTCCAACAGGCCATAAGAAATACTTCATTTTGTCCACTACGTCTCTACACACTTGGACAAACTGCTCTATTTCCATTATTATCGCAATCAAACAAAACTTTCTTATAAAAACCATTTACTTTCTTAAGAGCTTTAAAAATATTTGTGTCAAAACCCTAGAAATGAATATTGAGCTCGTTAAATTTGTGGAACATATCCGTCAAATAAACTAATTGAAAAATCCACTCCCCATCTTCAAAATACTTGATAATACTGCAAAATACATCGATACATTTGACACCACTGGCAGTTATGTCACGAGATTTTGTACAGGTGGTGTTTTGTTATAAGACATTAGAATTCTTTTTCAATTAAACATTTTATTAACGTTTTAGACTGTCTTGATAATCCTTCTACCATAGGTGGAACAGTAGCTCTATTCCTTTTTTTATAAGAAACTAAGCTGTTATAAACTGCCTATTGGCTTCTGTCTCGGGTTCTTCGGCCGACGTTCATCTAATGATTTTTCTGACGTTTCGCCAGCACGAGTGGCTGGCATTGTCAAAGCTTCACCCTCCATTGCCGGTGGTGAACTGGAGCCGAGCTCGCGGTCGCAGACTATATGTACCTGGCGCGCCAACGTGCGAGGGCTTCTCCGCGGTCATTTCCGGTGCGGTTCTCCTCTTGCTACCAGCGACGATCGTTCGCTGCAGTACGAGAACCCAGGGTCCGTTTACCTTAAGGCTTTCCTCTTTCTTGTTGAAACTGTTTGCGTGTTTTTGAATTTCTACAGCTTCTCTGAACAAGCGCGTGTGATAGTTCTTCTCTACAGCCAGAACTTCCGTGTCGGAGAATTTTATTACCTGGTCGGTTTCACTTAGTGCGTGATCTGCCACGGCCTATTTCTCCACCTGCCGAAACCTGCAGTGTCGCTTATGTTCTTTGATCCTGGTGTTGATCGATCGTCCAGTAATTCCGGCATAAACTTTCCCGTATCTGCATGGTATACGGTATATTCCCAACATTGCAAGTGGGTCCCTTTTTTCCTTTACCGATCTAAGACACTCTTTGTTCTTCCTTGTCAGTTTGAAAATCGTCTTTACGTCATGTTTGCACAATGCACGGCCGATTCTGTTCTTCACTCTGGGAATGTATGGCAGAAAGGCCGTACCCAAGATATCTTTTTCTGATTCCTTCTTTGCCGAGTGTTTGGCTCTGTTACACTTCTCATATAATTTGTGGGGTACCCATTGCTCCACAGAACACTCTCCAGTTGTTGCATTTCGCGTCTGGGGTGCTGCGGCTCACATATTCGTCTTGCTCGCGTTACGAGCGTATTTATAATGCCTCTTTTCTGGCTCGGGTGGTGATTTGATAGTTTGTGCAGGTGTCGGTCCGTGTGTGTCGGTTTTCGATACACGCTGTGTCCCAGGTTTCCACCATCCCTTGTGACCAGCACATCTACTTCAATGGTAAATTTTATGCTGGCGTGGAGGCTGTTCAAGTGTCTTGGGAAGTCACCGAGCTGTTCTTCTCCATGGTTCCATATAACGAAAGTATCATCGACGTATCTGAGCAACACCTTAGGTTTGCAAGTCGCCAAGTCCAGTGTCCGTGCTTCGAATTGTTCCATGAAGAAGTTGACCACCACTGGACTAAGAGGACTACCCATGGCGACGCCTGCCAGCTGTTCGTAGAAATCGGCATTCCACGTGAAATAGCTCGTGGTGAGACACACATTGAAGAACTGTTTGATGTCTTGCGGGAAAATGGAACCGATGTGCTCCAGATCGTCACTGAGTGACACTTTCGTAAACAAAGAAACAACATCAGAGCTGACAAGGATGTCGCTTGGCGTAAGTTTCAATTTCCTCAGCTTCTTAATGAAATGTCCTGAGTGCTTTATGTATGTGTCGGTCTTCCCCACATGTGGCTAGAGCAGAAAGGCCAAGTGTTTTGATAGTTTATACGTCGGTGAGCCAGGAGCACTAACAATCGGTCTTAGTAGAACGTTGTACTTATGGATGTTGGGTAATCCTTACAGCCGAGGTGGTAGGGCTTCTGTGTTGCGCAGGTTTCTCTGTATGTCCGCCGGCAGAGAAGACGCCTTGATTAATCAATTCGTATTCGGTGTGATAGGCTGCGTCGGATCTGCGCTTAGTTTACGGTGCGTCGTCGGATCTAATAGGTCTCGGATCTTTTGCTCATAATCTTCTGTCTTCATTACGACGGTCGCATTCCCCTTATCGGCAGGCAGTACCAATACACTCTTCTCGGCGTTGAGATTATTAATGGCTTGTACCTCTTCTTTCTTCAGGTTGCTCGGCGCAATATCCTGGCTGTTTCAGTGTGTATTTCCTCTGACCTTTCACAAGGAAGGGTCCGAATGGCCACTTCGGTGTTGGCAATGTCCTCCATAGGTATAGTTCTCGGGATGATAGTGAAATTCCCTCCTTTTTGAAGAACAGACACTTCCTCTTCGGTCAATTGTCGTTCAGTGAGGTTGACCTCTTTGTGTGACATAAGATCCATAAGAACAAAAGCCCTTTATTTTAGGCAGCCTGCTACATTTACGTATTTATCTCTCTCTTATATTACTGTAAACAGCTGAAATGACGTGGAATAACTAATGTACTTATTTTTCTTTATTCTAGCGGGAAATGTGAAGGCATAATTCGACCGCATCCAGTAATAAAAGATAAAAATGGATCTACAAATTTTTGTTCTTTAAACAGGCCGCTGACCACTGATTTTTCCTGGGATAAAATGATACCTTTCTGTGAAATTGTTAGTATTTACTATAATTTATTATTATTACTATCTTGTTGGAGATGTGGTCCGAGTATTTAACTAATTAAAAATCTGTTTGTTTTGATGCCATAAACCTTCAACTTCCTTTCATTTACGAAGTGGCCTATAATGTGTATATGTTGCTTGCACAAAATAAAGGTGTTGTGCAATGTTTAGAGATATATCACTTCATTATAGTTTTCTAGTTATTCTCTTATTGGTAGGTAAGAAACTACTTTTTGGAGCGCAAGTATTACAAAGTTAAATTCGGCTCTATTTCATTTGTAGCCTCAGAATTATACCCCGTCGCCTGCACCAGGATGTCCGATTTTCGGCGTTTGCGAGCATATTCCCCCTTTCATTGTGTGTATGTGTGCGTGTGTGTGTGTGTGTGTGTGTGTTTAGAGTGTGTTGGCCGTGTGCGTATGCTGTTTACAGCGCGTGCTGTCTGATATTCATTTGTTTCTCATACAGGCGTGTGTGTTATTGTGTGTGAAGGGGGATGCTCTGCACAAAGGGCGAGAGTTTGAGTGACAAGAACCACAGTTTTTTTAGCCGCACTGGGTAGCCGAGCGGTCTGGTGCGCCTTGACACGCTTAGCACGGCTCCCGCTGTCGGAGGTTCTAGTCCTCCCTCGGGCATGGTGTGTGTGTGTTGTTCTTAGCGCAACTTAGTGTAAGTTAGATTAAGTAGTGCGTAAGCTTAGGGACCGATGACCTCAACAGTCTGGTCCCATAAGGCCTTACCACAAATTTCCAATTTTCGAAATTTTTTTAGTGGCAGGATCAGTGGCGAGAAAATAAATACATAAATAATAATAATAATCTAAAGTAAAATTTGTGTGGGAAATCTCAGAAACCTTTGACATTCAAACAGGTGTGAAACAAGGAGATGGAATCTGTTCTATGCTGTTCAACTGGAGCTAATCAAGGTTGTAGAAGAACGAGAGAAAGAATTCAAGAAATGTGGGTGGGTTTTGGAAGCCAGTTCTACTGGATTTCCTAAAAATAGCCTCTACACACCACACGTAGCATTTGTAGACGGTCTGGCAATAGTTGCGGAGGACGTAGTCTGCCGTCAAACAGCTTGAGACACTAAAGAAATATACAGAAAAAGTAGGGTTACAAATTTCCTTAGTGAAAACTGAATTATTTTGTTCAAAGACAGAAATCAAGAGCCTGAAAACAAAATATGGTAACATCAACCGAGTTCCGTACTTTTACTATCTCAGAGAATTCATCAAACCGATAGGCCCTGAAAACGTCTCACACCAAAATCACATCTACAAGGCCAAAAAAGCATTAGGGTTATTCTAAAACCTCTACATCAAAAAATCCATCTCAAGACAGACTAAATTTCGCCACTACTGCAGTCATAAAACCAACAGTGCTCTACGGAAGCATAGTACTTGACGCATAACGGAAAACACAAAACTGCAGTAATCAACAAAGGAGAGAGAAAAAGCGTTAGGAAAAATTTATTAGCAAGATATACCCTAGACGGTTACAGGCAACAATCAATCAAAAGCACAGACATCGAGACTGACATTCAGACAATTCGAATGAAACTCTTTGGTAATCTCAACACACTACCAGAAAAGCGAGTGAGAAAAAGATAATAGAGCATTAACATCACTTACGAACTCAACACCTTGGCTGAACGTAACGGGAAAGGACATCAACAACGCAAACATAACACCAATCGACGTTTTAGGAAGAGACACCTTCAGACACAAAGTAGACAAATGGGAAGTTGCATCAGATCAATCAAAACAAACAGTACCGACCAAAGTGATCGGAAGGAGAAAAACAAATTTTTTCGGTAAGAATGAAAGTCTACTGGAAATACAAGAGGAACCTAAAGAAAAGTTGACTGAGATAATTGTGTTAAGTCTTCCATTTATTGGTAGAATTCACTAATAATAATAATAACAATAATAATAATAATAATCGTCTTGATGAATCAACCAATAAGCAAGAACAATAATTAATTTTCGTACTAAATACTTAAGTATTAATCACTATCACTATGTCACTTGGGTCATAAAATACGTCACCTGTCATTTTCATGCACAAGGAACCCTTTGCATGTGCCAGGAGTATTAGCGGATTTTTCGACCCTCCAGTAAACTACCTTGTGATTAAAACCACACGTTCAGGCGACATATAAGCAATGTGTCATTTATTTATTTACTGTTGAGCTCCCCTCTTGTCTTCTACTCCAAGTACGTCCAGTAGTGTAGTACCAACTGCAACATAATCGATTGCACTGCACCCGAATCTCTCAGTAATCTTAACACTCAAGGAAAAAGAGAGAGGGAGAGAGGGAGAGAGGGAGAGAGGGAGAGAGGGAGAGAGGGAGAGAGAGAGAGAGAGTGGGGAGGAGTGCGAGGGACAATTCAGTACACCTTTTGTACCTAGTTTTTTCACCACAGTTGTTGACAAGTTAAGTACTGTCTAAGATAACTTCGTCAGTTAGATGTTGTTTGATGATGGTTTGGTAACACAATATCTGGCCATAAGATATGCAAATGTAGAAAATTCTACCTCACACCCCTCCCCACTCTCTCTCTTTCTCTCTCTCTCTCTCTCTCTCTCTCTCTCTCTCTCTGTCCCTTTGATTTTCCTAGAGTATTAAGAAAGTCAGGTGAAGTACAGATTATGTTGCAATGCGTTGTATACCATTGGAAATAGTAGGAGTAAAAGCGAAACAAAAGGAAACAAAAGAAAAATTCGGAGTAGGTATTAAAATTCATGGAGAAGAAGTAAAAACTTTGAGGTTCGCCGATGACATTGTAATTCTGTCAGAGACGGCAAAGGACTTGGAAGAGCAGTTGAACGGAATGGACAGTGTCTTGAAAGGAGGATATAAGATGAACATCAACAAAAGCAAAACGAGGATAATGGAATGTATTCAAATTAAATCGGGTGATGCTGAGGGAATTAGATTAGGAAATGAGACACTTAAAGTAGTAAAGGAGTTTTGCTATTTAGGAAGTAAAATAACTGATGATGGTCGAAGTAGAGAGGATATAAAATGTAGACTGGCAATGGCAAGGAAAGCGTTTCTGAAGAAGAGAAATTTGTTAACATCGAATATAGATTTAAGTGTCAGGAAGTCATTTCTGAAAATATTTGTTTGGAGTGTAGCCATGTATGGAAGTGAAACATGGACGATAACTAGTTTGGACAAGAAGAGAATAGAAGCTTTCGAAATGTGGTGCTACAGAAGAATACTGAAGATAAGGTGGATAGATCACGTAACTAATGAGGAGGTATTGAATAGGATTGGGGAGAAGAGAAGTTTGTGGCACAACTTGACTAGAAGAAGGGATCGGTTGGTAGGACATGTTTTGAGGCATCAAGGGATCACAAATTTAGCATTGGAGGGCAGTGTGGAGGGTAAAAATCGTAGAGGGAGACCGAGAGATGAGTACACTAAGCAGATTCAGAAGGATGTAGGTTGTAGTAGGTACTGGGAGATGAAGCAGCTTGCACAGGATAGAGTAGCATGGAGAGCTGCATCAAACCAGTCTCAGGACTGAAGACAACAACAACAACAACAACAACAACAAAAGCGAAAACGAGAGGTCAAAAATATTCGTATTTTCATTAATAAATGTGAAAAGGTACTAACAAGAATCGTTACATTTTCATAGAGGAAGTTAATGATATGACAGATGAGGACACATTCATTGTGATCCTACTTTTTCCGTTTCAAAGATGTGCTTCAGAAACAATTCGTCGCGGTATATATGTGTGTGAGTGGTTAGTTGGTGGAAGTCCAGTATGTGGATGTGGTGGAGATGCAAACAAAAAGGTGGAGATAGAGAGAGAGAGAGAGAGAGAGAGAGAAGATAAAAGTAAGGAGGAAAGAGAAAAGCGAATGTCAATTTGTTAATGGATATGGTTCTATAAGTCCTCGGATCCGTATTGTAGTGATGCCTGTGTGTTACGCTTAGGAATAAGATAAATTTTATTTATATCCATAATTTTAGGAACTAGAAAATTTTTGTTGCAGATTACTGCTTGTTTTTCTCTCTTGATTTTAATTGTGCTTACCTTTCGTATCGGATTTCAATGTGTATGGAGAGTGGGTCTTATTTCCCACCAATTACTAATTACTCACGTTTGCATTAAGGGATATCTCAACACACAAATTACTCTCACAAACTAATGTTTGATTGATACCATCTAGAATAGCGTATATTTATTATTACTGGAGTAATCTGGCATCGCTGGTCGCTTTAATTCCACAAACCACATAATCTGGCATCGCAGAGGCGTTTATATATAGCTTTGCGCCCACGCTCATACCACGGAGCGTCTGGGCTTGTGCCTGATGTGTATGACATTTTATCTTCTGAATTATGTTTCGTACAATGATATGTTGTCTTATTTCACTACGTCTCTTTGGACCGTAAGGCTCCGTCTTGCACCAAACGTGGAAAAACGTATACCACTATCAACCGTTCTACACATCTTTACAATTTCTTTTTATTTCCTTGTAAGTACCATCCAAATACGAAGAATTATGCATGCCTTGAATGTGGTCATTTGACTATCACTTAAGTTAATTAAAAACAGATTGGATTTTATGGACGCTGGGACACAAGTTACTCAGAAATGATTTGTCTATAAATGTAACATAAATTAACATAAATTATTTTGTCTCTAGCACAGATAACATAAAGTACCCACGAAAGTCAGAAAATGAAAAATCACAGAAATTCTGAACTATATTTTGCGATGATGAGTCTTGTAACGTTGTAATCTCGTGTCATATACATTCATATGAAAATTTATGTGACACTATATTACTGAAAGCAGTAAACGCAAAACGAGAGTGAATATGTTAGGTTATCTCAGTCGGGTTTTAGTTAGTTAGATTATTTGCAGTCGACGATTAATTTAAATTGTCCACAGTCACAAGTAACAATTACTGTTTCACTAACTCATCACAGAGCAACGGTTGTGTGATATAGGGCAATAAATAAATGTCCGCCACGCAATTCAACAAGAATTATGTTATCTTATCTGCACTTTATGGGAGTGCAGTGATCAATTATTGGTGCCAGCATTCAGCCGGAACAATGACGTTGGTTTTATCAGCCTGGAGTTACTGTTTTCTCACGGATCAATAAGCTCATATTTTACATTCACCAGACGATCTGATTCAGGACAGCTCTACTTACATGCTAGGAGGCTTAGTGACTGGAGGGATCCACCATGGTATAGATGATGATAATGATTTTGGTTTTTGAGGCGTTCAACGGCGTGGTAATCAGCCCCCGTAAAAAATTCCCAATCTTTATAATGTCCAGTCTCGTTAATTCCCTGATGGCGATGAAATGATGAGGGCAATACAAACACCCAGTCCCCGGGTGGAGGAAGTCACCGATCTGGCAGGAAATCGAACCTGGGACTCCATTATCCAGAGGCAGCAACGCTAACCACAAGACCACGAGCTGCAGATCCATGCTATAGAGTTTCTGTGAAGTAACTTCTAACAATATGACAAAGCTTAGTATTAAACATGGATAAATTCTAAATAAACTAATTTGTCTTTCAATATGGCAATGTTTGACTCTGTCAGCGACTAACGTAGGAGAATCTTATACAAAGACATCTCACAAAACACAAAGAAATGTTTTTCGTGTGTAAAGCCTGGCAGCACGTAGCCTGAGAAGATATCCAAACTTTCACATTGCTGAACATCCTGCCTAAGCGATTATAGATAAGAAGACACATTACTAATATTTCTTAAGTATTGAAATGACTTTATTAGTATGACGAAAATTAAGTAGCTACTTCTACATCTATATCTACATGGATAGTCTGCTAAACACGTTTAAGTGTCTGGCAGAGGGTTCCTCTAACCGCCTTCACAATTCTCTATTATTTCAATCTCGTATAGCGCGCGGAAGAAACGAACGCCTACATTTTTCAGTGCGAGCTCTGATTTCCCTTGTTTTATTATGGTTATTGTTTCTCCCTATGTAGATCGCCGTGAAAAAAAAATTATTTGGAGGAGAAAGCTGATGATTGATATTTCGTGAGAAGTTACCGCCGCAACAAAATACGCCTTTGTCCACCCCAAATCCTGTATCATTTCAATGACACTCTCTCCCCTATTTCGCGATAACACAAAACGTTATGAGGCGGCGGGTGGAATAATTGTTATTAAAATGTTCCTATTATTTATTTAATGCTGTTGTTTTCTGTTCTCAACACTGGCTCTCTAACTACAATATTGGCAACCAGAAAGTGATTAGCAAAACGTGAAGCCTGTAATTAGAATTCCTAGTGCCCACTTCATCTGAGAAATACACTTAGAGCTACAGCTTATAGCTCTGAGGAATTAGGAGATTGTCTGGGATTCAACGTGCTGCCCTTCTTTGAACTTTTTCGATGCACTCCGTCAATCATATCTGGTAAGGATCCCACACTGCGCACCGTATTCTAAAAGAGAACGGACGAGCGTAGTGTACGCAGTCTCTTTTGTAGACCTGTTACATTTTCTAAGTGTTCTCCCAATAAAACGCAATCTTTGGTTAGCCTTCCCTACAGCATTTTCTATGTGTTCTTTCATATTTAAGTTGTTCGTCACTGTAATTCCTAGGTATCCAGCCGAATTTACGTCTTTTTGATTTGCCTCATTTATCGTGTAACCAAAGTTTAACAAATTCTTTTTAGCTCTCATGAGGATGACCTCACACTTTTCGTTATTAAAGGTCAGTAGCCAATCTTGGCAACATACATATATGTTTTCTAAATCTTTTGCAATTTGTTTTGATCGTCTGATGACTTTAGTAGCAAATAAACGACAGCGTCATCTGTAAACCACCTAAGACAGCTGCTCAGATTGTCTCCCAAATCGTTTATCTAGATAAGGAATATCGAAGGGCCTATAACGTTACCGTGTGGAACGCTAGAAATCACTTCCGTTTTCTGGATGGCTTCCCGTTAATTACTACCAACTGTGACCTCTATGACAGAAAGTGATGAATCCAGTCACATAACTGAGGCGATTGTCTATAAGCACGCAATTTCACTACAAGCCGCTTGTGTGGTACAGTGTCAAAAGCCTTCGAGAAATCCAGAAATTAAGTGAGAAATAGCGGCTACTAGGTTTCACTAGCTGAATAACCTAGGGAAGACAGATGCACTGAGCTCTCGCTCCTCATATGACATCCTCCAGATCATGCAGCTGGTGGAGGATGCTATCGCAGCTGGCAAGCAGTCTACGCTGGTCCGTCAGAGCCGGAGCTTGGTCTTTATACATGAAGTCTCTCCTAAGTATCGTCAGGCACATTTTCCCCAGTGTCTAGGTAGGTATTTGAAGTTTGGTTTTCGTAGTGTGTAGCTAGAGTCAGCCCAAATAAATACTGCTCATTACGTCTTTCTGGTGATGCCTATTGTCGACGGAAGGCATAGGTTTGTTCGCCTCTACAAACAAAAAAGATTTTTGAGGCGGAATTTTACGTGATCTTTCGATTGGGCGCTCCCAAGTTAGTCTAGTGCGATAATTATTTTATCGATATGTATTGACAGCGACAGTAAAATACGAAGAATAACCACTACTCCAGCGGCGCTTCTGTTTGGCCATAGAGGTCGGCCCGTGCCAGGGCGATGCTTTCGCCGTTAGAGTAGCGGTTATGCTTTCTGATTTTCTGTCCCTCTTAATACATATCGATCAAATAAATATCGCACTAGACTAATTTGGCAGCGCTCTATCGAATGTACACGTAAGCTTCCGCCTTAAAAATCATTTTGTTTGTAGCTGGAAGAAATCGACACGGGTCGTCCGGTGAAAGACGTGATGAGCATTATTTGTTTGGGCTGACTTAATCTACATAGTGCAAAATTCAAATTGCAAATATCTGCCTGAACACCCGAGAAAATTCGCCTTTCTTATGAGAGACAGCCTACATATACACTGACGTTGACTTTGTTGTGAAATATTGTCATGGTTACTAGAAATATACACCGAAGCGCCGAAGAAACTGGTACAGACATGCTCATCCAAATATAGGGATATGCAGATAGGCAGAACACGGCGCTGCGGTCGGCAACACCTATATAAGACAACAAGTGTCTTGCGCAGTTCTTAGTGTATTTGAAACGTACCTTTTTTGTAACTGTAAACGTTTCGATTAATCTCCATGTAATTGGACTCAGATCTGTAGCCTATTTTCTGCGAATGTCGTAGATGTAAGATAGGGCTGCTGGCGGAAGACGACATCTAACGAACCAGTATAGTCCAAGATAGATATGTTGAGCGTGGCTGTCTCTCCAACGTCACCTGCCTTCAGTTCCCTCGATTTTCCTGTCAGGAGTCATATTAGAATCAACCGTTGATGCGGCTGAAGAATCGAAGCAGGACTCATCAGCAGATGCAGCATTCTCCTGAAGATAGCGACCAGTTGGATCGCCGAAATATCAAGTTGATTTTAGGATCCGGCAGCAAACCCGAAGAGGCTCTCAAAGCGAATTGTATAATCTTTCAAGATTTATGAGATGATTCTGGGTGTTTGAAAAAATTCGTAACTCGTTACAGAAACGAGTGCACTAATGCATCCAAATGCAAGGACGACCTCCTTTAGCACAACATAAAACACGTGGCGCGCTGAAGTAGTAATCTTGCTAAGGCAGGTCATGGGTGAAATTTGAGATGAGTTAAATAGAAACTTAGGATCTTCATATTCGCAATTATCTCGCAAACGAATCATCCGTGGGTCCATGCTTACCGAAATGTCTTTGCTTCTACTGTCGTATGTTTTCGCCGGTGTCAGTTTTCGCTGTTAATTATGATATACTCTGTATAGGGAACAACTTGTAATAAATCGATCAAAAGAACTTCACAAACTGCAAAACATTGCCAAGAGTTGTTATGATAAGCAAATTAAAACCGAACATATTCGCTGGAATAAAATTTAGGGGAGGAGACCTTGATAAACTGAAAGGAGAGGTCATTCAGAGCCTCAGAGGGAGCAAATTGTCTTGTGGACTACACCATCCTGATGATCATTTGCTACAGTGACTGCTTCGGTCTGGGTGACAACGTGGTAACATAGGCGGAAGACTTTTATTCACGGGCCGGCCGCCGTGGCCGAGAGGTTCTAAGCGCTTCAGTCAGAAACCGCGCGACCGCTACCGTCGCAGGTTCGAAGCCTGCCTCGGGCGTGAATGTGTGTGATGTCAAATGGTTCAAATGACTCTGAGCACTATGGGACTTAATTTCTGAGGTCATCAGTCCCCTAGAACTTAGAGCTACTTAAACCTAACTAACCTAAGGACATCACAAACATCCATGCCCGAAGCAGGATTCGAACCTGCGACCGTAGCGGTCGCGCGGTTCCAGACTGTAGCGCCTAGAACCGCTCGGTCACACCGGCCGGCTGTGTGTGATGTCCTTAGATAAGTTAGGTTTAAGTAGTTCTAAGTTCTGGGGGACTGATAACTGCATATGTTAAGTCCCATAGTGCTCAGAACAATTTAAACCATTTTATAGACGGTGGCAAAAACAGTTGTTCTCTATTCTTAAAAATCTTGCAAATCCTCTACAGCAAGTAGTTTAATCTTACGAAATTTGCGTAACAATAAGAGAGTATACAAAAAAACTGTAATATAGTAATATATCTGCAAACATTATACAATACATTTACTATCTGCGTGTAATAAACATGTACTGAGAACGCTTCCTAATTAGATACGTTGGGTCGTCAGGGATTTTGAAGGTAGCTCTGTATCCATAGCAACGACCGCAGCGTGAGAGCACCCATCAGGGCAGCAACGCACGCTGCTGAAGGGATAAAGGGATAGAGTGCCTTTAGCGGTTGCACGAGAGGCTCTTTAGCGACTTTGTCCATAGCTCGCGGAGCAGCCTCGCTGCAGTGTAACGAGACGTTACTTAGCCCTCTAGTACGTAAGGGGCAAACAAGGTCAATACAGGGACGGAATCGTGATGGGAATAGAGGACGCTATTCAGCGTAGTCGCCTTGGCTCTTCAAAAAGCATTTGGCGGTATGGCAAATGACTACATTTGCATGGTGGAATTTTTTATTCCAGATTATAATGCATTGTCCACTTACAACGATTTCCATAAATCGAGACAAATCCCAAAATAAAGAAACAACCCAAAAGAATAGGACAACTATATTGCATAAATAATAATGAGATAGTGAGTATGCGTTCGAATACTGTACAGGATGTGTGTACCAGTTGGAAACAGCACTGTTTTCGTCATTATATGTTGTCATTGAAGGAACACCGTAGCACACTATCTTCTGTCAGTAATCATACGAACGCCAAAAAGTCGGATACTGAGACAAGTGATTGCGGAATAAAAATTCGGTTATGCGAAAGAATTTCCTACATTTCAGCAAAGGGAACAACGAAAACAATTTGAGCACCAGTTTTAGAATCATGAAAGCAGATTGTATGCCTGGAAGAGACCTGGAGCCAACGGTATGTTAGACATATTCTGTAAAGGTAAGTCAGAAATCTGGGGACTGATTTTAAACTGCTATTCATTTCTGTGAGCAGACCATAATTTATAAATTATGAACTACCGATTAAAACTGCAGAAATATGCTAAAAAGTAGAAAATTAAGAAGAGAGGGCCTCTGGATAAATTGAAAGGATGTTAGGTTGTTGAGAATCTCAAAGAGAGCATTAGGAAATGCTTGACTCAAACGCGGGAAATAAATACAACAGAAGACGACTGCGTACCTTTGACAATCCGTAGTGGAAATCTCTGATAACACGGGAGATACTGAATTCAACTGACGAAAGGAGAAAATGTAAAAATGCAGCAGATAAAGCAGACAAAAGGAAATGTATATGTCTAAAGAATGAGACGGCAAATGGCAAAGCAAAATGGGACAAGTAAAAATGTTGTGGCATTTGGGTTAATACCAGCTGTAGGAAAATTAAAGATACTATGGGAGAAAACGGTGTCCGCTGTATGATTAATGAAACCTCATTCTGGCATTAGCCTCTTACAGTACCTTATAACCAAGGCAAACCTCCCTAAATTCTGCGTCAGAAGCGGGGACTGCAACTATTTTTAATTTGACCATTGGAAATTTTTTTTTAGAAAATCAAATATCTCTGTGTGTAGGAAAATGTAATTTCTGAATACGATTTTCTTTTTGGGTGGGGAGATGGGAAGAACTTTTTATGTTTTTGCGTTTCTCGTTCTTTACTTCAAGGCGTAGAGTGTGCTGTTTTAGACCAGGCAAAAATTCCAGAGTCGAGTTTGTTTTGAGCTAATACCAGGTGAGCTGCTAAGTGGTCAGAGTAGATTCCCTGTTGTGAATAAATGGGAAGGGCCAACCAGTTTCGGTATTTACCTGAAGATCAAGGAAAACCTCCCAAAAACCTTCATTGGTTCTGGTAGATTGGAATCATTTTAACTTATGAAGTGAAAATTAAAACACACGCAGCCGTTTGTTTAGCATTTAATTCATTTATGCAACCAGTGCCTGTGTTCCATTGCACCATCTTCAGATCCAGCGTAAATTGGGAAGAATTCAGTCTCTTGTGTACTCATTTTAACTTATTTCTTGGACGATGACATTCTTTGTCTCAAACAAAAATGAAATTTTTTTAGACATGGTTCGTGTATGTACGCGTATGTTGTATGTGTGCGTAGCGTGCTGTATGGTGGAGAGGAGTAAGTATATGAAGATGAGATGGGAGAAATGATACTGCCAAAAGAAACTACAGAAAAGGCACCTGGAATAGAAGACATTCCCTTAGATTTGTTGAAATGCCTGCGAAGAATCAACCATGACAAAATAATTCCACCTGATGTGCGAGATACGTGAGGTAATATAGCCTCAGACGTCAAGCGATGTCTATCAATCCCAATTCCAAAGAATATAGTTCAAAATATTAGCAAACCAATAGCTTAGTAGGTCATGATCGCAAACAACATAATAGAGGCTTTCATTCAGTACTGCAGCACACATGTTTTTCTCGGCTAATTTCGGGTGAAAAAATGCAGCTTTTGTTGTGGGAGATCGAGGAATACTCCCACTTCAGCCCCCACAGATTCATGAAATTTCGATAGGCAGCGGTGCTATATGTAGCCTTCAAAATGGCGTCTGTTGCGAAGCTGCTTTCGAAGCCGACATCTGTCATTGACTTTCTTTTCGTAGAAATCCAGGGCGTCGTAGATATTCATAGGTTCTTGCAGAACGACTGCGGAGACAAAAAAGAAACTTCCGTTGTGTAACACACCTACTGTCGGTAAGTTGCACGAGTCGGATATCTAGTTGTGTATTGTCTCAGTGTTGATAACAGATCGTCGCTTACGACCCTCTCGTCACGACTCTGGGTTTATATTATTATACGTCTTGGAGAATATCGTGCGACTTGTTATCAGCAGACCCAAAACTATCCCGCCGTTATAATTCTAACTTCACTTGGCAGAGCAACAGTGTTATGGTAAAATTATACAATAAGAGCAGTTATTTCAGTAAAATCTGAATTGTCTGGGTAAATGGAATTCGTTCTCAGACCAAAGTTCGATGAATTGTGATGAGTGCCATTGTAGCTTTAGATAATTGTTGTAACTATAGTATACCAACCAGTTTGGGGAATATAAGGACCCTACAATACAACGTAAACGGGTGTAATTGCAGATATTTTTACGTATAGTACATTAACATGTACACAGAGTGTGTTGATTGTTTTTCTTTCTGCGTCGAACAATCTTCCCATAAACACGTTACATAACTTTTTGGCTGATGTTTTCTGCACGGTCGCAACTGCACCAGTACGTGGACTGCGTCTGTCAGTGTACGCTAATCACTTTTCGTCCACACATCCGCACTTTAGCACATAGCCTGCTGCCCAGGGGAAAACAAGCGGTAATGGCTTGCTTTTGGCACATGTACTCGGAGGTACTAACCAGCCTAAAAACATACTACTCCTAATAACTATTATTATTAGTCTGCAACTGAAATGCGTTGCTCAGTATACTGCACTCTCTCCCCAATAAAAATATCTGCACTTACACCTGTTACGCCCTGAATATTAATTTTTACCAGTTTGGCTTTTATTCATTTTATGATTTACCAAACCCCCCTGGTGAGCGTTGTTGTGTTAACGCAAAACTTAATCAGTTTCAGGTATGGGAGCACAGCACAGCAACTGCGTAACAGGTAAGGGCAGGTAAAATTAACAGGTCGGATATGACGTGCTGGACTCCGAGTACACAGTATAGGAAGGTACGTCTGTGTTATAGCTCAACCAAGCACCCCTGTTAGTCTTTTGCTTTCTGTGTAAGGCGGTTTGTTACCTATTACGTTGCAGGATTGATTTTTGGCCTTAATTTTCTCTCCAAGTAAACCAGTGTATAAACAGGTCAGGAGTACTTACTGAGAACTGTGGATTATGGCATGTCTTGTTACGATTAAAAAATGCAAAATAAAGCTAAACTCGTAAAAAGGAATGGAATAAAAGGTAGCTCACGGTTGTAGGCTATCCCCGAAATTACTGTGTTCATTGGCAGTAAAGAAAAAAAATGTATTGGGAAATAAAGTACACAGCGGAGGAATAAAAGTTTTGAGGTTGCACATTACATTGTACGTCTGTTAAAGACCTCCAAGGATTGTGACAGGTTGTAGTCGAATTATTTTATCTAAGATAATGTTTATTGTCCCTAAAACTTTCGTAAAAATGTTTTTCGCCAATGTAGTGTCGTAACACGACATACTTGCCTTAGAAGCTCACTCTCAGATCAGAGGTGACGCGGGCTTTTGAAGTCTTCCGATTCATGGTACGCAAGCGACTGCTTAGAGGAGTGAAATGGTGACAGAGTCAAGCTGAGATTTTTCAGGTCTCCGTGGCTGGAGGCAGTACAGAACGACTAGGATGTTAGGCTAAGGATGTAGGTATGATGATGATAGTGAAATGAAACGCTGGGTTTGCAAACTCATATACTTTTTGTTGCATCTTCGCTTGTTAGCAAAGGACATGCTGAAGAGCAGTTTATAAAAACATAGCTGAGGCTCATTAGATTCTCCAATCAGTTACCAATACAAATGGCTACCACGGCCTGTAACGTTATTAAGATTGGTGTATACAAGGAAATGTTTGGCACTATAGACCCTTAGGTTCAAGTACTCCTCGCAGTGTAAGTGACATACAGACGTAGGTACACGTAGTCAAATTTACTATGGGACCCAATAACCCTAGCCCGGAGGTACGTACATTTAAGCTTCGCAAGTCCTTCTTAGTGCACAAAGTTAACCGAGTCTGCCTGCTCAGTTACACAGCATCTGCTGTAGACTTGTGCATCCGAGGTGGCTCACGCTAGATCTCTCGAACTCTCAAAAGCTGCTGAACTCTACCTTGCTTCTCGTTTGAGGGCCCCTGTATACGAAGCTGAGGGTGTTTGCTTACAGATGACTACGTCGCTTTCTACCCCCAGATTGCCATTAGAGGGTGGAATCAGCCGTTTCTCAATGCGTGTTACCTCTTGATGCACTCGAGAAAGAGGCTTCCAACTTTTGTCTCTATCTGAGTTACAAGAATTACAGCTAATATTGATATTTCGATGATTTTTCTTTTTCTCTCACAACCTTTTTTTATTTGGTCATTACAGTATTCTTCTGGAAATCAAAAGTGGTAAACGGAATGGAGAGCAGATGATTTTGAAAGACTGCGATACAGAAGAATGTTGAGGACTATGTGGGTTGATACCTAATGATGAATTCTGCAGTCGAATACGGGAGAAAAGAAATTTTTGGCACCAAGTTGCTAAAAGAAGGTTTCGTTGATAGGACACATTCTGCGGTGTCAAGAAGTAATTAATGGAGGGAAGCCTGTATGGTAAATATTGTGGAGGTGGACTAAGCCTTCTATACAGAAGCTGTTTCAAATTGATATATGTTGTGGTTGGCAGGAGAGCCAACCGTATGGTTAAAGGAGGCCGAAATGCACGCGTCTCAACTCACGCACGCTGGCGTGAGGTCTGGAACATGACAAGGGAATTAGAATTGAGATAAACGGACGTAGCTGGTGGAATACGTAACTTTAATCCATTAATGACGAACGTCGCTCTTTATGGTACATGATTCACAATATCAATAGTACGGATACTGGCGCCTTGCTAGGTCGTAGCAAATAACGTAGCTGAAGGCTATGCTAACTATCGTCTCGGCAAATGAGAGCGTAGAAGTCAGTGAACCATCGCTGGCAAAGTCGGCTGTACAACTGGGGCGAGTGCTAGGAAGTCTCTCTAATCCTGCCGTGTGGCGGCGCTTGGTCTGCAATCACTGATAGTGGCGACACGCGGGTCCGACGTATGCTACCGGACCGCGGCCGATTTAAAGGCTACCACCTAGCAAGTGTGGTGTCTGGCGGTGACACCACAATATAAGTTACCGTTGTTCCTCTGAGATAAATAGATTCTCACGAGAGAAACACCCGTTATGGTGTAAGTACGAGATTGGCGCTCAGTGACTATAAACAGTCTATCGTCTTTATACCACTGAGCCAAAAATTCTCTGTTTCGCTTGTTTTCGCAAGTGATTCTGCCATTTCCACAGCTTGAAATTCTCCGCTAAACATAAATAGAACGGCATCTGAGAAAAGTAGCTTTGGCAGTTTTTTTACTCGCTTGTAGTACATCCCTTCTATTATATTATGCTCCTGAGATAGTGGTTCTTAAGTCGATCGTTACATTTATTCAGCATATAGATGCCGAAAGGCAGTGTTAACGTACGGTATTTACAGCACTTTTCTCCTAAAAATTTCTCATCATTGTTCAGTAAAGGGTTTTTCGACACTTTAATGTGAAATAATATACAGGATAATTCTTAGCAACGTTTACAAAATCCGGAAACGACATAGATGACGCTGAGACAAATAATTTAATATAAGACACATGGGGACGCAAATGACGGGAAATACTCCAAACATGCATGACAAATGTTGAACATGTGACGTCACCAAATGAGGTGCCTGCGACACTTGAAGCGGCTGGGCTTGTAGTTCCGACCATCGCAGGTAGGGGGCAGTGCCGCACATCGCTCCTCTACGCTAACCTGTTTTGGAACACCTTTTATAAATATTATCTGTTGTAAACGTAGAACTTACAAAATTAATGTCCTTGCTGTAACCAACAACAAGCTGTTTTTATTATGGTTCTTTTATTTTGTCTATTCTTTTTTCGTTTACGAGCGTTATTTAGTAAAGAAACGTAGGACATAGGCTGGCAGCGCCCCAATTGGAAAGCTTATACTCATTTACTTGTGATCCAAGACGCTAGGTTTCTATTATAGTTTGCAAATAAACCGGCAAATAAAACACTAGATCTTACCTGAATACAACCACATAATTGTCTAAAGCAACGCACCTTTACTTAACTTTGTGTTCTGCCTTACGGTAGTTCTTTTCATGAGGGGAAGCTTCGTTAGAGGTCCACTGCATGAGCGTCTAGGGAAGTGATTCCAGTGGTGGTTTCCCCTTTGCCTTCCACTTATGGTGATGAAATGATAATGAGGAGAATACAATAGCCAGTCCCTGACTGAAAAAAATCTCCGACCCAGCCGGGGATCGAACTCGGGCCCCTTGGCATGACGGACCGCCGCGCTAACCACTTCCTTTATTTTTTTTTTTGTAAATCTCATTTTGCTCTGTATTGGTCGACGAATTTGTTCGTGGCGGACGTTCAATCAGTTTTTAGTACAGAGGGTAGCTAACCCTCTGACCAAGCACGCAAAGCTACCGTGTCGGCATCACTCAGCTTTCGGGGCGGAGAAAAGCAACGCAAAAAAATAAAGAAAAAGCACTGCCTGCCGCATGGAAGAGTCAAGCCCTGAGCCCCGGGCGCTACAGTATAGCACCTAGGCCCGCAGCCCCCTCGACCCAAACAGTTGACTTGGATGAGCAGGTGTGAAAGACCAGCAGGCTCAGCCGCTGCACGTGCGGCGAGATACGTCATTTGGTGACGTCACACGTTCAACATTGTTCACCAACTTTTCGATTTCGACTCTATGTACCTGATATAAAATTACCTGACTCAGAGTCATATACATCGCTTCGGGGATTTTTGAACGTTAAGAAGTATCACTTTGCATAATACCATTTTTCTTCACGATTAGTTCAAAACACATCTTCACTCAGATCGTGAAAATCTGTTTGCAGTACATAGAAAGTTGCAACAGATGTTGTAAATAGGTTTCTGCTCTAGACAATACATCTGACGAGCTGGGCTATTTTGATACTTGGTTTAATGAGGTGGTATAAATATGAAAGAAGTGTGATCCTTTAGATTTTCTCTGAATAGTAGTCTAATGGAGCTTTTTCGGGTGTACAACCGCGTTGTTGATTCCATTTTATGTACAATATTTCACCCAGTCGTCTTCTTCGGATGCTGGAAGTTCTGTTATGCGCATTCGCTGTCTGAACTCCACAAATTATTAAAAATATCGGTTTGCTTCTAACACGTGCCATAACTAATTAAAAACTTGGTACTTAACTGCGGTGTGGGTGGTAGAATGTGAAGAAAAGCTCATGAGCTGCTTATCGCGAGTCACAGTGTTCAAATACTTTCAAATATTTCTTTAGAGGCACTGGAAATTCTAGCTGCTTTAATTCCTAGAATTTCAGCGATATAGTCGCCTGCTTTCAACTCGTGCATTGCAAATTCACTTTTGATGATGCGAAAGACATTGTCTTCGTACTGAACTGAAGAACGTGGCCAGACCAGAGCTTTGAAGCGAAGTCTAGATGGTTGCTTTCTGGCGCCTTTCGACACTTCCCTTCCGTAACTTCCGACTCGTATTTCATCCCCTCGCAGTAACGTCTTTTACTACGCCGTTCAGCTGCACTCCTGCTCTTCGTTCAGTTGCCAGCAGCAGCGAAAGGAAGGCCAATAACGCCTTTATTGTATTCGTGACTTCCTTTCTGATGCTTCTCGTTGCATACGTCTTTTGAAGCAAGGCTACGGTCAAGAGAGTAGTTCTTTTCAAGCGAAATTCTCAATCTTTACATTTCCTGCCTTTATTTTACCGTTTCAGACAAATGAAAAATGAAATAACATACACTATATTACCTTTCCTGTTAATACTTCGACTGAATATTTTTCCTTTCCTCGTTGATAGACTGAGTACTGTAATTTACATATTTTTGTAGTCAGAGTGACCTAATTTCACCTTTAGACTTATTTTCCACAAGAAGTGTGAAAGCTACAACAATGAGTAAGTTCAAAAAGGTCATTCTATATAAAGATCCACGGAATAATTTTTATTTGGAAATTTATTTAGTGCAAATGCAGTTCATTTATACTTCCGTTATTAAACTAAATATTCATTTCTATTATGTCAGCTCACTAACAAATGGTGAAGATACAGCCATATTTAAATATAAATGAAACCAGTAATCTGTAAACTGAGTTGTTACGACGTATCATACAAGAGGTCAATGGAATGCTCCACTGAACACAGTTGGTATAATGCAAGAAGAACATTGTTTTTCTTCTGGTTACGGCCAGCCATGGATCACGCACCGTTTGAAGTTCCTCCGCATTTTCTTATCGTACTATTTTCTTACAGCTTCGACAAAGGAATCCTTCAAAAATTTTCCATCTGAAAAACATTTCTTTATTCAGCTTCTCATTTCTTTGCTCCGCTTGTTCATTTATTTTATCTGTTTCTAGGTCTGTTTTAACTTGTCCGAACCTGCTTGTTATTGATTTATTGTCACGGACATGTGAAGATCTACACTGTTAGTCCATTGTCGCGGTCAGATTCCTTTCGCTGTTGGTGTTAATTTCAGTATCAGCTTCCTTTCCCTGCTTCTGTTAGTTTCTCTAAGCTTCGTTATATTACATCACGAACAGGAGTTCGTTGACAATTGCTTCTATCCACAGATCGAAAAGAATTTTTTAAGCCAATGAAAGCTGTATGTGTCTATAAATTGCCTTCCTGTCGTTTCTCTACAATTCCTTTTTAAGGTAAATATATTAGCACTGCATGAGCGGACTTTCCGGAAATCACTTTGTTCTTCTAATAGAAAAAGATGAGGATATTAGGAATCAATTTTATATTTATAATATTAACCAAAAAAATCATAAAAATTAAACATTATGGAAACCACCTACTAAGCACGAGTATGGAGAGAGCCCCACAACAGGCTACGCCTAATCAGCTGTTACCAACTGAAATTGAGACTCATTGGACCAGGCCATCGTTTTCTAGACGTCTAGTGTCAAACCGACTGCGTCACGAGACAAGGAGAGTCACTGCAGGCAAAGGCATTCGCATCGGTCGTCTGCTGCCATAGCCCATTAACGCCAAATTTCTCTACATCGTCCTAACGGGTACTTTCGTCGTATGCCCCACATTGATTTTTGCGATTATTTCACACAGTGTTCCTTGGCTGTTCTCACTGACAACTCTACTAAAACGCCGCTGCTCTCGATCGTTGGTGAGAGGCAACGTCTGAACTGATACTGTGGATTTCAGAACATTGAATTGCTTAACGATTTCCGGAATGAAAAGTCCCTTTCTTCTAATGGCAAATTCTACTCCGCGTTCAGAGCCAGTTAATTCTAGTCGTGCGGTCTTCATTACGTGGGAAACCTTTTCATACGAGTCACCTGAGTTCAGTTAACGGCTCCGCTAATGCTGTGTTCTTTTAGGCCTAGTGTTTGTGAGACTACCCCCATATGTGCGCATCGCTGTCCTATGACATCGTGACCTCTGTGTATGTTGGCGCTTGGCCGCTACCTACTAAGACGCGCCGTACGAGAGCTATGGCCACTGTCTCTGCGGAAGTGTTCAATGTTCCACTTCCACATGTTGTTTATGAAGTCAGTTACAGCTACACTTTATGTTAAGGATGCATAAAGAGTTTTTCGTTTTAAAAGTGGAGATACACACTCGTAGAACCAGGAGCAGAGTCAGCTACATACCAAGTTAATAATAATTTATTTCGATCCTTGTATGCCTCAGTCTCTGAGTCGATTTTGTCTGTGACCAGTAACATATTGTGGTAGTCATTTTCGAGGTATTGGGTTTGAGAGGTGCACATGTCATCAAAATTTATTAAAGAAATCATAATTAGCTAGGCAAATACACCCACTTCCCCCCCCCCCCCCCACCCTCCCCGCCTTTAACTGCCACAGTACCACAGTTGCTGTCACGTAACCAACAATTTATGAAGGAAATTATGATATGCCCATATTTTTGGTCAGTTTAAAAGTTGCGTCTCTGGCATAACTCTATTTGTGATAATTTAATAGCTGATCATTCATATCTGGCAAAGTACGCTGATAGTAAAGGTGATATTCAACTTTCACCAGCTGCGACATAGGCCGTAATGGCATCATCAAGACCTATAAATGTACTCAGCACATCATCGTCACACAGATCTAAAATAAGGTGCAGAATAGGCCACATTGTCCACACAGTCATTCTTGCAACTGGCCTTATCACTTTAAGACACGGTGTAGAAAAGATCTGAGGATGGTCATTACTGACTGAAACCGGTCATCGTCAAAAGAATTGATGTTGTGATTAAAGACTGGAATAAAAAACATTTGACATCCAACCATTACATAATACCAAGATTTTGCTATCGCAAAGTGATTTATTGCGAGAATTCCTAAAGTATCAAAAGACAAATGTACTGAATGGAATATAAATAAGAACAATGTAACTTGGGTAATGAGGTGTTGTCTGAATTCACGTACAGGAATGGGATGCACTATCACGTCATGGAGCACCACAAACTTTGTGAGTGAGAGTACGCCTTAACACTGTACCAATGACTATTACAATAGCGATCAGGAATGAAAGTCCTTGATACACATCACACATTCAAACTGTGGCTGTGTATGGCAACTAGTCGACAGTATAAGCTGGTAAGGGGCAAATTCATTAGACAAGTCCCTACCACGCCGATGCTGCAAATACATTACCACCTGCAAGACTGGTGAGCCCCTGCAGCTCGGAGCACAGGGGTGATGCTGCAGCTACTGTCAACGGCGGTCCACGCCCGCAGATAAAGACCCGACTGACATAGCGCAAGCACGAAACGACAAGCAATACCGACTGCTGTCACGAAGTGGTAACAGGCAGGCTCTGCCCGCACTATCACGAAGGTAGTACACTACTGGGCATTAAAATTGCTACACCAAGAAGAAATGCAGATGATAAACGGGTATTCATTGGACAAATATATTATACTAGAACTGACATGTGAATACATTTTCACGCATAGATCCTGAGAAATCAGTACCCAGAACAACCACCTCTGGCCGTAATAACGGCCTCGACAAGCCAGGGCATTGAGTCAAACAGAGCTTGGATGGCGTGCACAGGTATAGCTGCCCGCGCAGCTTCAACACGATACCACAGTTCATCAAGAGTAGTGACTGGCGTATTCTGACGAGCCAGTTGCTCAGCCACCATTGACCAGACGTTTTCAATTGCTGAGAGATCTGGAGGAAGTGCTGGCCAGGGCAGCAGTCGAACATTTTCTGTATCCAGAAAGGCCCGTACAGGACCTGCAATATGCGGTCGTGCATTATCCTGCTGAAATGTAGGGTTTCGCAGGGATCGAATGAAGGGGAGAGCCAAGGGTCCGTAACACATCTGAAATGTAACGTCCACTGTTCAAAGTGCCGTCAATGTGAACAAGACGTGTAACCAATGGCACCCCATACCGTCACGCCGGGTGATACGCCAGTATGGCGATGGCGAATACACGCTTCCAATGTGCGTTCACCGCGACGTTGCCAAACACGGATGCGACCATCATGATGCTGTAAACTGAACCTGGATTCATCCGAAAAAATGACGTTTAGCCATTCGTGCACCCATGTTCGTCGTGCAGTACACCATCGCAGTCGCTCCTGTCTGTGATGCAGCGTCAAGAGTAACCGCAGCCATGGTCTCTGAGCTGATAGTCCATGCTGCTGCAAACGTCGTCTAACTGTTCGTGCAGATGATTGTTGTCTTGCAAACGTCCCCATCTGTTGACTCAGGGATCGAGACGTGGTTACACGATCCGTTACAGCCATGCGGATAAGGTGCCTGTAATCTTGACTGATAGTGATACGAGGCCGTTGGGATCCATCACGGCGTTTAGTATTACTCTCCTGAACCCACCGATTCCATATTCTGCTAACAGCCATTGGATCTCGACCAACGCGAGCAGCAATGTCGCGATACGATAAACCGCAATCACGATGGGCTACAATCTGACCTTTATCAAAGTCGGAAACGTGATGGTACGTAATTCTCCTCCTTACAAGAGACATCACAACAATCTTCCACCAGGCAACGCCGGTCAACTGCTGTTTGTGTATGAGAAATCGGTTGGAAACTTTCCTCATGTCAGAAAGTTGTAGATGTCGCCACCGGGGCCGACCTTGTGTGAATGCTCTGAAAAGCTAATCATTTGCATATCACAGCATCTTCTTCCTGCCGGTTAAATTTCACGTCTGTAGCACGTCATCTTCGTGGTGCAACAATTTTAATGGCCAGCAGTGTACTTCTGACTCTTGCAGCCACCTTCATTCTGGCTGACCAGTAGTGAAGAACCCCAACGTTCTGTTGGTCCAGAAGCAGAATACGACCAATCTCTCCATCCGTCCAGACGCAAATTCCCTTAAACTCCTCACTTCATCTTCACACCGAAAGATTAGCGCCTTGTCCCCACAGCACAGTCCAATCTCCAGCTGCGGGAGGGCACAAAAATAGCTGCCAATCAGACTATTACATTCCGTCCCTCCTTTCTCCTCCACGCTATTACAGTAAATTTTCGTCATTCGGTGCCGGAGTGGCTAGCATATTGGACTCGCATTCGGGAGGACGATGATTCAATCCCGCGTCCGCCCATCCTGATTTAAGTTACCCGTGATTTCCCTAAATCGCTCCAGGCAAATGCCGGGATGGTTCCTTTGAAATGACACGGCCGACTTCCTTCCCCGTCCTTCCCTAATCCCCGAAGACCCTCACTGTCTGGTCTCCTCCCCCCCCCCCCCCCCCCCGTTTCCCTCATAAAAAATACAACCCTTCCTGCTATCGCAGGTCATCCCACCAAATTTGAAGTGCGCTCTTTTCCATAATCAAACGTCATACCAGTCCACAAATCAGATGGCGTTTTCGGTCTACGCGCGGTAAAGCCCAGTCCTGAAACTGCCCCTGGCCGTTGGACATCAGTGGGCCGCGTGCTGTCCACCCCCTGTGGACACAGACATTAAAATTTTGCAAACCGACGCAGAAAGTGCAGCTGTCTGGTGTTTTCTTGTAGGCGACCGGAGGCAGCCAGAGCACTAAAACGATTTTCGAAGTGCTGGCCCCGACGCTTTCCGCGTCCATACGGCCTGCTCGCCTCACTACAAAAGGCGAAAACGCTGGGCACCCTATGTACCCCCTGTAGGCAGTACTCTGCTCATGTCGCTCGGGTAGCTGTCAGGTCACACATCATCCCACGGCTAATAAAGCTTGACAGTCCCATCACCCAGTTTCTACCTGAAGAAAATCAAAGCTCCCACTCCAGATTTCATTAATCACCTAAATTAGCCTTCACCACTCGGGAACTGAACTGAGCCGTGCTGCGGCTCGCGCTGGTGCTGTTTGTAGGTTTTCGTCCTCTGTTGGAGGCCAGACGGTATCACTTAGTTTGCATGGTTGGGGTTGTTTGTCTTCTTCTTGTGTTGACTAGCGCCACTAGGTTTCGCAAGCGTTGCCTATCCGCTAGTGGCAGCAGCGGAGGTTATCGATATGTAGTAACTGTTGTCCTATCAATGGGGCGACGTCGTTTTGCCGGGTCGTTTGAGTGGGCCAGTTCGGTAGGGGGGGTCCGCGCAGTGCCAGAACACGCCGAGACAGCTGGCGGCACGCATAGACTGCCGGATGGAAGGGCTGTGGTCGTGAGGGTGCACGACCTCGTCGTAAACCGGATCCAGCAAGCTTTAAGATGAGTGCATTTCAATCGAAGTAGAGAAACCTCCACCATTGTGACATCTCGCGATTTTCCAGTGACTTGGGTTCGTGTTGCTGCTCGTAGTGTCGCCGAAGCGATGAGCAGCAAGTGCCTGAGGAAGGCGGATCTAATTAGCTTTCCTCGACATTTTATTACTATTTACTGCGTTCAACTTATAATTTGTTGAGTTCAACCAGCGGTTTTTTTTGTTTTGTTTTACGTGGTGGCCGCCCCCTCAGTTGCCTGCGCTGGGGGTTAGCGTATGTAACGGCAGTGTACGTTTCCTTGCCCTGCCGCTGCTGTCCGGTAAGGCGTGTAGTTTTGACAGCTTTCTTGATTGTAGGCCGGTTGGTGATTCTTCGACTCTCGTGGTAGTGATTCCTTTCTTTTTCCGGGTGCTCTAAATACGGTATTCTGCGGATGTAGTGCAGACTGCCGTTTCCGCCTTTGGCGTATTGTACCGTCGTTGCGTTGGTTTATCAGACGTCAGGTAGCTTCAGCAATGTTATCATTAGTTATTCGTTAGACTGCCTCTAGTCTCAGTTACCATCTTGTGAAGTAAATGCAACTCTTCGCTGCCTGTCTCATCGCTCGCAGAAGTGTTTGTTGCTGGATCTTCTCAAAGGTCGATTCCTGGAGCACCGTCTATGGCCCCTTGCTTCTTGTAAGACATGTGTGTTCTTAAAGGAGGTCTGATGGCCAGTGGTTCAGAGGAAAGCTCCTTCAGTCCACGCCTTCTGCGGGTATAATCTGCCTCAGTACCCTTTAAGGAATTTACGTTCTGTTCCTGTGTTTTATTATTGTATTATTTATTACAATACCTTGTAATAGCTATATTAAAAGTTATAATGTCAAGCTAATAATTCTGGTCACCTTCTGGAATAAATTTAGCCGAGTAGCGTTCAGTGGATGTTAAGGGTTGTGTTACAAAGTGTACCATCATCTTATTTCACCCGTTTGGTGATCAGTTGCTTGTTTTGTAATTAACCTTTGCTATTGTATTTGTTGTCTTACAGCAGGTTTCTAAAATTTTTGTATTAATGTCGTTCCTGGCGTGTAAGGCCTTCAGCAGCGATTGTGTTCATTTGACTTAAAATTCTAATTTGGTATTTGTATTTTAGCAGTAAGCCTTCAAACCTTATTTACTGCTATTCCTGGCGTCTGATGCCTTCTGCTGTGTTTGTGGCGACTTGCCTTTAATATTTGAATACCTGTAATTCGTAACAGGAAGTGACAGGAAGTGCAAAATGGCTAAGCAGGGATGGCTAGACGACAATTGTAAGGATGTAGAGGCTTATCTCACTAGGGGTAAGATAGATACTGCCTACAGGAAAATTAAAGAGACCTTTGGAGACAAGAGAACCACTTGTATGAACATCAAGAGCTCAGATGGAAACCCAGTTCTAAGCAAAGAAGGGAAAGCAGAAAGGTATAACGAGTATATAGAGGGTCTATACAAGGGCGATGTACTTGTGGACAATATTATGGAAATGGAAGAGGATGTAGATGAAGATGAAATGGGAGATACGATACTGCGTGAAGAGTTTGACAGAGCACTGAAAGACCTGAGTCGAAACAAGGCCCCCGGAGTAGACAACATTCCATTGGGACTACTGACGGCCTTGGGAGAGCCAGTCCTGACGAAACTATACCATCTGGTGAGCAAGATGTATGAAAGGAGCGAAAAACCCTCAGACTTCAAGAAGAATATAATAATTCCAATCCCAAAGAAAGCAGGTGTTGCCAGTTGTGAAAATTACCGAACTATCAGTTTAATAAGCCACAGCTGTAAAATACTAACTCGAATTCTTTACGGACGAATGGAAAAACTAGTAGAATCCGACGTCGGGGAAGATCAGTTTGGATTCCGTAGAAATACAGGAAGACGTGAGGCAATACTGACCTTACGACTTATCCTAGAAGAAAGATTAAGGAAAGGCAAACCTACGTTTCTAGCATTTCTAGACCTAGAGAAAGCTTTTGACAATGTTGATTGGAATACTCTCTTTCAAATTCTAAAGGTGGCAGAGGTAAAATACAGGGAACGAAAGGCTATTTATAATTTGTACAGAAACCAGATGTCAGTTACAAGAGTCAAGGGACATGAAAGGGAAGCAATGGTTGGGAAGGGAGTGAGACAGGGTTGTAGCCCCTCCCCGATGTTATTCAATCTGTATATAGAGCAAGCAGTAAAGGGAACAAAAGAAAAATTCGGAGTAGGTATTAAAATCCATGGAGAAGAAATAAAAACTTTGAGGTTCGCCGATGACATTGTAATTCTGTCAGAGACAGCAAAGGACTTGGAAGAGCAGTTGAACGGAATGCATAGTGTCTTGAAAGGAGTATGTAAGATGAACATCAACAAAAGCAAAACGAGAATAATGGAATGTAGTGAATTAAGTCGGGTGATGCTGAGGGAATTAGATTAGGAAATGAGACTCTTAAAGTAGTAAAGGAGTTTTGTTATTTGGGGAGCAAAGTAACTGATGATGGTCGAAGTAGAGAGGATATAAAATGTAGACTGGCAATGGCAAGGAAAGCGTTTCTGAAGAAGAGAAATTTGTTACCATCGAGTATAGATTTAAGTGTCAGGAAGTTGTTTCTGAAAGTATTTGTATGGAGTGTAGCCATGTATGGAAGTGAAACATGGACGATAAATAGTTTGGACAAGAAGAGAATAGAAGCTTTCGAAAAGCGGTGCTACAGAAGAATGCTGAAGATTAGATGGGTAGATCACATAACTAATGAGGAAGTATTGAATAGGATTGGGGAGAAGAGAAGTTTGTGGCACAACTTGACTAGAAGAAGGGATCGGTTTGTAGGACATGTTCTGAGGCATCAAGGGATCACCAATTTAGTATTGGAGGACAGTGTGGAGGGTAAAAATGCAAATATTCCACGCGAATGGCCCCAGTTAGGGGTGCGTAACGCGGTGGCAAAGGCAAGAGAAGGCGGTATCGCCCGGAAGAGGGAAAGATGGAGAGACGAGGAGGAAAGGGGTGTGGTTGGTGGCAGGGGGTAGGGTCGGCGCAAGGAAGGGCGAGGGCTGTGAGGGGTAGGTGGCGCTTCCAGCACTCAGCACAGCACACGTGTGCTTGCTAAAGCGACCTTCAAGAAAACAATATGTTTTTTGAAGTACAGCAGGTGGCGTGTACTATAGTAAAACATTTAGTATGCGTGAAGGCAATGTATGGCACATTGTCTACTGGACGGTCAAACACCGGTAATAATCCGCATTTACTAACACCAAACATAGAGCATGAAAGGATCTTAACTGTTGTGTAACCGATACCAAATGCTAGGCAGAACAGGAAACAACGTTTAAGAAGGCTCACTTCAGATCGTTGATACAGTACTTGTTTTAATTTTGAAACAGATATAGGATGACAGAGTGTATCTCTGTTTGACTTTCAGCAAACACGCAATTCAGAAGACGCTGACCAGTCATCTTAAGAATTCGCCATCTGCGTTCAATCACAACCGTGTTGCTTCGAGACCACGAAAATTCCGATATGCAAGGTCTGGAAAGTGATAGAGTACTGCAGACTAAACTCCAAATACTGTGTAAAATTTTAAGTAAAAAATCTGAACATTAATTTCACTGGAAAAGACTAGAAAATTTTTATAAAGAAAGACTGGAGGGAAACGGGCAGTTAAGCGGACTCAAGAATTAAAAGGCGTAAGGAAAATAACGGAAATAAGCACTTCTGGAGGTTAGAAATAGAACTATCTATTGAACAATAAAAGACAAATAGAATAGTCATATTTGACCACAAAACGAAACACTATACAAAGTAGACTTGGAAATAGCTGAATAGTAGAAAAACTTCTTCAAGATAAACTTAATGCATTCTTTCGAAAGGCAGAAGCAAAATCCCCATCAACAAGGGAAATTGAGTACATCAAAATTTTGCAACGAATCTCGATAATGGAAACCGCCTAATGTCATCGAATGACAAAGACATATACAGTAGATGAAAGAGGGTACCATGAAACGCCTCAAAAGCTTCAGACATACATAAATTTTCCAAAAATACAAATGGATATGCACCTGGGCCTTCCTTCTCACAAAACCACACTACTGGTCATTAAAACTGCTACACCACGAAGATGACATGCTACAGATGCGAAATTTAACCGACAGGGAAAAGATGCTGTGATATGCAAATGATTAGCTTTTCAGAGCATCCACACAAGGCGACTCCTACAATGTTGACTGGTGAAACGTTGTTGTGATGCCTCGTGTAAGGAGGAGAAATGCGTACCATCACGTTTCCGACTTTGATAAAGGTCGGATTGTAGCCTATCGCGATTGCGGCTTATTTTATCGCAACATTGCTGTTCGTGTTAGTCGAGAACCAATGACTGTTAGCAGAATATGGAATCTGTGGGTTCAGGAGGGAAATACGGCATGCCGTGCTGGATCCCAACGGCCTCGTATCACGAGCAGTCGAGATGACAGGCATCTTATCCGTATGGCTGTAACGGATCATACAGCCACGTCTCGTCCCCTGAGTCAACAGATGGGGACGTTTGCAAGACGACAACCATCTGCACGAACAGTTCGCCGACGTTTGCAGCACCATGGACTATCAGCTCGGAGACCATAGCTGCAGTTACCCTTGACGCTGCATCACAGGCAGGAGCGCCTGCGATGGTGTACTCGACGACGAACCTGGGCGCACGAATGGCTAAACGTCATTTTTTCGGATGAATCCAGGTTCAGTTTACAGCATCATGATGGTCGCATCCGTGTTTGGCAACGTCGCGGTGAACGCACATTGGAACCGTGTATTCGTCATCGCCATACTGGCGTATCACCCACCGGGATGGTATGGGGTGCCATTAGTTACTAGTCTCGGTCATCTCTTGTTCGCATTGACGGCACTTTGAACAGTGAACGTTATATTTTTTACATGTGTTACGACCCGTGGCTCTACCCTTCATTCGATCCCTGCGAAACCCTACATTTCAGCAGGATATTACGCGACCGCATGTTACAGGTCCTGTACGGGCCTTTCTGGATACAGAAAATGTTCGACTGCTGCCCTGGCCAGCACATTCTCCAGATCTCTCACCAATTGAAAACGTCTGGTCAATGGTGGCCGAACAACTGGCTCGTCACAATACGCCAGTTGCTACTCTTGATGAACGGTGGTATCGTGTTGAAGCTGCATGGGCAGCTGTACCTATACACGCCATCCAAGCTCAGACTCAATGCCGAGGCGTATCAAGGCCGTTATTACGGGCAGAGGTGGTTGTTCTGGGTACTGATTTTTCAGGATCTATGCACCCAAATTGCGTGAAAATGTAATCACATGTCAGTTTTAGTATAATATATTTGTCCAATGAATACCAGTCTATCATATGCATTTCTTCTTGGTGTAGCAATTTTAATGGCCAATAGTGTATTAACTTTTATAACCAGCTGTTGAAGTCAATACAGGATAATAAATACAAAGTAAAATAGGGGCAACCAGGAAAAGGTTTAATAATGAATAAGAAAATAACAACGTAGGTAAGCTACTATTAACAGTGCAGTGAACACATTATCGTAGCCAAAACAGACACAAACCCACGCCTACCACAGTTGTACAGGTTTATATGCCAACTACCTTTGCAGATGTTGAAGAGTGTCAAGAAATACAGTGTGCTACAAAAAGGTACAGCCAAACTTTCAGGAAACATTCCTCACACACAAAGAAAGAAAATATTTTATGTGGACACGTGTCCGGAAACGCTTAATTTCCATGTTAGAGTTCATTTTGGTTTCGTCAGTATGTACTGTACTTCCTCGATTCACCGTCAGTTGACCCAATTGAAGGAAGGTAATGTTGACTTCGGTGCTTGTGTTGACATGCGAGTCACCGCTGTACAGTACTAGCATCAAGCACATCAGTACGTAGCATCAACAGGTTAGTGTTCATCACGAACGTGGTTTTGCAGTCAGTGCAATGTTTACAAATGCGGAATTGACAGATGCCCATTTTTGTATGGATTAGCACGGGGCAATAGCCGTGGCGCGGTAAGTTTGTATCGAGACAGATATCCAGAACGAAGGTGTCCCGACAGGAAGACGTTCGAAGCAATTGATCGACGTCTTAGGGAGCACGGAACATTCCAGCCTATGACTCGCGACGGGGAAAGATCTAGAACGACGAGGACACCTGCAATGGACGAGGCAATTCTTCGTGCTGTTGATGATAACCCTAATGTCAGCGTCTCCTGACCTCAACCCTCTTGGCTTTCATTTATGGGGGCATTTGAAAGCTCTTGTCTACGCAACCCCGGTACCAAATGTATAGACTCTTCGTGCTCGTATTGTGGACGGATGTGATACAATACGCCATTCTCCAGGGCTGCATCAGCTTATCAGGGATTCCATGCAACGGAAGGTGGATGCATGTATCCTCGCTAACGGAGGACATTTTGAACATTTCCTGTAACAAAGTGTTTGAAGTCACGCTGGTACGTTGTGTTGCTGTGTGTTTCTATTCCATGATTAATGTGATTTGAAGAGAAGTAATGAAATGAGCTCTAACATGGAAAGTAAGCGTTCGCGGACCCATGTCCACATAACATATGTTCTTTCCTTGTGTGTGAGGAATGTTTCCTGAAAGTTTGGCCTTACCTTTATGTAACATCCTGTAAATGATGAGATAAAAGAAATTGAACAGATAGTTAAAGTAGACGAAAATTTAATTGGGGGGAGGGGGGGGGGAGGATGGAATACTGTACCAGTAAAAGGGAGATATGGAAAAACAGTAGTTGCATGTGGACTGCGTGAAAGGAATGAGAGAGTAAGCTGCCCAGTAAAATTTTGCACAGAATACAATTTAATCATCTCTAAAACTTGGTTTACGAATCCTAAAACAATGACACGTGGAAGAGACCTGGAGACACCGAAAGGTCCCAGGCTGATTGTATAATGGTTAGATAGATATTTAGGAACCAGATTTTAAATTGTAAGACTTCCAGGGGCATATGTGGACTCTGACCACAATTTATTGATTATGAGCTATAGTCTAAAACTGAAGGTATTCGAAAAAGAGAGGAAATTAAGGATATGGGACCTAGAACAGTTGAAATAACCCTAAGTTGTTGAGAGTTTCAAAGGGGGCATTAGGCAACATTTGACTAAAAGAATGAAAAGGAATACAGTAGAAGACGAATGGATAGCTTTAAGAGATGAAATCGTGAAGGCAACAGAGGATCAAATAGGTAAAAGGATTATTAGAAATCCTTGGATAACAAAAGAGCTATTGAATACAACTGATTATAGGAGAAAAATTTAAAGCTGCAGCAAATGAAGCAGGCGAAAGGGAATACAAACGTTTAAGAAAATCAGATTGACAGGAAGTACAAAATGTGTAAGCAGAAATGGGTAACGGACAAATGTAAGGATTTAGAAGTATATTTCACTAGGGCAAGGATAGATATCGCCTACAGGAAAATTAAAAAGGCCTTTGAGGCAAAGAGATGCAGCTGTATGAATATCAAGAGCACATATGGAAATCTGGTCCTAAGTAAAGAAGGGAAAGCTGAAAATGGGAGGGAGTATGTAGAGGGTTTACACAAGGGAGATGAACTTGAAGAAAATATTAAATAGAAAGATAAATGGATGTAGATGAAAACGAGATGGGAGATATGATGCTGTGAGAAGAATTTGACAAAGCTCTGGAAGATCGAAATTGAAACAAGACCCCGGGGGTAGGTATTATTCTGTCAGAACTGCTGATAACCTTAGGAAAGCCAGCCATGACAAAACTCTTACAAGCATTTTGTGTGCAAGATGTATGAGACAGGGTAAATACCCTCAGGCTTAAGAAGAATACTGTAATTCCAATCCCAAAGAAAACAGTTTCTGACAGGTGTGAAAATGACCGAAATATTAGTTTAATAAGTCATGTTTGCAAAAGACTAACACGAATTATTTTCAGAAGAATGGAAAAACTGCTAGAAGCCGACCTCGGAGGAGATCATTTTGGACTCCTGAAAAATGTAGGAAAACGCGATGAAATATTGACTCTACAATTTATCTAAGAAGATACGTTAAGGAAAGAAAAACCTACGTTTATATCATTTGTGGACATAGAGAAAGCTTTTGTCACTGTTGACTGGAATACGCTCTTTTAAAATTATCGTCGTTGTTCTTATGTCATTAGTCTTCTGACTGGTTTGACGTGGCCCACTAGGAATTCCTCTCTTGTGTCAACCTCTTCGTCTCAGAGTAGCGCTTGCAACCTGCGTCCTCAATGATTTGATGGATGTATTCCATTCTGCGTCTTCCTCTGTAGTTTTGCCCTCTACAGTTTCCTCTAGTACCATGGAAGTCATTCCCTGATATATTAACACATGTACTATCATCCTGTCCCTTCTCTTTGTCAGTGTTTTCCACATATTCTACGCAGAACCTCCTCACTCCTTATTTTATCAGTCCACTTAATTTCCAACATTCGTCATTCGCATCGCATCTCAAATGGTTGCACTCTTTTCTTTACTGGCTTTCCAACCGATCATGTTTCACATACATACAATGCTGTGATCCAAAAGTACATTCTCAGAAATTTCTTCCTCAAATCAAGGTCTATGTTTCATACTAGTAGACTTCTCTTGGCCAGGAATGCCCTTTTTGCCAGTGCTAGTCTGCTTTTGATTCATCCCTGTTCCGTCCGTCATTGGTTTATTTGCTCTCTGGGTAGTAGAATTCCTTAACTTCCATCTAGTTCATGACCCTGACTCCTGATGTTAAGTTTCTCGCTGTTCTCATTTCTGCTACCTCTCATTACTTTCGTCCTTCTTCGATCTACTCTCAATCCATATTCTGTGCTCATTAGTCTGTTCATTCCATCCGGCAGATCATGTAATTTTTCTTCACTTTCACTAAGGACAGCAGTGCCATCACTGAACCTTTCTTTTATTACACCACTGGTCCTTGTATGTACAGACTGAACAGACTCTTTTTAATACGAGCACTTCGTTCTATGTCGTCCACTCTCATTATTCCCTCTTGGCTTTTGCACATATTTTGTATTATCCGTCTCTCCCTATAGCTTACCCCCATTTCTCTCATAACTTCCAAAATCTTGCACCATTTGACACTGCTGAACGCTTTTTCCAGGTCGACAAATCCTATGAACCTATCTTGATTTTTCTTTAGTCTTGCTTTCATTATCAACCGCGATGTCAGAATTGCCTCTCTGGTGTCTTTACCTTTCCTAAACCCAAATTGATCGTCACTGAACACATCCTCAGTTTGTTTTTCATTCTTCTGTATATTATTCTCGTCAGCAACTTGGATGCATGAGCTGGTATACTGATTGTGCGATAATTCTCGCACTTGCAAGTTCTTGCAGTCTTCGGAATTGTGTGGATAATATTTTTCCAAAGTCAAATGGTATGTCGCCAGACTCATACCAATGTAAATAGTCATTTTGTTGCTACTTCCCACAACGATTTTAGAAATTCTGATGGAATGTTATCTATCGCTTCTGCCTTACTTGATCTTAAGTCCTCCTCAGCTCTTTAAAATTCTGATTCTAAGAGTGGATCCCCTTTCTCTTCTAAATCGACTCCTTTTATCACATTCGACAAATTTTCCCCCTCATAAAGGCCTTCAGTGCACTCTTTCCACCTATCTTCTGGCTACTCTGCATTTAACAGTGGAATTGCCGTTGTACTCTTAATGTTGCAACCCTCGCTTTTAATTTCACGGAAGGTTGTTTTGACTTTCCTATGTACTGAATTAGTACCTCCGACAATCATAACTTTTTTTTATATCTTCTCATTTTTAATGCAGCATTTCGTCTTAGCTTTCCTGTACTTCCTTCATATTTCATTCCCCAGCGATTTATATTTCCCTGTTCCTGAATTTCCCTGGACATTATTGAACGTCTTTCTTTCATCGATGTGCTTAAGTACTTATTCTGTTATCCACGATTTCTTCACTATTTCCTTCTTTGTAAGAGATGTCCCGTCCTTTTCAATTGCACTGTCTACTGAGCTATTCGTTTTTGCTGTATCAATAGGCTTAGAGAACATCAAGCCTATCTCGTCATTGCTTAGTACTTCCATATCTTACGTCTTTGCATATTGATTCTTCCTGAGAAAACTCTTAAACTTCAGCCGACTTTTCATCACTACTACACTGGGATCTGAGTCTACATCTGCTACTGGGTATGCCTTACAATCCAGTATCGCTGATTTCGGAATCTTTGTCTGATCATGATGTAATCTAACTGAAATATTCCCGTATGCCCGGCCTTTACCAAGTATACCTCCTCTGCTTGTGATTCTTGAACAGCATATTTGCTATTACTAGCAGAAATTTATTACAGAATTTAATTAGTCTTTCTCCTCTCTCATTCCTTGTCCCGAGACCGTACTCTCCTGCAATCATTTCTTCTTCTCCTTCCCCTACAACTGCATTCCAGTACCCCATGACAATTAGATTTTCATCCCCATTTACCAACTGTATTGCTCTTTCAATACCCTCATACGCTTTCTCTATCTCTTCGTCTTCAGCTTGCGACGTCGGCATGTATACCTGAACTATCGGTGTCGGTGTTGGTTTGCTGTCGATTCTGATAAGAACAACCCTATCACTGAACGGTTCGCAGTAACACACTCTCTGCCTTACCTTCCTATTCATAACGAATCCTACTCCCGTTATACCATTTTCTGATGCTTTTGATGTTACTCTATACTCATCTGACCAGAAATCCTTGTTTACTTTCCATTTTACTTCACTGACCCCTACCATATCTAGTTCGACCTTTTGCATTTTCCTTTTCAGATTTTCTAGCTTCTCTACCACGTTCAAGCTTCTGACATTCCACGCCCGACTCGTAGAACGTTATCCTTTCGTTAGTTATTCAATCGTTTTCTCATAGCCATCTCCTCCACGGCAGTCTCCTTCCGGAGATACGAATGAGGAACTATTCCTGAATCTTTTGCCAATGTAGAGATCAATATGGCACTTTTTAATTAGAGGCCAAATGTCCCTGGATACACGTTATGTGTCTTCAATGCAGTAACTTCCATTGTGTTCTGCTTCCCCATGCTGTTGATCATTGCTGATTCTTCTGCCTTTAGGGGCAGTTTCCCACCCCTGCGACAGGGGGTGCCCCAAACCTCTGTCGGCTCCTCTGCCCTCTTTGACGAGGCCGTTGGCAGCGTGGGAGGTGACTGATTATGTGGGAAGTCATCGGCTACCAAAGCTGATTATTAATCAGAATTTAAGCGGTGGCTTATTTCGAACACATGTCTGAGGATGTTTTGATCACTAATCATAGACGCTACTCCTAAACCACCTGAGCAAATTGTGAATGCAGCAGTAGTAAAATAGAGGCAATGAAAACATATTTACAACTTGTGCAGAAAGCAGACGGCAGTTATAAAAGTCGAGGGGCGTGAAGGGGAATCAGTGGTTAAGAAGAGAGTGAGACAGGATTACAGCCTATCCCCAATGTTATTCATTCTGTACATTGAATAAGCATTAAAGGAACCCAAAGAAAAAATTTGTTGTGGTTGGCAGGAGAGCCAACCGTGTTTTTCTAAAGGAGGCCGAAATGCACGCGTTTTATCTCACGCAGTCTGGCGTGAGGTCTGGAATATGACAAGGGAATTAGAATTGAGAAAAAACGGACGTAGCTGGTGGAATACTTAACTTTAATCCATTAATGATTCACAATATCAATAGTACGGATAATGGCGCCTTGCTAGGTCGTAGCTGAAGGCTATGCTAACAATCGTCTCGGCAAATGAGAGCGTAGAAATCAGTGAACCATCGCTAGCAAAGTCGGCTGTACAACTGGGGCGAGTGCTAGGAAGTCTCTCTAGTCCTGGCGTGTGGCGGCGCTCGGTCTGCAATCATTGATAGTGGCGACACGCGGATCCGACGTATACTACCGGACCGCGGCCGATTTAAAGGCTACCACCTAGCAAGTGTGGTGTCTGGCGGTGACACGACAAAATTGGAGTATGAAAAAAGATTAGAGAGAAGAAATTAAAACTTTAAGGTTTGCTGATGAAATTTTATTCTATCAGAGAGCAATTGAACAGAATGGACAGTGTCGTAAGAGGAGGATATAAGATGAATAGCAACAAAAGCAAAACAAGGATAAGGGAATGTAGTCCAATTAAATCATATGATGCTGAGGGTATTAGATTTGGAGCTGAGACACTTTGAGTAGTAGATGAACAGCAAAATAATTGATGAAGGCCGAATCAGAGAGGACATAAAGTGTAGACCGCAACTGCAAGAAAAGCTTTCCTGGAGAAGAGAAATTTGTTAATATCCAATATAGATTTAAGTGTTAGGAAGATTTTATTGAAGCTATTTTTCTGAAGTGTAGGCACGTATGGAAGTGAAACATGGATGATAAGTAGTTTAGACACAAAGAGAATAGAAACTTTCGAAGTGTGGTGATACAGAAGAATGTTGAAGATTAGTTGTATCGCTCAGGTAACTAATGAGAAGGTACTGAATAGAATTGGGGACACAATAAATTTGTGGCAGAACTTGATCGAAAGAAGTAATCGATTGATAGGACACATTCTGAGACATTAAGAGATCAGAAGTTGGTATTGGAAGGAAGTTTGTGGGGTAAAAATCGTAGAGGGGGGACCAAGAAATAAATCTATATGCAAATTCAGACGGATGTACATTGCAGTAGGTATATGGAGATGAAGGGGCTTGCACAGGATGGAGCAGCATGGAGAGCTGCATCAAACTAATCTCCGGACTGAAAACCACAACAGAACCACTTAAAACGTACCCGCTAAAAGGGCGAACCAAATAAGCTCAGTGTGCCACAACAGTTCTTACAGGAGGTTTCTTGGTCTTATCAGGTATTAGATACAACTGAAAAAGCTAAAGATTTTCACTCATTGAGATGAAATACTGATAACAGCTCAATGGATTTAATAGGTGTAGATTGATATTAGCAGATACAAAATACAGAGTGGCAATGGTGTTAGTTAACTCGCTAATGATAAGGACTGGCCATGCATGCACTTATTGATTATTGACGGTATTTTTCATAAAACATTACTCTTTATAATATTCAACTGGAGCGCATTTACCTCTCTCATTATTATCACCTATATTATCACATATCACGTAACACTCAGTTCTTCTGCCCTCTGCGGGAGAACTGCCGAAGTACGTTATACCTTTACTTAAAAAATTACAGGGTTACGGCAGATCAGTCATGCAGCATAATTCAATATAATTCTTAGTAAGCTACACCTCTTACTACATCTTAGCTTTATGCATTGAGTTAAACAGTAACGAGCAACTTCCACTTATGAAATAACGTAAGGCATGGACAGCGAAAGACTTTCACTATAGGGAGATAAAATGTATAGAGAGGCAGAAAGAACGGAAAGAGAAGACAGAGATAGTTCAACCTTTAGTTCCGCTATCCGGAAAGTCACACAGCGTAGTCGTGGTTTCGAGACTAATCTGGTAATTATGATTGTGTACGTAGTGCGCCTCAAGTCTCTTAGTTCCGCTGGTAGTGTGGTGAATAATACCAGGGTTTTCATAATCTGATGGTTTGCCACTTTTCTTGCAAGGCCTAGACGTGAATTGCACAATCAGGACTGCTTTTATTTGATGTTTCAAAGACCATTAAGCTGTGTGAGGGTGTACGGGGCTACTTTATATCCAAAGAGGCCTGCCATGTCACTCTATGTTTGATGGTCGCTTTGACAAATAATTTCTGTGAACATTTGACAGCATCTGCAGCTTCACTAACCGGGACTGAATAATTTATTGAGTAATCTGAGGACTGGATGGGCGCTCACACGACGGTTAAACAGCTAATTCAAACATTTCCGTTCAGGCGACTGGTACAGTCCAAGCCAAGTGCCCTATTTCTTTGTGCGTCAGTGTTTCTCGGTACGTGTGGGAAGCTTTCAGGAGAACGCATCTGTTCCGCTTTGTTCCGTGCGGCAGCGCCGGGATCAATGTGAGTGGCGGTACAATGGCCCTGTGAGAGGTCCCCACACAGGCGAGCCTCCAGCCGCCACCTGTTGGCACCGAGGTCGCATCCCACGGCCGCCACAAACAGGAAGCACGCGACCATGACAGACGGTACACAGTGGATTTGTTGCGCACACTATTCCCACAGCCTTCTACGAATCGTCTCTCCAGTCATCAGTAACAAAAATTCACAGATATAGCTACGGAAGTAGCATTTACATCACTGAAATCCGCTCCACAAAAGTTAAAAGTACGTCGACAAAGATAGATATCATCCTCCTTAGTTCCTGTCCACTTCACAATACGATTTAATATCACTTAACACGGCACGAAACGGAGGCAGAAGTTGAAATAAAAAGTCTTGATTGAATCTTATCTACGTGTTACTCAAACTGTTAGTAGAACAAACGGTATACTAAACTAAGGAGAAATTTGTGAAATACGTTGATGTATAAGGAGAACAAATAGGAACACTGAGATCTAATACTGAAATTGAAAATCTGTCAGATACGGAAGTGACTTGCAAGATCTGTTAAACGGAGCGAATGTTTTGAAAAGAAGTTGTAAGACGACAGTCAACAAAAGTGAAACACTACTATTGGAGCCTAGTCGGATTAAGTCAGCTGACACTGAGCTGGTTAAATTAGGAAATGATGCACTGAAAGTAGTAGACTGCTTTTGGTATTTGGTGAGCAGAATACTAAAGATGGTAGAACTAAAGGGATTATAATATGAAGAGTAGCAACAGCAACGAATGCCTTTCTAAAATAGAAACAAATATGTTAATTTCTATTTACATTTAAGTATTACATAGTCTTTTCTGAAAGTATTTGTCTGGAGAGTAGCCTTAATCAGAAGCGAAACAAGGAGGATAAGCAATACAGACAATGAGAGAAGTGAAGCTTTTAAAATAAGATGCTACGAAAGAGTACTAAAGATTGTGTGGGTAGGTTGGACAACTAATCAGGAGGTACTGAATCGAACCTGGGAGAACAGAAATTTAAGGCATAACTTGACTTAAAGAAGAGATGGATTGACAGGACACATACTGAGAAATCAAGGATCCGTCAGTTTGATAATGGAGGAACGTGTGATCGATAAAAATTGTACTTCTGGATGGAGATCAAGTCTTCAATGCTGTGAGCTGGTTCAACTGAAGATATATATCTTGCCAGTTATCCAAAGATGCGGAAGTCTTGTATATGGTATACTAATGTGGAGAGCTGAATCAAAGTCGTGGGACCAAATATTAAACCACAATGTCCCGTAAATTTTGTAATCCGAGAATAACGGAGAAGGGTTGAACTATTCTGAACGTATTATTAATGAAGTCTGAGGTAGACCTGTGACGACCTCAAAGCAGTTTTTAAGTGTTGTTGGTTGCTGTCACTATTGTGAGGAAGTTTTCGTGGTGAGTTGCTACTACCTATGGGAGAGTGCTGCACGTGGAATATAATGTACTTGGGTACCCCTGACGTTTCCTGGCCTGTGTTTCAGTTTAGTGACCCATTTCAGGGTCACATAAAAGCATGCACACTAGAGACAGACATAATAAGTTTCACGTATCTTCTTTTTTTTCTTTTTATGACACTGAAGTTCCCGTTTTGTCAATTCTTCAATTACAAAATGACACAGTGAAGAAAATGTTACACATTTTTAAACTAGTTATCCAGGCGGTCAGAAACAGTCTGAAAGCTTGTAGGGTGTTGCAGTTTAGGTTGTGCTAAGAAATAATTGTTAAGAAATAAATTCGGTACTTTGCTTCGTTTCCGATTTAATTGGTATTGAAATTAACCGATCAGGCCATTGTGCGTGCAAAACCATGCAGCCTGCCAGAGACAGTGTCAACAAGCGTATTTTTCATTTGGTTTCCTCACACCGAACAAATGTAGCTTTTGCACATCTAGTTTAAATGTAACACCTACGAAAACGACACATTTCAGCTGGTAATGAGCATTTGAACAAGTGATATGTCACAAACGCACAGACCTCTGTGCATTGCCGTATTTTATCCCACGCAACGACCTGATTGGCTAAAGTCAGTTCTAATTAATAATTTTTGAGAACACTTCTCTTGGAGAAGAGCGCTTTATTCTACTGAAAAATGAACATGAACAGTCACAACCACAACAAACTTCTCTTTCTATGAAGTTGCCGGTTCGGTTTGTTTTAGACCATCTTTGGACCTACCACGCTAGTGGTAGGTCTGAAGATTGCCTAAAACAGACCGAAGCGGCAACAGAATTTTTTCGTTAACGATTGTTTCTCAGCACAGCATACCCTTAACACCTGTACAAGTTTTTCAGACTGTTTCTTACCACTCGGAATAGCGTGTGAGCGTTGAACCCTAAAGCCCTGCTTCGTCAATCGTGCACCATCTTGTACACTGAAACAGTAGGTCTTCTATCATGGAACATATGATATTTGAAAAGGAACTAAGTTTCCTTAACGTCTTAAAAATTTGCTTGTCTTGAATATGGATATTTTGTTACTCTCCAGTAGCTTTTATTTAAAAAAAACTTGTAACTGGTTATTGATAATACTTCTGTCTGACTGATTTAGGAAATATGGTAAAGTCATAAAGTGACAGAAAGATAATTAAATATACTATTGGTACAATTTTCTTGATTGCAGCACTTTTATATTTCGACAGATTATTTGCTTCTAGGTGCATGACCATGTTGTTCCTTGGAACGTTTCATCACGTTTGGAAAAACCTTACTCTATTTTGTAATATCAGAAATATACTGCACAGCATTAAAAATGAATGTTCTCATTTGAAAATGCTTTATTGAAATATCTTAAACTGCTACTCGCTGAGAGGCGGTTGTCTGAAAAGTGTTCCAAGAGACAACACTATTCCCTACTATAAAATGTAATTCATATATCTGCAAGTTCTTCTTTTCCTTCTCTCGCAACCTGTAAACTGTTTTTAGGGAATACTGCTATCGGACAAAGAATGTTAATACAGGTTCTGTAATCGGGATAATGCAGCGGTAGCGTTAATAATGTATAACAAAATAGGAGCGTGGATAATCTACTACGAACAGCATAGTGAATTCATTGTTGTTGCCAAGATAGACATGAAGCCCACACCTACCGCAGTAGAACAAGTTTATACGCCAGCTAGCTTCGCAGATTATGAAGGGATTGAAGAAATGTATGATGACATAAAAGAAATTATTCAAATAGTGAACGGAGACCACAATTTTAAAATAGTGGGGGCTGCAGTTCGATAGTAGGAAAAGGAAGAGTAGGAAACATAGTAGGTGACTACGCAATGGGAGTAAGGAATGAAAAAGGAAGCCGCCTGGTAGAATTTTGCACAGAGAATAACTTACTCATAGCTAACACTTGATTTAAGGATCATAAAAGACGGTTGTTGTATTCGTGGGAGAAACCTGGAGAAATTGGAAGCTTTCAGGTACATTATATAATGGTAAGACAGAGATTTAAGAACCAGTTTTAAACTACAAGACATACCCAGAAGCGGATGTGGACTTTGAGCACAATGTATTGGTTATGTAGATTAAAACTGGAAAAAAATGCAAAAGGTTGGGGATTTGAGGAGATTGGACCTGGATAAACTGAAAGAAGCAGAGGTTGTAGAAAGTTTCAGAGAGAGCATTAGGGAACGATTGACAAGAACAGGTGACATAAAAACAGTAGAAGAAGAATCAGTAGCTTTGAGGGATGAAATAGTGAAGGCAGCAGAGGATCAATTAGACAAAAACACGACGGTTATTAGAAATCCTTGTAAGAGATATTGAATTTATTTGATGAAAGGAGAAAATATAAAAAAATGCAGGCAAAAAGAAATACAAATTTCTCAAAAATGAGATCGACTGGAAGTGTAATATGACTAAGCAGGGTTGGCTACAGGGCAAATGTAAGGATGTAGAGGCATATATCACTATGGGTAAGATAGATACTGCCTACAGGAAAATTAAAGAGACCTTTGGAGGAAAGAGAACCACTTGTTTGAATATCAAGAGCTCAGATGGAAAGTAGATCTAAGGAAAGAAGGGTAAGCAGAAACGTGGAAGGAGTATATAGAGGGTCTATACAAGGGCGACGTAGTTGAGAACAATATTATGCAAATGCAAGAGAGTGTAGATAAAGATGAAATGGGAGATATGATACTGCGTGCAGAATTTGAGGAGCACTGAAAGACCTAAGTCGAAACAAGGCTCCGGCAGTAGAGAACATTCCATGACGACTACTGAGAGCTTTGGTAGAGACAGCCCCGACAAAACTCTATCATCTGGTGAGCAAGATTTATGAGACAGGTGAAGTACCCTCAGACTTCAAGAAGAATATAATAATTCCAATCTAAAAGAAAGCAGGTGTGAAAATTACCGAACTGCCAGTTTAATAACTCACGGCTGCTAAATATTAAGACGAATTATTTACAAACGAATGGAGAAACTGGTAGAAGCTGACCTTGGGGAAGGTCAGTTTGGATTCTGTAGAAATGTTGGACACGTGAGACAATACTGATTTTAGGAATTATCTTAGAAGATAGATAACGGAAAGGCAAACCTAGGTTTCTAGCATTTGTATTCTTAGAGAAAGCATTTCACAATGTTGGCTGCAAAACTCTCTTTCAAATTCTGAAAGTGGCAGTGGTAAAATACAGGGAGCGAAAGTCTATTTACATTTTATACAGAAACCAGATGTCAGTTATTAGAGTCGAGTGTCATGAGATGGAAGCAGTGGTTGGGAAGGGAGTGAGACAGGGTTGTAGTCTATCACCAATGTTATTCAATCTGTATATTGAGCAAGCAGTAAAGGAAACAAAAGAAAAATTTGGAGTAGGAATTAAAATCCATGGAGAAGAAATAGAAACTTTGAGGTTGCCGATCTCATTGTAATTTCGTCAGAGGCAGCAAAGGACTTGGAAGAGCAGTTGTACTGAATGGACAGTGTCTTGAAAGGAGGATATAAGATGAACATCAACAAAAGCAAAACAAGGATAATGGAATATAGTTGAATTAAATCAGGTGATGCTTAAGGAATTAGATTAGGAAATGAGACATCTAAATTAGTAAATGAGTTTCGCTATTTGGGAAGGAAAAAAACTGATGTTGGCCAAGGTAGAGAGGATATGAAATGTGGAGTGGCAAAGGCAAGGAAAGCGTTTCTGAAGAAGAGAAATTTGTTAACCTCGAGTGTAGAAGTCTTTTGTGAAAGTATTCGTATGGAGTGTAGCCATATATGGAGGTAAAACATGGACGATAAATAGTTTTGAGAAGAAGAGAATAGAAGCTTTCGAAATGTGGTGCTACAGAAGAATTCTTAAGATGGGATGGGTGGATCACGTAACTAATGAGGAGGTATTGAATAGAACTGGGGAGAAGAGGAGTTTGTGGCACAACTTGACTAGAGGAAGGGATCGGTTGGTAGGACATGTTCTGAGGCATCAAGGGATTACCAATTTAGTATTAGAGGGCAGCGTGGACGGTAAAAATCGTAGGGGGAGATCAATAGATGAATACGCTAAGCAGATTCAGAAGGATGTAGGCTGCATCAGGTACTGGGAGATGAAGAAGCTAGCACAGGATATAGTAGCATGGAGAGCTGCATCAAACCAGTCTCAGGACTGAAGACAACAACAATAACAACAACAACAACCAAGGAAAAATCACTAGCGGTACCAGTACCCGAACCTAGATCTTCTGCATGGCATTTATATATGCTCAAAAAATTTTCTCTTACCTGTTGTGAAACGTTCCATATCTACTGGGGCAAGTAGACAACATTCATTGTGCACTGTAGATTCGACAATGTGGATATTTCGTCCTAGTATGCTGAATTTTTCGTGTTTTTTGGTTGTTTTGAATCGGTTAGATTTATAGCTTCAGAGCCGCTGTGAGTTATGAATTGAAGGTGAACAGTGGAGTTAAGGTATAAACAGTGTGGTGAAATAGATGATTTGAAATATGTGAATAATGTAGGTGATGAGAAAAGAAACCAAACGCGGAGAAAATAAGAGAAATCGATTAAAATTGCGTGTGAATATATTATACTGGGACATTATAGCTATTAAAATTGGTAAAAAATGAAGTATGCAGTAGCGTCTGATATTAAAAAAATGTAACTGGTCATATGTGAAGTTTTAAATAAATCCAGTTGCTTTGATACTGTAGTACGTATTTAAATCAAGAACAGTACTCTAAACTTACATAAAATAAATTTGGGAATAATCAAGAATGGTATAGTCCATGGGTAGAGTGTGGTAGTGTGTCCCCCCGAATTTTTGCCTGTGGCGACAGACATCTATAACGTAGCTGAGGACTGGGTTAGGCTCGAAGGTGGGTAACTGTGATTTACCAAAATGAATGTGAATACGTACATAAAGGTTGTGGTAACAGATCGATCAGCAATGCGGCACGATGTCTATCTACGGACTTACAAAAACAGCTGAAACTAAGGTAAATTCTGAAATTTAGTGACAAATCTGCTACCTGTGTTCTTTTATATACATTATGCATCGTTGGCGGTAATGAAGGTCAGTGAAGAATGTGTACTGCAATAATAGTAAACGGTCCTAGTGCTTCGTTGAATAATTAGTGTTGAGATATACTGCAACTGTATTACATGCTTCAGGTGTTCTTAATTGAAAAATGTAGCCTGGAGTTTACAAGATACCATGTGAATGTGGCCTTTCATATATCGGACAAACGAATCGTACAGTCCAAGAGAGGTGTACGGAACATCGCAGGTACACTCGGCTTTTACAACCCAGTAAATCGGCTGTGGCAGAGCATTGTATTGATTCTGGTCACTCTATGGTATATGAAAATGTCGAAATTCTGACTTCTGTTTCATCTTTCTGGGACTCCGTAGTAAAAGAGGCCATTGAAATCCGCTTGACGAACAATTTAATTAATAGAGACAGCGGTTTCACATTAGATAGATCATGGAATCCGGCACTTTCAATATGGAACTTACAAAGACGTCGCTACAGTTCAGCTCCCAGTAATACATCGACCTCCCAGCATGGATCGAATGCGCAGCCACAGACGTAACTCATGCATATGTTGTACGTCTTTGACGCCGATTAACTTCACTGGCGCCTTGTTTATCTGTGGCCGCATGCGCAGTGGCGCGGTCCGCGAGTTTAAAAGGATGGAGCGAGCGCTGGAGCGTCTGTCGTACGGCTCTCTCTGAAGATGGCTGAAAGGTATACAGCCGAAATATTAGAAGAAGCAGAATTCATGCGGCTGCATTCCCGAAACTTAATGGAGCAACTGTTTTAGAGTTTATAATTTTAAGTTACATGGCTGATGATGAAATTGTGTCTAAATTGGAACAGAGGCAGTGGAGGGGTACTAATCTTCCTATGTTTATCTGCCTGTGAGCACTACCCTGCGAATATATAAATTCCAGTTGCCTTCATTAAATTTGCGACCGATGAAATCCTTTGAACATAGAACGAGAAGACTGTGTGAGCTCCAACGGGAACACGCCCCTCCGGCAGGCACTGCTGGGTTCCCGCCGGGGAGAAACGGGCTTCTGGTTCCGGAGGCGTGCGTGCTGCAGGATTCTGCCAATCTCAGTCAGGCTGCCTCGCTGAACGAAGAAGGGGTGCGTGCGCTAAGCGAGATGCCGACATGCCAGGGGAGGGCGTGTCCTGCACTAGCCTGCTATGTCGCACGATGCTCTGACTCGCCCGGCCGCATGTTCCGCGTGACTAAACACAATAATATTATACACTCGAAGATGGGATTTGAACCAATCGTGTTTTGAATAAATCATCTGTACAACTGAAGCGGATCTCTTCAAATTAATTGACTATATAACAAAACCAGCTTAGCGAGCTCTGCCCATAGACTGTATGGCTTGCAGAGATAGTTTAATCTTTGTTTAATCGAGTTTTATGTTGTTCATAAACTGTAGCAACGTAAAAGTTTTTACGCTAATTGAGGCCATAAACTACTTCTGACCAAAAATCGATTCTGGGCGCTGGAGTCCAGAGTTTTTGTTAATTATGCCTTTCGCATTCTTGTGGAGTTATTTCCACAGCAACTTCCATCCCCTAACCGAGAAATGAAATACCTATTTTCAAGATTTTAACTTAAAAATATCTCAGTGTAACGAAATATTTTTTTTTTAATTTCTAGCAGGGGGGGTCAAACAGCACTTGTCATATATGTAGCCTTAAAATTATTCAGTAGTTCCTTAGCAGTTATTTACTATAAAAGATTTTCCACACACTGTTTTACCCCATTAGTGATGGAATTTCCAAAAATGCTGACACATGTTTCTATTTTCTGACTGTGAAAAAAAATGCCAGTTTCCGTAGTTCTACCTTCAAAATTCTCTTAATACCGACACACATTCAGAAAACCTTTCATTCCTTATTTCACTCCCTTAGGAGTGGAATTTCGGACAAACCCGCATTAAATGATGCCGGCAGTATAAGATCCGCATCCTTTGCAAACTTCAAGTTTCTATTCTCAGCGGTTTGGTCAGTAAATCAGTCTGACTCTATTTCACCCCCTTGGAGGTTGAATCTCCAAAAACAGTGACACACGTCTGCATTATTTCTAACAGGGAAACCAAATACAAATTTTCATAGATTTAGCTTCAAAAATGATGCCACAATGAAATACTTCCATAAAAACTTCCATCCGCCGTTTCACTCCCATTGGGATCGAATTTCCAAAAACAATGAAACACGTATTTTGTATTTCTAGCTGAGAAGCCAAATTTAAATTTTCATAAATTTAACCTTAAAAATTCTTTCATAATAAAATATTTTCATAAAAATCGTATACTATATTTCATCCCTTTAGAGGTGCAGCTTCCAAAAACATTGAAACACGTGTATTTTTATTCGTAACCTATAAGTCAAAAAGCAGTGTTCAAAGATGTACCTTTAAAAATACTTCAGTAATTCTTTAATAATAACGTATTTTCAAATAAAGCTTTGACCCTGCATTTCACCCCCATACTGTTAAACTTTCATAAATGCTAACACACGTATTTTTTTTATTTCTGACCGATAAAATAAATACCAACTTTCGAAGGTCTACTTCCCAAATTTCCTTAATAGCGGTACTATTTTTTTAAAAATAAAATACTTCGTCCCCTATTTCACCCCCTTAGGGAGGTAATTTCGAAAAATTTCTTCTTAAACGATACTTACAGTATAAGATCCACACCTTCTCCAAATTTCAAGTTTCTGTCCTTAGCGGTGTGGGCTGGGTGACGGTGAGACAGTCAGTCAGGACATTGCCTTGAAATGGACATAAGTGGGCAGAACGCCCGGAAGCACACTGTCAATCAATGACGCGGAGAAACCAGAGAAATCATTTCGTGATGACACTCAATTCTAGCCGATTATCGCATTTCGAGGAAAATATTTATAGTGACTGGCGAAATGTAATATTGTCCGACGAACCAGTATTTTCCTCAGCGAATGCTGGTCCAGAACTAGTGTGTTAAATCTAACCCGTGGTCGAGGGGTAGCGTTTTTGGTACAAAATCAAAACGACTTCGGTCCCGGGTTCGATCCCCGCCACTGCCTAAATTTTGATAAATAATCAGCATTGGTGGCCGAAGACTTCCGGCATAAGAAGTCAGCCTCATTCTGCCAACGGCGTTGTCAAAGAGGGCGGAGGAGCGGATAGAGGTTCAGGGCACTCTCTTGTCCTAGCGGTGGGAAATTGCCCCTAAACGCGGAAGAATCAGCAATGATCAACGACATGAGGATGCAGAACACAATGGAAGTTATTGCATTAAAGACACGTAACGTGTATCCACAGGACATGCGGCCTGTAGTTGAAGAAGTGTCATGATGATCTCTCCATTGGCAAAAGATTCCGGAATAGTCCCCCATTCGGATCTCCGGGAGGGGAATGCCAAGGGGGAGGTTACCATGACAAAAAGATTGAATAACTAACGAAAGGATAATGTTCTAGGAGTCGGGGCGTGGAATGTCAGAAGCTTGAACGTGGTAGGAAAACTAGAAAATCTGGAAAGGTAAATGGAAAGGAAGACAAGGATTTCTGGTCAGATGATTATCGGGTAATATCAACCGCAGCAGAAAATGGTATAACAGGTGTAGGATTCGTTATGAATAAGAAGGTAGGGCAGAGGGTGTGTTACTGCGAACAGTTCAGTGACCGGGTTGTTCTAATCAGAATCGACAGCAGACCAACACCGACAACGATAGTTCAGGTATACATGCCGACATCGCAAGCTGAAGATGAACAGATAGAGAAAGTGTATGAGGTTACTGAAAGGGTAATGCAGTATGAAAAGGGGGACGAAAATCTAATAGTCATGGGCGACTGGAATGCAGTTGTAGGGGAAGGAGTAGAAGAAAAGGTTACTGGAGAATATGGGCTTGGGACAAGGAATGAAAGAGGAGAAAGACTAACTGAGTTCTGTAACAAGTTTCAGCTAGTAATAGCGAATACCCTGTTCAAGAATCACAAGAGGAGGAGGTATACTTGGAAAAGGCCGGGAGATACGGGAAGATTTCAATTAGATTACATCATGGTCAGACAGAGATTCCGAAATCAGATACTGGATTGTAAGGCGTACCCAGGAGCAGATATAGACTCAGATCACAATATAGTAGTGATGAAGAGTAGCCTAAAGTCAGGAAGAATCAATATGCAAAGAAGTGGGATACGCAAGTTCTAAGGAATGACGAGATACGTTTGAAGTTCTCTAACGCTATAGATAGAGCAATAAGGAATAGCGCAGTAGGTAGCACAGTTAAAGAGGAATGGACATCTCTAAAAAGGGCCATCACAGAAGTTGGGAAGGAAAACATAGGTACAAAGAAGGTAGCTGCGAAGAAACCATGGGTAACAGAAGAAATACTTCAGGTGATTGATGAAAGGAGGAAGTGGAAACATATTCCGGGAAAATCAGGAATACAGAAGTAGAAGTCGCTGAGGAATGAAATAAATAGGAAATGCAGGGAAGCTAAGATGTAATGGCTGCAGGAAAAATGTGAAGACATCGAAAAAGATATGATTGTCGGAAGGACAGACTCAGCATACAGGAAAGTCAAAACAACCTTTAGTGACATTAAGAGCAACGGTGGCAACATTAAGAGTGCAACGGGAATTCCACTGTTAAATGCAGAGGAGAGAGCAGATAGGTGGAAAGAATACATTGAAAGCCTCTATGAGGGTAAAGATTTGTCTGATGTGATAGAAGAAGAAACAGGAGTCGATTTAGAAGAGATAGAGGATCCAGTATTAGAATCGGAATTTAAAAGAGCTTTGGAGGACTTATGGTAAAATAAGGCAGAAGGGATAGATAACATTCCATCAGAATTTCTAAAATCATTAGGGGAAGTGGCAACAAAACGACTACTCACGTTGGTGTGTAGAATATATGAGTCTGGCGACATACCATCTGACTTTCGGAAAAGCATCATCCACACAATTCCGAAGACGTCAAGAGCTGACAAGTGCGAGAATTATCGCACAATCAGCTTAACAGCTCATGCATCGAAGCTGCTTACAAGAATAATATACAGAAGAATGGAAAAGAAAATTGAGAATGCGCTAGGTGACGATCAGTTTGGCTTTAGGAAAAGTAAAGGGACGAGAGAGGCAATTCTGACGTTACGGTTAATAATGGAAGCAAGGCTAAAGAAAAATCAAGACACGTTCATAGGATTAGTCGACCTGGAAAAAGCGTTCGACAATATAAAATGGTGCAAGCTGTTCGAGCTTCTGAAAAAAGTAGGGGTAAGCTATAGGGAGAGACGGGTCATATTCAATATGTACAACAACCAAGAGGGAATAATAAGACTGGACGATCAACAACGAAGTGCTCGTATTAAGAAGGGTGTAAGACAAGGCTGTAGCCTTTCGCCCCTACTCTTCAATCTGTTCATCGAGGAAGCAATGATGGAAATAAAAGAAAGGTTCAGGAGTGGAATTAAAATACAAGGTGAAAGGATATCAATAATACGATTCGCTGATGACATTGCTATCCTGAGTGAAAGTGAAGAAGAATTAAATGATCAGCTGAACGGAATGAACAGTCTAATGAGTACACAGTATGGTTTGAGAGTAAATCGGAGAAAGACGAAGGTAATGAGAAATAGTAGAAATGAGAACAGCGAGAAACTTAACATCAGGATTGATGGTCACGAAGTCAATGAAGTTAAGGAATTCTGCTAGCTAGGCAGTAAAATAACAAATGACGGACGGAGCAAGGAGGATATCAAAAGCAGACTCGCTATGGCCAAAAAGGAATTTCTGGCCAAGAGAAGTCTTCTAATACAAAATCCCGGCCTTAATTTCTGGAATAAATTTCTAAGGATGTACGTCTGGAGTACATGGAAAGTACAGTGAAACATGGACTGTGGGAAAACTGGAACAAAAGAGAATCGAAGCATTTGAGATGTGGTGCTATAGACGAATGTCGAAAATTAGGTGGACTGATAAGGTAAGGAATGAGGAGGTTCTAGGCAGAATCGGAGAGGAAAGGAATATGTGGAAAACACCGATAAGGAGAAGGGACAGGATGATAGGACATCTGCTAAGGCATGAGGGAATGACTTCCATGGTACTAGAGGGAGCTGTAGAGGGGAAAAACTGTAGAGGAAGACAGAGATTGGAATACGTCAAGCAAATAATTGGGACGTAGGTTGCAAGTGCTACTCTGAGATGAAGAGGTTAGCACAGGAAAGGAATTTGTGGCGGGCCGCATCAAACCTGTCAGTAGACTGATGACAAAAAAAAAAAAGACCTACTGTACACACACACATAATGGTTTTGGGGTTGTATGTATTCCTGTGGCCTTGGGAGACTTCAAACGATATATGGCCGACTTCATGTTGCTTAATATTCCCGGGCAATGCTACGATGCCATCAGTGATACAACTGTAACCAAAGGGATAGTGTGTTGATTAGTTTTCAGTGCATGTGTGATGTCTGCAGAACAAAACGTAATTTATATTCTCGACTGGCTTCCTTCTGAATCACACCTCTGCCACATTGAAACCGGATGGGTGGAGACGAAACTGACGTCACGTCAACACCTGCGATGATCTTTCCAACAATGCTCAAGCTGCCTGTAGGTGGCACAAAATGACAGGTTTATTGTTCACCTCGTAGACTTCTTGCTCGCAGAATAAAAGTGGAAAGTCTTTGCTTGGTATAGATAGCAACGCATAGTTTCAAAGGTTGGCGCTGCCACGAGTCACAAACGACAGCGCCCTCTAGCCGGTGCTGTAGAGTTCTACGAGCTCCGCGACTGCTTCTTCCTTTTCATCTGGTGTAGCCACCCAGGAAACTTCCTCAATTACATCCAGAGTTACAAATGATCCTTTCTTTCAGGAGGAGAGCCATACAATCTGTAATGTCATTGGAACAGGTGTAAAAAGGTAGGCAGTCCAATATTCAGCCTATATCACTTTTTTTCTGTGAAGAGTACAACACCTGCTGCTAAAACTGAAAATCCAGGAGAGACAATAACTAAAGAAATTATATTTATTACGTGTAGGCAGTAGATTTTGGAGAACACATACTTAAATTTGTGGAAGGTGCGAAATTTAGTGCAAAGAGCTACCACTGAAGCCGAGTTGCGGCTTCAGTTGGCGGCGCTGATCAGAGATACTTGATGTCATTGGTGCGCGTGTGTTTTCCCCGACGGCTGTGTTGACGCCGGGGGTGTGGCAGTAGGTGTGTGCTTAGCGCCGGGCCTACCTGCACGGAGGGAGATTCGGCCTCTTCCCGAGGCGGCAGTCGGTGGACGGAAACACGGTTGTACAGAGGGGGCGAACAGCGCCACTTCGTTGATGTGGGACGAACTACTGCTCGGAAGATTAAAAGGAAGTTCTCCGGGAAAGTCACTTCTGACTGCGCTGTACGTTAAGTGATTGCTTATCCGTGGTTGCTGCTCAAAGGGTGCTGTGGGCTATTAGATTTCGGGTTTGTGACACTTGTCTGAGAGAAAATCTTGTTGCTGTGTTCAGACCCAGGTGTTCTAGTGATGCCCCTCGCCGTGCTCTAGCATTTAATTCGTCCATGCTAATCTGCTTCCCCAGTGAAATAGTTTATACCTTCGAAAGATGGCGAGCAATTAGTTGTTAACTTTATCAGACTGTTTTATGGCAGTGTCTCCAGCAGACAATTTCTGAATTCCTGTTCTGCTTCAGCTGCCTTTTAATGTCAATTGTAGGGAACGTTGCTAAAATTTTGTTTTCTGTTTTTCTTGCGCAATTCAGGACTATCTTGTGCGAGCTGCGATTGCCGTTCTGGTAACTCGGATTTTTTCCTTTGTTGTAACAACCCTCGTGTTGCGTGAATCCTTGTCCGTAGTAAGCTGGCTTCTATTAATAGGTACGTGAGCGTGTAAGCTGGAAACAGATCAGCGCCATTTCACGTCTTTGTACGCAAGCCGGTTCATTCACCAATTTGGTTTATGTGTTTATTACTAAATTTCTGTGCAACAGATGTATGCCCTGTTAAGGGTATCATAAGTGTGTGTAACTTTTATTAATCAGCTGGAAGAAATGCTTACAGAGTCTTAAGTTTTATCTAATTAATTAGGTTTTACGTAAATTCGTACTGCATATTGAAAGATTTACTATAGTCTATTATGCGTTAAAACAGGCTATATTTTCTTAATTTTAGATTTTGCTTTAGCTGAAGCCTTTTATTCCAAATTAGGATAAAGGAAGTAATAACTGAGGTCACTACATTGGTCTGGAGATTTAATTATTGTTGTTGTTTTCATATAAGGGTTACTATTGTACCAAATTTCCTTAAAATGCAGAACAGAAACGAAGCGAATATGGGAAATATATGTGTTACAATTTTTTAAAAAAAGCATTTATTTCCTAGGTAATCAGCTCCGACCTTGCCAGTTCCCTATTCGTGCATTTTCCAGCCAGTTCCATTTCACACGTCCGGTAGAACTATGGCTCTAACTCAATTTGGCATCGGGTTTAACTTGGTGAGAGATCTTGACAGCCAGCACGCCAAAATAAAAGTTGAACGTACTCTGTATCTACGTTACGTTGGAAAACATGGGCAACATGAAGTTATGTGTATCTTGTTGAAAGATAACGACATTGAAAACTCTAAGATAAAACATACATATTATATGTCAGAAGAATCACACCTACTGCATGAATTACCAGCGATGCGAACGAGAAGCAGTGTGTACACAATGGAACACCAGGCCTGGTCCTTGGCCCATATGATGATGACGAATTTAGTCTAGGAACATTCTTTCTCTTCGATGTCTCCACGCTCAGATATGTTCATCGTGATGTTGTTGAAACAACCGGGAGGTATCTAAAAAGTCAACGAGATGCCATATCTAAGTCCAATGTTGTTGTTGAACATACCACCACAAGCGCGCTGCTCTCTGTGGCTGCCCCAAGGGAAGCTGCAGCAGTAGCCCGTTGCTGACATACTGACGTGACTGTTAGATCTTGTACGGCCGAGCGAACAATATATCGTCCTCTTTTCCTCTTGGGCGTTGGTTGAGGGGGGATGGTGAGATCCCACACGACGTTCAGAACAGCCATTATGGATTATGAATAACGAGAGCAGCAATAATGCGGAACGATTAACTGCAGCCTCCATACATACCTTTACTTCTACTTGCGTTGTACTTCGTGCAGTTACTCTGAAAGAACAATCATTTGCATATCCAAGTGTGTAGTACACATTGAGCCAATTAAACATTCGTTTCATCAGCCTTCGTAGTGTTGCAATTTCAATGCCCAAAAGTGTAATCTCTCTTACTTGTCGTCTGCTGCACGCTTACAGCACAGTAGTTCGCCAACGATATTCTACGTCCCATTTCGTTGCCCTTCATGGTAAACCATCCTGGGCTTACATTTCAGCGAGATAATGCCCACCTGTACACGGATAGAATTTCTACTGCTTGTCTTTTCACTTGCCAAGCAACGTCGCCAGAGCTCTCCTCAATTGAGAACCTTTGGAGATTATGGACAGGGCCCTCCAACCCTCAACGGGACATCAAACAACTGCATTAATGCCAGGTCGAATAACTGCTTCCATGAGGGCCAGAGATGGACCAAAGCGTTATTAGCTTGCTTAATATGTGAAACTCTTTCTCTTGAATAAGACATCCATATTTCTGAAATAGTAATCATTTGCTTATCTGTAAATGCACCATACATGTACCGATGTCCATCTCATCTGGATAGTTCCTCTGTGGTGTGCCTTTTTTTTTTGTCATAGAGTGTTTCTGTTTCAGTAGTTCCTAATTATTCTTAAGACCTAAAACTCCTTACTCAACTTTTTGTTAAGTAGTTAAACCTGTTTCTCCCAACTTCAGTGTTTATCTATGCAGATTCTTCTTCATTTTGTAGAAGACATGTTTTCAATGGTACAATCACTGATTATAAAAGCATATTGCTTCTGGGTTTTATTCTTGTTTTTTATTTTTTATTTTATTTTATTTTTTTATGGCTCACACATAACATCGCATTTCACCAAGAAACAATAGTCTACAGCCTATCATTTGGCTTATTATTTTGTCACAGAAATATTCTGCTGTACATTAATTTCGGTGTGTCCATTAATAAGAATGCTAGAATCAGCTATGAACATCATTGGCTCTGCTGCTGACGTGTGATACATTAAATCATTTAAAGAAAGGGTGCCAAAGTATCTAACACTCAGCCATGACGCACTCAATAGCTGATGGTCGTATCCAGCAGAGATACTTTTATTTACACAGCATATTTATAACATTTTCAGCCTGCCAGAAATACTCTACCAGTGAAAAAGGTTTCCAGACTGGGTTAATAAAACATAGAGAAGAGTTAATATGGTGGTTTTAATGTTCCAAGTGTTCTACATAGCCTCGCCCCACTCTGAGTACAATACACAAAACGTTCACATAAGCATGTCAACTTTCAGGAAAGTCCTTCTTTTGGATGTTGTACATCTCGTAGCGTCATACTGTCTTGAATCTTTGTTAAGTCGTCAAAGCGTTGAATCTTCGTGTGAATTTCTGCACTTTGTCATTGTGTGGCAGGTTCGCATTGATAACATCGAGTCTTGTCTCCCGTGACGATTTTTTCAGAAATGAATTGTCCGCGAATAGGATTTTAATCAAACAGCGGCAGGCGTCCACACCTTGTTTTGCGTGAGAGCCACGGTGTGCGTGACAAACTTTGCGCACACTTTTCTATTCATCAAAACATTCTATATTATGTCTTGAACGCTTGATTTATAGATGTTGCTCCACTCAGATTTGTGACTGAACAACACTAACACACTACGGCCGCACGTCCACCACTTAACACAGCCTTCTCACAACTGGCTCAGCCACTGCACGTGCGGCAAGATACGTCATTTGGTGACGTCACACGTTCAACATTGTTCACCAACTTTTCGATTTCGACTCTATGTACCTGATATAAAATTACCTGACTGGGTCGGCGGTCCCGTCAAACCTCACTCTAGCATCCATATTCCTTTCTTATTTTTCGACACATTGCGCCAATCCATCTTGTAGGTGAAACGCGTAGTATGCTTTCCACGTGCTCCTGTGTCAAGAGCGTATCGTGAGGCTCTCGAGTTACCGAAACCTGTTGCCACTAGATTCTTCCGTTGGAAACAATACATTGTTGACAGTGGTCGCTATTGGCAGTCGAGGATTGTAACACTGGATAGTTCGGCGACTGTGCACACAAGAAAAAATTATACAGCAATACCACGCACGACCACCTCCTCCACTCGAATACCAAAGCCACCATTCCCCATTTGTATCACTGCTTATCGCATTGAGTTGATGAGTGTCGCACACTTTGTTACAGGCGAAACGCAGGCTCAGAGTGCACCAGAAACAATTTTTGGTGACACTAGCCACTGCCAGCAAGGCACCGTTCAGACGGAGGAGTACTTTCTTGCGGGGCCTTGTGAGGTTGCATGAAACTGTATTATTGATGAGTCTTCCGTCGTCTATCATTGCTCGAGGATATACGCCAATTAAGAGAATCCGTTTGTTCATCTACAGTTGTTCACAGCTGTTCTGTAGCTTCATCAAGACTTTTCACCACACTATCGCTACCGAGTTGCGTAACAATCATTTAAGGAACACTATTTGTATTTGAGGCTGTAATTTTGTGTGTCTCTCCTAATCCCTCCACCACCTAGTTAATACATGACCACAATCCTACTGTGCACATCAGGGACCCCATGGAGTGAGACGTGTAAAATTGGACCAGGCTCCGGTCAATCTCCGTGTAGTGGATTATGGGTGAGTGGTTATGTATCCAGGTGGCACCCAACACTTTAAATTGATGTGGAAAGAATGCCAAGAGAGGCATCCACCATTGTCAGGCCAATATTCACAATATTCTGGTTGTTTGACTGACAATATAGTATGGGCCACACAAATTTTACGGTAATACGGAAACCATTAGCCACATCGTTTTCTGGAAGTGCTTAAGTACTGCCTGACAAAAAAGTGAAGCACTCAGGAAGAGGAAATGAAATGAAATTTCACCAACTTGGGACGATATTTGATATAATTTCACTGGTTATAATATCGAGTCAAATTTATAAAAAACTTGGGAATATGAGCCCACTAAACAATATGACGTTGCACCTCCCCTGGTTTGGATGCATTCACTGATTCAGTGGGGTGTCATAAAGCCGTAGTGTGCTGAGGCAAGTTGGCCAACATCTGTTGTAATCGGCCCTTGATTTCACGCATACGAGCACTGGGATGGAGCCGACGTCCAAGCTGGTCCCATACACGTGTTATCGGTGCAAGATCGAGGGATCTTACTGGTCAGGGGCCGGCAGCGGTGGTCTTGCGGTTCTAGGCGGTGCAGTCCGGAACCGCCGGACTGCTACTGTCGCAGGTTCGAATCCTGTCTCGGGCATGGATGTGTGTGATGTCCTTAGGTTAGTTAGGTGTAAGTAGTTCTAAGTTCTAGGGGACTAATGACCTAAGATGTTAAGTCCCATAGTGCTCAGAGCCATTTGAACCATTTTTGAATACCAGTACCTGTTTTCATACTGCAGACGTAGTTGTCACAGGGTTGCGATATGCCTGGTACACAAATATGGCAATCTTCCCTTGCGGTGAACAGACGTGGTTGAGCGGAAACTTGATGACCAGTATTCCAGCCTTCACTTTCTCAGGAAATCCAACATCAGGCCACTGTCACATCCGAACGCCCCATAAATCGGAGCAGCACACAATTCGAACAGCCTGCCGTACGGAGCACCTCAGTGTGGTCCCTTTCAAACTCTGTCATGTGCTGATGTCGCCGTCTCACACGAGTACATGGCATCTCCGTGTCATTCACAGTGATCACTCGACCGCTGGCGCTACCATGCCTGCTAACAACACTAATCACGAACAACACTAATGTACCCTGGTAGCCGTTCTACCTCTCACAGATAATTCCAGTTCTACTGGGACTGGACCACATCTTCAGGTTCGTTCACTTTTTTTGTCAGACAGTGTATTTAGTTGATTTGTTTCACAATTCTCTAAACTACCGCCAAGTATTTTTGCACAGAAACATAGGAGAAACGACAGCTCATTTCGAAGTAAGTAAGACTGCAATACATTCCCAACCTAATGTCCACACACTACATTCGTAATGCCCCTGCTCATTACACTCATTACTCGCTGCAGACAATCTTACCGAGTCCTGTAAGAGTTCGGCCAATACGTGTGCATGTGCACAGAAGAAGAGGGTCAATGTCCGGTTAGTCTTGGGGACCATGCAAGAGTTAAATCCCAGCAGTCGCACTATCCTCTGTGCCCTCGGTGACTCAGATGCCATGTAAGCAGGAGATCCCGGGTTCGAGTCCCGCTCGGGGCACACATTTTCAACTGTCCTCATTGATGTATATCAACGCCTGTCGATAGTGTTCAATTATCAATGCAATATAGCACGTTGACGCCACTGTCTGACAATTAGATATTCTTCCAGACAATCTTGCTTCCAGCATGGCTTCTGAATTAAATAAATTAAGAAATGAGTTTCTGACAATTATTAGGTCTTTCTGTCGTTACGCAGCGCATCCAATATTTCTAAAGCACAGAAAACTGGGTGGGAAGGTTAACACAACTCTGTGTCACTTGAACTGGAACTATATTTTCGTTTGCAATAATTGAATGGTGGCAATATGTAAACCATACTGGTCTTGTAATTAGTGTGTGAGCCGTGCACATGATTTTATTAGAACGGAAGTGGAAAAGAAAGAACAAACATTTCGTTGTTCTTCTTATTCTAATTATAACAGAACAGTAGATATCAGAGAAGCCAGACGTCCACATATATCGAGAAAACTAGAGGGCCTAATAGAATCCATACCATACATTCGATTTTAATTTTGTATCTCTGGAGAAGACGGCATCAACAAAGATAAGTCTATCCACTTACGGATTTCGGTATCTACTAGCGTAAAATAGTAAGGACTCGATAAGCTGGTAAAGCGAAATATTAGGTCGATGTCATTTGGGCTGAGTATTTTGGAGCTTGGTCATCAATCAAGCGTTATGTTCAGACTAATAAAATATAACGGTAGTTCTCCTTTTCCTATCTTGACAAGAGAAGTCACATAGTAGCAGAATTCGAATCGATAACAGCTGCCAACATGAATAACGTAGAAGTAAATATCCTCGGAGTAGTGAAGCAACTCAAATCACTTAATAAAAGCGAGTCTTCTAGTCCAGAGTGTATACCAATTAGGTTCCTTTCGGAGTATGCTGATGTATTAGCTCCATACTTAACAATCATATACAACCGTTCGCTCGACTAAAGAACCGTACCCAAAAACTGGAAAGTTGCACAGGTCACACCAATATTCAAGAAAGTTAGCAGGAGTAATCAACTAAATTACAGGCCCATATCGTTAACGTCGATATGCAGCAGGATCATAGAACATATATTGCGTTAGAACATTATGAATCACCTCGAAGGAAACGGTCTATTGACAAACAGTCAACATGGGTTTAAAAAACATCGTTCCTGTGAAACACAACTAGCTCTTTATTTATATGAAGTGTTGAGTGCTATTGACAAGGGATTTCAGATCGATTCCGTATTCCTGCATTTCCGGAAGGCTCCTGACACTGTAACACACAAGCGGCTCGTAGTAAAATTGCGTGCTTATGGAATGTCGTCTCAGTTATGTGACTGGATTTGCGATTTCCTCTCAGAGAGGTCACAGTTCGTAGTAACTGACGGAAAGTCATCCAGTAAAACAGAAGTGATTTCTGGCGTCCCCCACGGTAGTGTTATAGGCCCTTTACTGTTCCTTATCTATATAAATGATTTGGGAGACAATCTGAGCAGCTGTCCTAGGTTGTTTGCAGACGACAATGTCGTTTATTTACTATAAAATCATCAGAAGACCAAAACAAACTGCAAAACGACTTAGAAAACATATCTGAATGGTGCGAAAATTGGCAGTTGACCCTAAATAACGAAAAGTGTGAGATCAGCCACATGAGTGCTAAAAGGAATTCGTTAAACTTCGGCTACACGATAAATCAGTCTAATCTAAATGCCGTAATTCAACTTAATAGCTAGGAATTAAAGTTACGAACAACTTAAATTGGAAAGGACACATAGAAAATGTTGAGGGGAAGGCTAACCAAAGGCTGCGTTTTATTGGCAGGACACTTAGAAAATGTAACTGACCTACTGAAACGTCCCCTTAGAACAATTATATAAGACTGGTCTATGTGAAACATCCTCTTTGAACAATTATACACGACTGTGCTTAAACTGACACACAATATCTTTAGCGCAACGCAATCTGACTTCCAAAAATCTCTACGAAAGAATGGCCCTGATTAACATTCACCTATACGTTTCACAAATCACTTACCTCACAAAAATCTTCGTTACTCAAGCTACTGCAATACAGCGAGCGCCACTACTGCCAGCTAAATAAAAGAGTCAAACTACTGAAAGCACTAACTACTGATAGGCATAGTTAGCAAATGAATGATTTTAATACAGAACAAACAATGTATTTACCTTAACAGTCATAATATCTATCAGTTCGTGACACCAATTCTTAAGCAATTGTCCTTCCAACGGAAAGACAGTGCTGACTCTTGATATGCAGACTGGTAATGGGCCACAACAGAGCAAACCCACAGCAGAGTCAGTCGAAGTTTTAAAGAATATTGGTACGTAGGTCGTCACAGAGTAGACCCATTGTAGTCCTGGTACAGATTACGGTATTGGTGGGCCACCAGAGGTGCAGACCCACTGCAGTCCTTGTAGAAATAATGGTATTGGTGGGTCATCAAAGGTGTAGACCCACTGTAGTCCTTGTAGAGATGGCCAGCTGCCATCTGTTTGACTGTGCAGGCGCACAATCACCATTGAAGAGTGTTGCGGATAATATAGCAAGTCCATAACCACCACTTGCGCACTCACAAAAATTGTTTTGAAATGTCCTTAGAACCAGCAATGCTGTTATCCAGTCCCTTACTGAATTATTAACACACGTGCAAACACTATCAGTCCCTACTTCTCACATATTGTCCATATACAATGACCAACAGAAACGTGTGCAGCGAAATGTAATTTACAAGTTACTTAATTTGATGAACTGGTGTCAATTACAATTTTATAACATAAGAATGCAATAACAAAGGTACAAAATACATCTTTAAAGAACATAACAATACAGATAACATTTGCAGTAGTACAGGCTTTACAAAAGAATCGAAATAGCAAATACATCAGTGTTACGAAAATTACGACATAAGTACTTACATAAAAGATCAGAATAACTTTTGAAACATCAACTTCACACATGAGCATTAGAACAAAACAGAATAAATAATGTGTCATCATCTTTACAAAGTAAATAACATGTTATTAATGCAAATTATATTTGAGGATAACAGTATTCCTCATCATAGTGAATGTAGCTTAGTATTAGAAAAATTCTGCAACATAAGTCTTATCAGATAAACATATAAAGACAGGAAGAACATAAATACACAAGGGTACACAAACACATAGTGGGATAACACAAGGAAAGGACAGGGTTTGTTTTACTGCAGTATTTTGCAAACAAAACTTTCTTTACTTCTCGGAGATCTCCCTTCGTTCTTCATTATTTCCAAAAAGTCCTATCTATACCTGATTTCTGTACTTTTTTCGTATAACTTCTCAATGCATTTCTTCCAATCCATTGCAAATCATTCTCTTATATAGGCTACCCTCTCTTAAGCTAACTTAAATCTACTGAGCTCAGATGCTTAACTAAGGGATGAGGCAATGCAGCAGCACAAAACAATTTACACAAACAGCAATGTTAAAAAATGGAAATTGGCAAAAAAAAGGCAGCAATATTACAACTAATATAAGGCAATGCGCAGCAAACAGAGACACAAATCCGTAGTAAAACTGGCTTAACAGAGTAATACAAAGCGAAATTCAGCAGCACTATGCCTGGCACACAGTAGAAGCAAATGCAACAGCTTATAACTAAACATGACAAAGCTCAAGCTGAAAAAATGTTACACTAAAGACAACAATGAAGATAAGGACAATGTCTATTCACATCTTAATGTCTATGCAATTAAAGTGGTGCACCACAAAAACTAATGCTACAACAAATTACCAAGTACTTGAAAAGAAAATTATATATACAGTTACTGTTATTAGTCGCTTCTTATTGCTCTTTCCATTCCAAGAGCTCCTGTTTCGAAGAATGTGGATCATAAAATAATTATTTAATAGATCTGTTGACAGAAAGTGTTCACATTAGCAAATGCATTTAATTTTATTTTATAAAACCAATGCTGCAACACAGCTGGAAAACAGATATCAAATGAAATAAGCAACTATGTACAAAGCATAAAAATATCATTCAATAGTCATGCGACATTTCATAAGTTAGTACAAATTCTCTCAACTCTCGTAGAAAGGCACTTGTCATAATCAGGTGTGCAGATGTAAGAATGTTTCCAAGAAATAAGCGTATCGTATTTGCGGTGCTTTCTACAAAGGACTGTCAATAGCGAGGATAATGGCCTCCCTTTTTTTTTTCACCTGTGCCTCTGAAAGGCACACACTAACGGCTTATTTCCCGGTGGCTGTCGCCCAGCTGGGTGCCCACGACGCATTACGTGCAGGTGGTCACTTAACTGTCGTACCGAAATATTTACGACACCAGTTTCCGCTACAGTGGCAGTCTCATATAAAAAATTTCACAGGTCAAGAACTTGCGTTACAAATCTGTAGAAACAAAATCCTATTGATATAACAGTGTCCAAAAAATTTAGTCGGCATAGTAATACATTCACGCATTTACATGCATTTCATAACTCTTAAAGTACGGTTCTTGGTTTCCAACAACCTTTTTCACAAACCAGAGTCCCTAACCTCTGCTCATTATTTCTTACCTTATTCGTCGACACTTCTTCAATATTTCATCATAACAGATACGTAGCATAATCAAATAACTCATACAGCATCAGCTTATTGATCATAAACATACCGCAACAGCATAATATACATAGTCATCGTAATAATAACATCATAATACCTCAATCAACTCTCAAAATCGTCGTACATTCCTCCAATAATTTCAAAACCTAAAAAAAATTCTCTGCTCATGTCAAATGTGTCATCTGCCTCAAACATACTTTAACAATCATGATCCCATACCAAACACATCATTCAAAGCTCTCATAGTATCACAATGGTTCCGAAAAAATATGAACAGTTCACAAAGTACAGACGAAATAGAATTTCATAAGTGTGAAGTTATCCACCTGCGTAATTGCTTAAGCTGACGTAGTAAAAAGATGTTTGTTTCTCTGTCAAATAATTAGATAGCTGTGTAATTCTGTGTTAGATAAATATGGTACCGATGTGTAAAGTTGTATAAGCAAATACCATATTAGCTAGGGCTCCTTGTGCTTGCCAAACACATGGTACACAAAGTAAGCGTGTACCCCCCTGAGGATTAATGTAATTATACCCTCAGGTGTTACAGATTACAGCAATGGAACGAAATGTATCACAAAAAACTTTCTTTTTAATTCAACAATATTAATAAATAAATGGTTTAAGTACCAAATTAATCACTCAAATGCGTGCCCTGTGTTGCTAAATGTGCGTTTTGCTGTAAGATAATTCTGTGGAACTGTCGTAGTTATCGTCCTCTGTAAGCAAAGTTCTGCTGAAGTCAATGTACTTACCTCATCATAAACGAAGGTGAAATGCTTTCTGTATAGATATCGTAGTTATTACGTACCTTACCGTAATCAAGAAAGTACTATAATGTGACGTATTGTTGTGCTACGATAAAGGCTGTCTCATTGTAGCTATACCACAAAAGTTACTACTAAAACATGTTTTACTTTCCAGAATAATACAGAAACACTGTGCAGATATAAAACAGATACACCGCAAAAGCAACAATGTAAATCGTGTCACATATTAGTAGCGTCGTGATATAATCGTGTAGCTATTAGAGAAACCAAATGCTAAGTCATCTTTAATCTCACCGAATGAACTTCAAATAAAGAATGTGTTTTCAAGTAAACCAAAATGTTGCATTAAAATCTCATTAACAGTACTGGTAAATGTTCTAAGTATGTGAGCCTTATGGTCGTTACGTAATCGTGCCACTAACAAGCAAGAATGTACACACACAATAACACTGTGACGTCTGTTCACTATAACAATGCACTCGTAAATACTGTCTAAATATGTTCTGTAGGTTCTAGACTGGATATTTAACTTCAAATATTGTTGCATATTAACAGATTCTAAGTCTGACAAAGCATACTAGTAACGTAAAGTGAAAAATTTTATGGCAAAGACAAATGTTAAAAAGCAGATTATCTTTCAATAAACGGTTTTACATGTGAAATGTGGTGTAAACCTTTACTCTTCCTTGTACGCAGAGCTTCAACTTCAACGCAATTATCATGTGATTACGTCGGTAAGGAACACTGGAATTTTGCTAAGGGTTAGCTTATGTTATTTTTCTCTGAGCCAGACGGTGCACACGGCTGCCTGCAGTGCGAGTCATTGTCTGTTTCTTTGTTGACGCGCGTCGTTATTGGGATTAGGAGAACTAACTTCCACAATTTCACCTTGCCGAGAGGGCACTGCTCTATAGGAATCCCGCCAGTTCTGATACAATTCAGGTCTGTCATTTTGTCGGTAGATTCCATAGTTTCTTTCTTGCCGGCCACGTGGTGGAGAATTTCTCCCTGAATCGTAACTGCGCGCTCGACCGTTGCGTCTGAAGTTATTCTGTCTCCCGTGATAATAATAATAGTTCTGGTTGCCATATTGTCTGTTTCTATGATTGTCTCTGTCATGTTCATTACTAAGGAAATACGATCTTTCTCTGTAACTATTACTCTGCCAGTGGTTGTCATACGGGTGGTGTCTGTTTTGGTCACGATTTGTGTTGTGAGAATAGCCTTGTCGTGTCCAGTTGTTATTTCTTTCATCGCGGAATTGCGACGGATATGACCTGTAATTATTGTGCTTCTATTTTTGCGTTCCGTGACTGTCAGTGTCAATTTCCAGTTCTTGTAAGAGTCGCTGAAAAGCTTCAATGTCGTCTTTGCAACGTCCTGCCAAAATAATATGTCGTAAATGTTCAGGCAATTTCATTAAGCAAATGTGGATGAGTTCTGTGGGGCTGTATGGGTTTGAAAGATATTGATTCTTATGTAACATGTCTTCAAAATATTTCACAAGACTGGAAAATTCAGATTGTTCGAAATGTTTCATCATTATGATGCCATGTTTTACTCGGTCTTGTGTAGCTTGAGACCAATATGCTGAGAGGAAGGCATGGTAAAATTCTCCTTCACTGTGGCAATCGTGAATGACCGATCGCATTCTTACAGCTGGTTCATTCTCTAAGTAGCCACACATAAATTCTAATCTGTGCTCTAGTGACCAGTTGGGAGGAAAACAATGAGAGAATTGATGGAGCCACGCTTGTGGATGAATGTCGTTGCCAGAATTCTTAAATGTTTTGAATTTACGTGTAGTAATGAACAGCTTATAGTCAAAATCATCGTCTCGGCGGGTAGCATATCGGTCATTGTTACGTCGTGTCGGCGGTTCCATCTCAGAATTCGGTGTACCTTGCCAATTTCTTTCATAATTTCCGAAGTGCCCTGTGTTATTATTTTGTGGCTGTTCCGTATTTCTATGTCCCTCTTCCCGCATTGGAGCGCGAGTGTCCTCTGAAATACGTAATTGTTGTATTACCTGTGTTAGCTGATCTTGTACTTCCCGGATTTCTCTTTGGTACTAATTTGATTCAGACTTTGTTTGAATTTCATAATTTGTTCGCACTCTTCTGTGTCATTAAAGACTACCGGTTTTGTGTCATTTAGATTATCATCTACCTTCGTAGATAAATTAGTGAACTGATCCGAAAGTTCGGCTACTTTCTCCGATAGTGAACACATTTCCTCAGTGTGTTCTTCTGAACCAAGTTTCAGAGTGTCAATTTGTGTTGAAATCGAATCTACTGTGTCCTTTAGGTTTTCCTGAGTTCTTGCAAGTTGCGTAACCGAATCGGTGGATGCAACTGAGTCCATTTTAGCTTGCAAGGTGTCGTGATTTTCACGAACAACAGTTTGCAATTCTTTTATGGCTGCTTCGTGCTTCTGTAATGCGTTTTCATGCCGAGAAAAAATAGGTTGAAAATGCTCACAAATTTGTGTTTTTACGTCATTACAGATTTTTTGACATTTAGATTCAATGTTATGTAACTCAGTAGTTAAATCTTCACGTGTTTGTTCAAGTGTGGTGTCTAACTTCCGAAGATTATGTTCCATTGTGTCCAACTGTTGCTGTGTTTGTCTCTGATTTTGTTCCATTGTGTCTAACTTTTGAAGATTTTGTTCCATTGTGTCTAACTGTTGCTGTGTTTGTCTCTGGTTTTGTTTCATTTGTTGCCTTAATTGCAATAATAATGTATTAGTGTCTGGAATCTGATCATCTATGCTTTTCGGCAGTGCATTTGCAGCGGCAACATTCACAGTTTGACAAGCAGAAAATGTGTCTCGGCTTATTTGAGAAAACGGTGAGGACGCAAAATCTGAATGTACAGTATTTGCAAGATTGTGTCCTGTCATATCGGATTCCTGACGCGAGCTGTTGCCGACCAATCGATCGATAATGCTTCCCTGTTCACTAACTGTTTCACTTCCTACACCATTATTTGCAGCCCGCTCCATTTCCCTATGCACTATTACCAAATTACTACTTTGAATATTTGTGAATTCATTACATGGTGGCGCTAACACATTGCTTTTGTCTTCACTGTCATTTCTCAGTTTACTTTGTAGCCTAGTATTACGTTTTTCACACGCCATTATAGTCACAATATTTCACACGATAACACAGAAAAGCACAATTTGAAGAGAAAAAATAAGAGAACACATTAACATAGCACTGAAAATAATATCTAGTTAATTGCAAGTGCAGCTGCGAAATACTTGGTGCAACTCTACATGCATGCCACAACTGTTGTACTGTACAACAATGAAAGACTACAACTACAAAGGAAATTTCCTCTATGATTAAGCGCTAGCAATAAAAAAAATCTACATTAATTACACAAACTACAAGAAAAAATCAGAAGATTCCAGTGAGGTATCCTCGGCTAAGGGTCGACATATGAAACGTCCCCTTAGAACAATTATATAAGACTGGTCTATGTGAAACGTCCTCTTTGAACAATTATACACGACTGTGCTTAAACTGACACACAATATCTTTAGCGCAACGCAATCTGACTTTTAAAAATCCCTACGAAAGAATGGCCCTGGTTAACATTAACCTATACGTTTCACAAATCACTTACCTCACAAAAATCTTCGTTACTCAAGCTACTGCAATACAGCGAGCGCCACTACTGCCAGCTAAATAAAAGATTCAAACTACTGAAGGCACTAACTACTGATAGGCATAGTTAGCATATGAAAGATTTTAATAGAGAACAAACAATGTATTTACCTTAACAGGCATAATATATATCAGTTCGTGACACCAATTCTTACAAATTTCAAAACTCCGCCATCTCTCTCCCCACGTCCACCACTGCTGGCGGCTCACCTCCAACTGCCAGCAACGCTACGCGCTGTTAGCATCCAGCTGCCGCTGCTCAACACTACAATGGCAGACAACAATGCAAACTAAACAAAGACTGCGCACGGCACAGCCAGTGATTTTTATACAGAGCGCTACGTAGCGGCGGCGTTACCAATAAAAAAACCTAAACAGCTTACTTACACTACTAAGGAGACTGCCTACACTATGCTTGTCCGTCCTCTTTTAGAATACTGCTGCGCCGTGTGGGATCCTTACCAGGTAGGACTGATGGAGTACATCGAAAAAGTTCAAAGAAAGGCAACACGTTTTGTATTATCGCGAAATATGGGAAAGAGTGTCACAGAAATGATACAGGATTTGGGCTGGAAATCATTAAAAGAAAGGCGTTTTTCGATGCGACGAAATCTTCTCACGAAATTTCAATCATCGGCTTTCTCCCCCGAATGCGAAAAAAATTTGTGGACATCGGCCTACATAGGGAGAATAAGGGAAAATAGAGCTCGTACGGAAATATATAGGTGTTTGTTCTTTCCGCACGCTATACAAGACTGGAATAACAGAGAATTGTGAAGGTGGTTCGATGAATCCCCTGCCATGCAATTAAATGTGATCTGCAGAGTATCCATGTAGATGTACATGTAGCAGCTGCAGTTTGCCGTCGTAAAATTGGAGACTCTGGAGCGAAATGAAATCTATCGACTGACTGTTTGTACAAAAATGCCGCTGCCCATAAGATCGACCATATTCCTCACCTATTGGCGGCAGAGGTTAATTAGAACAGTAACAGTCGTTTATCTGTTGATCAATGGCGATAGACTGTATTTACAAACAATAACAAGCCACATAGCCCCTTCCAAATTCAACAGCAAGTAAGATACTGAAACATTCTTCGTTTCATTACAATCTTTCAAAGAACGTTTTTTTTTTTTTTTTTTTTTTTTTTTGACAACAACTTTATCCGGGTACAATCTGTGCACCTGGTTCTGTCTGATAAATCGTCTACATATATCGAGAAAATGAGAGGGCCTAATACACTCCATAGGGTACATTCGACGTTATTTTCGTTGCTGTAGTACATTCGCCACTGAGTATAACATATTAGTTTCAATTAATCAAAACTCGTGAGAACAACCCCATATCTGTGTAAATGTACTGTGTGGGCGAACTTGATTGTTTATCGACGTTGCGATACATCATCCAATGCCTTTCAGAAGTGTAAGAAAACGGAGTCTAGCAGTTCACTCGTATCTACCATTTACAAGTGTAGAGTGTATAATAATTACGTGTTATTTATGGTCGTTCAAAGCAGAAAAATGCGTAAAGACTTATTATCGGTTAAGTGAACATTTTAGAGACTATGATACGTTACGCCACTATATTCGGCAGCGGCAGCAGTCGAACAAAGAAAGCCGGCACATGAGTCCACATTGGTCACGTTTCTGCCCAACGTGAGAAGGCCGATGACCAACGGAGTTTGCGCAGCAGCATTCAGCGCTTCGACAGGTCGACGACCGAGCAGACGGGCAAATCTTCCCAGGAGAACAACGGCCAGTGCAGTTGGAACATCAGCGGTCAACGTTCAGGAACTGTCAGCACACTGAACTCACTTGCGTGACGTATCTGACGATGCGGAGGAGGGCGAAAGCGCAATGCCCGACCACGTCAGCAACGAGGCGAGACAATGGACTGCTGCCATGTGTGTCGACATTTGTAACGTTTCTGTCCAACGTGAGAAGCATGGTCAACGGCCGAAGAGTCAGTCGCCGCCCTAGAGACTTCACAGTATTGGCAAAAACATCGAATAAATACCTCCGACAAACGGGCGTGAAGTGGTCCTTTGAAGAGGTCCTTCGAGGGGAGAAAGATGACACGAAGAAAGGGCGCCTGGACGGACGGACCGATAGTTAGTCAGCGGACATCATACTTCGCTACAACGACTTAGTCGCTTCTCTGCTCGAAATAAGACGTTGGTTCAGCGCCAATAGCACAATGCAGAAGATTCCATCCTAGATGTTAGCAGAAAGGAGCTCGAATCCTATTTACATAGGTGGCTGGTGAGGACGAATGGACTGCGGCCTCACCAAATAGGTCACCTGTTAAAGTGGTTAATAAACTCTGCCAGAAGACACCGAACCTGTGGGTCGCTGGTTCGATTGCGGACCGGAGCACTTCGCGCCATGCACTGGCACCTTGTTAAGAACGCAAGGGTGAATTCAAAAGGAGACCGCGCCGCCAAGGCGGATCACAGGCATGGTACGGAATGAAAGAATACACCGCCGGCTCGCCACTGCAACACGAGCCGTCACCGGAATCTGCACCCTAGCACTCCTCCACGCAGCCACGAGGAACTGAGAGAGTTAACACACACTGCATTAGTCTGTTTGTTTAAACGACCTCGTGTCTCAGTAAATGAATGCTAGTGGAACTACCAATGTTTCACTCACACCTCACCGTCTGAGCCAAGGAAAGAACCCACTCCACCGTTCCCTCCCGCCATCTCTGACAAAATAATGGTTTTTGCTCCCCTTTGTCACTGACGCTCAATATCTGTTGTCACTAAAATGGGACCAGTCACACAAGATAAGTATGTGAATAAAGAAAGCTGATTTTTCTGAAAAATTTTCTGAAACTATACTGATTATTTGAGAAAATTTCTTCCAGCGAAGTCATAATGTATAAGATTATAATAAGTGCTAGACTCATGCAATACACAGACGCCGGCGATATTGATCTGTAATTCAGTGCACCCGTTCTCTTTTGTAAATATGATTGGCCCACATTCTTTCGAGGAATTGTGGACTGTTGGATGAGTAAGCAGCCCTCGATAAATATGAGAGAAAAGGGGATTGATTTCACTGCATATGCAGTGTAAAATCTGATAGAAATTCGGTAGGGGCTTGGTGCTCTTTTAGCCTCCAGTAGTCGCTTTTTAATACTGACGACGGTTGTTCCAATATCTCTCATCTGCGTGTTTAATGTGATACAAAATATTCAATAGAAATATCTCGGGATCATGACCTTTACGGAAATGGCGGCGAAGCGTGCAGTGTAATATAAGTAAAGAGCGTAATGGCGGAAAAACGAGGTTTACTGAAGAGAAACGCAAGAATCAAACATAGTGCGTAGTTAGGAGTCCATTGTGAGTTGCCCTCAGGCAAAAAGAAGTGTGTCGATTCCTAAGAGACCAAACTGCTGAGGTTATCGGTCCCTAGACCTAAAGACTACTTAAACTAGCTTACGCTAAGAACAACAGAGGGAGGACTCGAACTTCCGACAGGATGGCCGCGCAATACGTGACATGGCGCCTCAAACCGCGCGACCACTTAGAGCGGCTACCCTCAGACCGCAAGCGACTTTAAGTAGTGTGGAGGCATCATTTGCACTATGTGTATAGAGGGAGAAGGTTACGAGGTGTGGTTCACTGATGATGAAAATGTGAACATTGGCATAGCTGTACACTATAACTATATACCCTGTATTTTAACATCTGACAGCAATCAAAGTGTGCTACATATGTAGATATGCTAAGTGTATTTTAGCTTTGTATATTTGTACTTGTGACAAACCTGTTGGTAATTTCATTTTTGGCAAACCTATGACGAATGTGTAATATACTCTCCACTAAAATATTAACATGGTATCAGTAATCAATGGTAATGGAACATGACATGCAACCAAAAAGATTTTTAAAGATCTGAAGATGACAGTTCTACCTGTAGAAACCAGACAATAGTTAACAGCCTTGAATGCAAATTTGGCTATAAAAAATTTATGCAGTCAGTTTGAACAACCATCTTGTTAATCTAGTTGATTGACACTTTAATCCTAACATTTTAGTGATGCATAGTCTTATACTACTTTAAAATTTTGGCCATACACGTAACAGGTACACTATGTACTTCCTTAAATCACTGCTAGCATCTCCTTTTCTGTCATAGAATTATTCAGTTCTGTCTTGTTGAGATGTTGAGTTCTCAAGATGCATAAGCCACAGGATGTTCTTTACCATCTAAATTTTGACTGAGAACAAACGCCAGTGCACTATTACTGGTATCGTGTGAAAGGATGAATTGTTCTTTGAAATCTTAGTACAGACATGAGGTCTATATTTTTTCCAACATATCAAATGCTGTTTGCAATCTGTTGTTTGTTCCAATTTTACACCTTTTGGCAACAACTGATTCAAGAGTTTTTGCAAATTCTTTGGAGGATTTCTTACAAAAGTTGCATAGTCCTAGGAGTGACTGAAGTTATCTCATTATTTGTTGTAAAGTCACAGGGTGCCGAAATTAATAGGGGATCAGTGCAAAACTTGCCGAAATTAATAGAGGATCAGTTTTTGCACCTTTTGTACTAATTAAATGGCCTAAGTGTAAAACTTTTCATTGTGCAAAATGACAATTATCTACACTGTGTGTATGAAGTGCAGTCCATAGACTCTTAAATATTTCTTCCCAACACTTATCTTGTTCTTCTGTATCTCTCGAAGATACGATAATGTTGTCTAAGAACATTATATTTTTTTGTTTCAATCCCTGAAGTACACTTTCGAACAATATATGTAATACAGCTGGTGCTTTTTTAAGTCCGAATGCCACTCTGCAGTACTCGTAATGCCCCCATGGTATCCTGAAGGCAGTTTTCAGTCTGTCTTCTGGAACTACTTCTAGCTGGCGATACCTGCTTCTTAGATCTATTTGCTGAAAAGTATGTGCATTGGCACAGATTGCCCAAAGATCTCATAATATTCGTGATAGGACATGTGGCAGTGGTGGTTTTGGCCTTCGAGTACCTGTAATCACAACAGAATCTGAACTTCTTACTTCACAACAGAATCTGAACTTCTTAGTTCCATCCAGTGATTTCTTCAGTACAATGACGATATTCGCACTTAGTGGACTATCAATATGTTGCGTTATTCCTTCTACCAGTTGCTGGTTAATAAATTCTTCCATTAAAGCTGTAAATTCTTGGGTACAAGTTACGTTTACCATAGACTGGAACACTGTTATCTGCGCATATCTGATGTTGTGTAACAGGCACTACTGGTAAACGACCGTTTGTGTTGAATCTAAAAATCATAGTAACAAAGCATCCATCGCTTGTCAATTACTTCCATGCAAGAGATTCACTTACTTATGCAATGGAGATCCCTAATGGTTTGCTTATGGCCCTGGTTGTCACATGACTTATCAGTGTCTTCTTCATCCCAAATATGTAAAGTGGTAGTAGTCAAGCCCTTTAGCCTGATCTCATCTACGTCAAAATTATCAAGGTTAACAGGAACCATAAACTCTCCATAGATATTACTAATGTGTGCTACGTTTTTACAAATCCGAACGATCTTTCCTATACCTGGCGGTACATTATCATAGGAACCAACCATTAGTGTATGTGTGGTTCGCAATACGTTCAGGACTGGTTTACCTTGCAACATAATCTCGTTTGCAGTTGTTCCCAGTGGAAAAATGTTCCACTGAGATCAACTGTATACCACAAAAGATCGATTTCAGCATTACGTTTATCATGGAAGTCTAGTCCGAGACTCGCAGAATAACCTTCACTAACATTTGGCTATACTTCCATGTATTCTCGAAAACTCTTTACTCCAATGGTAAAGTCGAGCACTATTGTCCGTATGGATTTCATGTCAAAGTCACCTACTCCACGTACTAATTATATGTGGTGACTTCAATACCAATTTTGCATATGATGGTGTAAAAAAGGATGATGTTGGTAGATCTCCTAAATTCCTATGATCCGATACAGACCGTTTTTATTCCATCTAGGGTGCAGGGGAACAGTAGCCCAGCCATAGACAATAGTTTTATTCATTCTTCATTGCTAGATGTTTATTCTGTTAACAAAAGGGTGAATGGCGTTTCAGACCATGATGCACAAATTTTAACACTAAAAGGCTTGTGTTCTCAAACAAATGTCACATGTAATTACAAACTATGCAGGACAGCTAATCCAATATCAATAGAGAGTTTTTTAAACCTTGTCAAGAAACAAAAGTGGTAGGATGTTTATAGTGCCAATAACATAGATGATAAACATAATGCTTTACTTAACACGTTTCTCATGCTCTTTGAGAGTTGCTTTCCATTAGAACGTTCTAAACTGTGTACTAGCAGTAACAGGCATCCCAAGTGATTGACTAGTAGGGTAAGGATATCATGTAGAACAAAGTCGGACTTACATCAAAATGCTAGAAGTAGTCACACTCAAGCTACAGTAGCACATTACAAACATTATTATAAAGTATTTAAAAATGTCACTTGGAAGGCAAAGAGTGTATGGTATGTACATAGAGTATCTAATTCACAGGATAAAATTAAACCCACATGATTAGTTGTGAAGGAAGTGTCTGGTCAGCAGCACAAGGTTGACAGTATAAAATCAGTTCGAAGCAAAAATATTTCTTTTCATCTTCATCTACATCTACCTATATACTCCGCAAGCCACCCAACGGTGTGTGGCGGGGGGCACTTTACGTGCCACTGTCATTACCTCCCTTTTCTGTTCTAGTCGCGTGTGGTTCGCGGGAAGACCGACTGTCTGAAACCCTCCGTGCGCGCTCGAATCTCTCTAATTTTACAATCGTGATCTCCTCGGGAGGTATAAGTAGGGGGAAGCAATATATTCGATACCTCATCCAGAAACGCACCCTCTCGAAACCTGGCGAGCAAGCTACAACGCGATGCAGAGCGCCTCTCTTGCTCAGTCTGCCACTTGAGTTTGCTAAACATCTCCGTAACGCTATCACGGTTACCAAATAACCCTGTGACGAAACGCCCCGCTCTTCTTTGGATCTTCTCTATCTCCTCCGTCAACCCGATCTAGTATGGATCCCACACTGACGAGCAATACACAAGTATAGGTCGAACGAGTGTTTTGTAAGCCAAAGGCTTACATGGACTACATTTTCTAAGGACTCTCCCAATGAATCTCAACGTGGCACCCGCCTTACCAACAATTAATTGTATTTGATCATTCCACTTCAAATCGTTCCGCACACATACTCCCAGATATTTTACAGAAGTAACTGCTACCAGCTATAATATAATCATACAATAAAGAATCCTTCTTTCTATGTATTGGCAATACATTACATTTGTCTATGTTAAGGGTCAGTTGCCACTCTGTGCACCAAGTGCCTACCCGCTGCAGATCTTCCTGCATTTCGCTACAATTTTCTAATGGTGCAACTTCTCTGTATACTTCTAATCATTCATGGTGGTGTTGTTTGTTCTATATCGTGTCTCCCTACCACTTTCGCGCAACGACGCTCTGAGCGTGGTTTTTTAGGGAATTGACTAGTTTGAACCTGGGATCTGTTGCTGGTAAGGAGACCACACATGACATGTAGAATTCAGAAGAGTTCAGTGAGACTAGAGATGATATAACCAAATACTAAATGATCTCAGCTTCCGCTCCACTGCACACCCTGTAAAAGAATCTTAATACTAACTAAATTTAGTGGAAGGGGTTCAAGGCTTTCCTATTTTTAGTTAGCTGGTAAAATAAAGTCGAAAAAGCAGTTAAGTTTACCATTGGAAATTTTATTCTACTCACAAAACATTGTTTATAAATTGCACTAATGATAAAAGGAAGTATTTTAATTTTTTTTTGTCGTCAGTATACTGAGTGGTTTGATGCGGCCCACCACGATTTCCTTTCCTGTGCTAATCTCTTCATCTCAGAGTAGCACTTGCATCCTACGTCCTCAATTATTTGCTTGACGTATTCCAGTCTCTGTCTTCCTCTACAGTTTTTCCCCTCTACAACTCCCTCTAGTACCATGGAAGTCATTCCCTCATGCCTTAGCAGATGTCCTATCATCCTGTCCCTTCTCCTTATCAGTGTTTTCCACATATTCCTTTCCTCTCCGATTCTGCCTAGAACCTCCTCATTCCTTACCTTATCAGTCCACCTAATTTTCAACATTCGTCTATAGCACCACATCTCAAATGCTTCGATTCTCTTCTGTTCCGGTTTTCCCACAGTCCATGTTTCACTACCATACAATGCTGTACTCCAGACGTACATCCTCAGAAATTTCTTCCTCATATTAAGGCCGGTATTTTATATTAGTAGACTTCTCTTGGTCATAAATGCCTTTTTTGCCATAGCGAGTCTGCTTTTGATGTCTTCCTTGCTCCGTCCGTCATTTGTTATTTTACTGCCTAGGTAGCAGAATTGCTTAACTTCATTGACTTTGTGACCATCAATCCTGATGTTAAGTTTCTCGCTGTTCTCATTTCTACTACTACTCATTACCTTCGTCTTTCTCCGGTTTACTCTCAAACCATACTGTGTACTCATTAGACTGTTCATTCCGTTCAGCAGATCATTTAATTCTTCTTCACTTTCACTCAGGATAGCAATGTCATCAGCGAATCGTATCACTGATATCCTTTCACCTTGTATTTTAATGCCACTCCTGAATTTTTCTTTTATTTCCATCATTGCTTCCTCGATGTACAGATAGAAGAGTAGGGGCGAAAGTCTACAGCCTTGTCTTATACCCTTCTTAATATGAGCACTTCGTTCTTGATTGTCCACTCTTATTATTCCCTCTTGGTTGTTGTACAGATTGTATATGACCTGTCTCTCCCTATAGCTTACCCCTACTTTTTTCAGTATCTCGCACAGCTTGCACCATTTTATATTGTCGAACGCTTTTTCCAGGTCGACAAATCCTATGAACGTGTCTTGATTTTTCTTTAGCCTTGCTTCCATTATTAGCCGTAACGTCAGAATTGCCTCTCTCGTCCCTTTACTTTTCCTAAAACCAAACTGATCATCACCTAGCGCATTATCAATTTTCTTTTCCATTCTTCTGTATATTATTCTTGTAAGCAGCTTCGATGCATGAGCTGTTAAGCTGATTGTGCGATAATTCTCGCACTTGTCAGCTCTTGCCGTCTTCGGAATTGTGTGGATGATGCTTTTCCGAAAGTGAGATGGTATGTCGCCAGACTCATATATTCTACACACCAAGGTGAATAGTCGTTTTGTTGTCTCTTCTCCTAATAATTTTAGAAATTCTGATGGAATGTTATCTATCCCTTCCGCCTTATTTGACCGTAAGTCCTCCAAAGCTCTTTTAAATTCCGATTCTAATATTGGATCTCCTATCTCTTCTAAATCGACTCCTGTTTCTTCTTCTATCACATCAGACAAATCTTCACCCTCATAGAGGCTTTAAATGTATTCTTTCCACTATCTGCTCTCTCCTCTGCATTTAACAGTGGAATTCTCGTTGCTGTCTTAATGTTACCACCGTTTCTTTTAATGTCACCAAAGGTTGTTTTGACTATCCTGTATGCTGAGTCTGTCCTTCCGACAATCATACCTTTTTCGATGTCTTTACATTTTTCCTGCAGCCATTTCGTCTTAGCTTCCCTGCACTTCCTATTTATTTTATTCCTCAGCGTCTTGTATTTCTGTATTCCTGATTTTCCCGGAACATGTTTGTACTTCCTCCTTTCATCAATCAACTGAAGTATTTCTTCTGTTCCCCATGGTTTCTTCGCAGCTACCTTCTTTGTACCTATGTTTTCCTTCCCAACTTCTGTGATGGCCCTTTTTAGAGATGTCCATTCCTCTTCAACCGTACTGTTTACTGCGCTATTCCTTATTGCTGTATCTATTGCGTTAGAGAACTTCAAACGTATCTCGTCATTCCTTAGAACTTCCCTATCCCACTTCTTTGCGTATTGATTCAACCTGACTAACGCCTTGAACTTCAGCCTACTCTTCATCACTACTATATTGTGATCTGAGTCCATATCTGCTCCTGGGTACGCTTTACAATCCCGTATCTGATTTCTGTGTTTTAATACAGGATGGTAAAAACCGACTGCGTTCAACTAAAATGTGAACGAATATTCCCTGAATGGGTTTCCAAGTTCTACAATTGGTCGAAGGATGACCTATGCCATTTCACATCTATAATCTAGGTTTAAATTAAGTTTCACAAATGCGAAAAACTATCAAAATGGTCTACAGTAACACTCAATTATCATTAATTACTTATCTAACTTGTCGTAAATTACAGTGGCTGATGTGGCTTCTCAATAATTATATAACAGAAAAATCATCGCGTTTCAGATTTTTACTTCAAGTGGCAAATGTGAACACCATGAGCTTTATTTGACGATCGACACTAGTATTACGCAAAAAGGAGGTGTAACAGATGAGACTTCTGCAGTTCTGAGTGAAGCCTTTGGCGCTCAAAAATGCGGCATTGCGTGCGTTCATTACCTTGTCGGTGTTTAGGCAGCGTCAGGGCAGCGGCCGGCAGCACAGTTCCGCTCACCTCGCCATCTCGGAAGCAACTCTCCTCCTAACTTCTCCTTACTACAATTTACCGAAGTTGTTTTAAAAAAATATCTGGCTGTGTTTTCATCTGACCAGTCAGGGTCTCAATGTTAACCTTAAGCTCCGCCTGCAAAAATTCTGTCCATCCAATGAGAAACGTTATACTTTTCGTGGTGGGGCAATGTTTTTAAAGTTTGCAACGTAACAGAGACGCGAAAATGTCTCACGCTAAAACCTGGAGCTGGTGTGGTCCTTTAAGCGTTACCGTGAGATCTATACTGTTCTTCTGGAGGGCTGTATCTTTTAACTTGAGTTGGGGGGTGGTACTAATGTGACAGATACGCGAAAAAGTCTCATGCTAAAACTTGCGGGTGGTAGTGGCCATTTTTGTGTTATCGTAAGATCTATACTGTTTTTCTGGAGGGCTCTAGCTTTCAACATGGGCTGGGGGGTGGTACTTGACGCAACAGAGACGCGAAAAAGTCTCACGCTGAAACGTGCAGGTGGTGAGGACCTAGTGGTTAGCTGGCCACGTGGGTGTCCGTCCCTTATCGTAGGGCCTTCTAGCTTAACACGGTTCTGCTCTCGGCTTCTGTTCTCGTTTCTCCCCTCGGGACTGCGTCTGTCTCACGGTGGGAAGGTACGACATGCATTTAGGCATTCTTGTGTTAGTCTGTGGTATTCCATTTTCTCACTCGTTACTCGTATTACTTTGGTTTATTTAATGTCATGATTTATTCGGGACTATATGAGATACTATTGGATTTGCTTATCATGTCAGGGTTTTCATGTAAGGTGTTGGATTTGCCTGACACCTTACATACTACAGCATCATCCGCGAAAACCGCATGGAACTTCAGACGCTATTTACGAGGTCATTTATATATATTGTGAAAAGCAATGTTCCCATAACACTTCCCTGTGGCACTCCAGAGGTTACTTTAACGTCTGTAGACGACTCTCCATTGATAACAACATGCTGTGTCCTGTTTGCTAAAAATACTTCAATCGAGCCACACAGCTGGTCTGATATTCCGTAGGCTCTTACTTTGTTTATCAGGCGACAGTGCAGAATTGTATCAAACGCCTTCCGGAAATCAAGGAAAGTGGCATCTACCTGGGAGCCAGTATCTAATATTTTCTGGTCTCATGAACAAATAAAGCGAGTTGGGTCTCATACTATCGCTCTTTCCGGAATCCATGTTGATTCCTACTTAGTAGATTCTGGGTTTCCAAAAACGGCATGATACGCGAGCAAAAAACATGTTCTAAAATTCTACAACAGATCGACGTCAGAGATATAGGTCTATAGTTTTGTGCATCTGCTCGACGACCCTTCATGAAGACTGGGACTACCTGTGCTCTTTTCCAATCATTTGGAACCTTCTGTTCCTCTAGAGACTTGCGGTACACGGCTGTTGGAAGGGGGGCTAGTTCTTTCGCGTACTCTGTGTAGAATCGAATTGGTATCCCGTCAGGTCCAGTAACTGATAAATCAGATATATGTGCAGTATTTAACTATAATTTTCTGAATATTGCAGGTGAATTAAATAAAAATTTAGTTTCTACAAAGAATCATATAACTTTCTTGCCAAATGCCTTTCCGAAATTGATATCTGAAATATTCCTCTGTGATACAAACAAGGGGGAGATTGATTCAATAATTAAATCACTGAACAGTAAGGACTATCATGGTTATATTGGAGTTCCTAGCAGAATATTAATGTATGTGCTGCACATGTTAGCGCTGTATTTAGCCATATTTGTAATTTTTCCTTTAGGCATGGTTAGTTTCTTGAACGATTTAAGTACTCAGTAGTAAAACCGCTTTTTATAAAGGGTGAAAGGTATAATGTAGATAATGTTACATCTATTTCTGTCCCAGCAATATTTACTAAGTTATGAAAAGACTGTGTATGTAAGGATAATTGATCATTTTATGTCACACGATTTGCTATCAAATGTACTGATCGGCTTTAGAAGTCGTTTAACAACTAAAAATGCTATATTCTCTTATCTCTGTGAGGTATGGGATGGGCTGAAGAAAAGGTTTCGAACACTAGGCATATTTTTTGATTTAACTAAGGGTTCTGATTGTGTTGATCACAACATATTGCTCCAGCGGTTGGACCATTATGGAATACGGTGAGTAGCTCACAATTGGGTCACCTCTTACTTTAGCAACAGACAGCAAAAGGTCATTATTCACGATGTTGAGAGTGGCTGCGAGGTGGGGTCTGAATGGGGTACGGTCAAGTGCAGGGTGTCCCAGGGATCAGTGTTGGGACCACTGCTGTTCCTTATTTGTATAAATGATACGTCCTCTAGTATTATGAGTAACTCTAAAATATTTCTGTTTCAAATAGTGTAGTTCATGACCTAAGTTCATGGTTCATAGAAAATAAACTAATGCTAAGTCACAGTAAGACTCAGTTTTTACGGTTTCTAACACACAATTCAACAAAACATGGCGCTATAGTTTCACAGAATGGGCATACGATTAGTGAAACTGAGCAGTTCAAATTTCTAGGTGTTCAGATAGGTCGTAAACTGTCACGGAAAGCCCCCATTCAGGATCTTGTTCAAAGAATTAACGCTGCCATTATCACTACTTGAACAGAATCTGAAATAAGTGATCGTTCGACACCAAAATTACTCTACTTTGTTTATTTTCATTTGCTTATGTCCTATGGTATTATATTTTGGGGTAACTCTTCCCATTCTAAAAGGATATTTTTGGCTCAGAAACGGGCGGTTCAGGCAATAACTGGTATAAGTTCACGAACCTCTTGTCGACCCCTGTTCACGAGTGTGTTATTTTGACATTGGCCATTCCTTACTCTCATTTTATGTTAACAATATTAGCTTATAGCCAAGAATAAGAAGCTTTCACTCAGTTAATATTCGGCAGAAATCGAACCTGCATTTGGGTCGGACTTCCTGAAGTCTTGTGCGAAAAGGTGTGCAGTTATACTGCTGCATCCATTTTAAGTAAGCTACCACTCGAATCAAAAATCTTAGCACTAACTCACGCGCTTTCAAATCAGAACTGAAGAGTTTCCTCATGGGTCACTCCTTCTATTCTGTGGAGGAGTTCCTTGAAAAATTAAGCTCATTCTTGTATTGTTGAGTGCGTTTACTTAAACTTATGGACTAACTTTTTTCGGGTTCATAAACATTTTATTTTTATCTGTTATTACTTTTATGTTGTAATTTCATATACTGACGCGTTCCATGACCTTGGAGGTTTGCTACTCAATTTGGTCCTGACGAACTTGACTCGTAAATAAGTAAATAAATTAACTTAACCCCTGTCTTGGAGACCTAAGTTTTTTTCCATTGGGGAAGAATTATAAAATTCACCTTAAAAGATTACCATTAACTGATTTTTCTGTCGTTGTCTTCCAGAACACGTTGGTAATGTTAAATGGGAAAACACTTCCTATTGTGCTGCGAAATTGTATTTATTTGCTCACGAATCAGCTTTCGACTTCTTAGGTCATCTTCATGTGACAACTGAATATCGCAGACACGGACAAAAATGATGTGCGATGTAGACAGATATTATCTGCATAGAATATAAAAAAATTACCTGTAGTGTTTCCAAAGGAAAACATTACCGTACATTCTTTTGTTGCATGGAAGTAATTACATTAACCAAAAAGGGGAGCAGACAAAGTTTTCATGTGGAGATAAATTTAACAACTGATGAGAAAAAATATGAACTTACAATCAGAATGCGGCATTTGTAACTTAAACTTAATGTAATAAGAGGAAAATTTAAAAGCCGGCAGTCTGTGTCATGGGTTTGGTGCGTTCTAGTATTTCCACTAAGTTCATCTTTCTGATTTTCGTAAGATAATATAAAACTTCAGACTGTACATCACATGAATGGTTTTCTGTTAAAAGATGATCAAAGGCTGAATCTTCCTTCTTTAATCCCAACTTCTTTCAGCTTCAGATAACCCAACTGCCACAACTCTGCTTGACGGGCCAGTATATACTGTTTCACAGTGCTTGCATGCGGTTTTGTATACACCACTCTGCGCCAACGGTTCCAGTTTGTATTTACTATTGCATAACAATTTTAATATGCTGTTGGTATTACAAAGTGCTTGTCTGTAGTTGGGAAAGTTTAAATATTTTACATGGACATCTGAACTTCTGGACGTATATGATATAGGGGAATGTGCACCAGTCTTTATAACAGATGACTGATTGCTGTTGGCCAGCGTACAGAAGTGTAATTTTATGCTTTTTTCTGGAGTATATTAATAACCATATCAGAGTTATAGTCATTACTGGAAGTAATACGTTTGTTATTCTGTAGTTCTGTTTGAAATGCTGTCAGCCTATCGTTTCGGGATACGGCAAGGATATGGATAAGTTCCGTCCTCATCCTTCATCCAATCTGTGCCTGCGCTGCTTCTTTAATGAAATCAACCCTAATCTTCATTCACTTTACTAAGATCATTAAGCAGTTGGAATGATATCCTCATAATGGAACAAAGAATGTTTCGAAGCATTATGTAGAGTTCCATATGACAACATAATTTGGTTATCTCTTATCTCATTTCGAGTGTTTACCATTCTTCGGCCTCTTTCGGTGCTCTTTTTTTTTTAAGAAACTAATACTGTAGATTTCTTCAAAGACTAAAAAATTGTTACAGCCATGATCGCGTTAACTAATATTTTTAATGACGACCATTTCCAGCAACTGAAACTGTCATCAGGTGATCTCCAAAAAAATCTTTGTTATAAACTGTGTTCCGTTATCAGTTTGTCACTCGTGCTAGGTCGTCATTATGGTGGAGAATATACACTACATTATTCACAAGTTTGTCAAAAGTAAAACTTCAGCAGATGAAAAGCACATTGTGCAAATGGATGTGTTTACACGTTTAACACGCCACTGAGGCTTGTTACTTCTTAAAATGCACTATATGTAGTACTAATGCACATTTATACAAATATTTATGTTGACATGACGTGCAGTGCACATCATGGATACATATGAACGTCATGGATACAGATCACTTTCAGTAGAAATTGCACTGAGGCAAAGTTTTGTAAACAGCCCCACAAAATCGACCTGTCGTGCTTCTCGCGACCTAGGCGTTCCACATGTTATTGTTTAGCGTGTGTTAAGACGACATTTGCGCCTCAAACTGTACATATTAATTATGGGGCAGTAAATAAGACATTGATGGGATTTCTCGTAACGACATTTGTGGGGAATTGTTACAGCGATTGGATAAAGATGAAAATTTCACTGCAAACATTATCTATATTGATGAGTCAATGTTCCATTTTAGTCGTAAAACTAATAAACAGAACAGTACGACGTGAAACAGTGAAAATCCACCCCAAGCCTTGGAACACAATCATGACACCCCTAAAGCTGTGTTTTGTATATTGAACAAGAACGAAGTTTGCTGCCCTTTCTTTCTTAGAGAAAATTATCAATGGAACAGTGTATTTAGACATGCTGGAAACCTTTTCAATACCGCTGACTGACGAGGCTGTCCAAGAAAGTAATATGGCTCACTGCCGAATTACATCACCGACGCTCGGTTTTCCTCAGGTCAACGAATTGGTCGAGTTGCACATCTTGAGTTTCTCATGTGGGGATTCGTCAATGACACCGTGGGTGGAACACCCTTATCGGCTTCTCTAGCAGAGCTCAGAGCAAGAATGCACCTCGAAATTCAATAAATTATGTCTCACAGATTGTAGCGAATTGACGAGAAATTGGCTTCATTTTCTAGGTGTATCACATAACCATTCGAACCCACATTCAACCTGCTTAACTATAAGGTAGAAAACTTGATGTACTTTGCTAACAAATTACACCAAATTCAGGTCTGTAAGTAACAGGAATAAATGTACAGGGTGCCCCCGTTACAAATTTCTAGGACTTGTAGAAGGGAGTGAGCACATAATATTTTGAATAGAAACACATGCTCGTAAACGTGCTATTTACGTTCTAAGACGGTTTCAGATCAGATGTTTAGTTCACCAAATTCTAACTAGTAACTGTCTTAGGCATGACGCAGTGCAATTATTACACAGTTCGAAAAGAAACATAACGCAGTACCCATTCTTCACATAAGCACATCTCTTCGTATGAACACTTAAAAATTTTAAACATTACGTCTTTACATTAATCCAAAACAAAAAAGAACCCACCATACTCTACGTACAGAACAGTACTCATGCATTACAACCGAAGCTGGATGTGTCAACCACCTTCGTTGTTACAGGAATTGTACACTACATCCTTTCTACGCTACTGCATGCCAGGGTAATCAGTTCTGAGGCTTTTCGCTTTTCCTTAGCAAACGTGGACGCGTCCCTCTCATGAATTGAAACTGTCGTAGAACAGAAGTAGTACGTTTCCGGACATGGGTTACCGTTCAAATATCGTATACTAACTCCCCTATACATGTTATAGAAGTTTGTAACTGGAATTTCTGAACACCCTGTATATGAAAAAATTGTTAGTTTTCCAGTGTGAGACAGCACGTTCAACCGCTTCATGGAAAAATGGTTTCGGTTGCCTATGGAACTATGACTGTACCCAGACGTGCATCTCTTCGTCCGAAACAAATCGATGGGCACGAATGCTTCTCTTCTGGGCTCTTACAAAGTGCAAACCGCATGGGGAGAGATCGGGACTGTGTTGAGAATGTGTGAAGTTCTCACAGTGGAACTTCTGCAACGTAGTCGAAAGAACCTGTCAGACAAAGATGTTTCGACTATGCTGCAGAAATTTCTCTAGGAAGATCTTACACATTCTCTATTCGGTCCACTCTCCATCCATGCGATTAACATGTTTTAGGAGACCTGGAGCAAAACATTCGTCGTCGTCGATCAGGATTCCACAGGCAACCGGAATCATTGCCCCATTTATGCATTAACCGCGTTGTCTCACAGTAGATTACATGTACTAGCAGTTACGGTGATTATCTTTGAAATAATATACAGTTTTATTTATTTTCAGGGCTTCGTACCTCAATCGAAAAAACGGAAGTCATATAGGATCATTTTGTTGTCCGTCTGTCCGACTGTTGAAAACACTTTTTCTCAGGAACGGGTAGATGTATCAATTCGATATTTATGCTACATGCTAGAGTCTAAAATCCCTTGCCACTGTAGAAAACTGAAGATTGTAAGTCAATACAGTCAAAAGATATAGACAAGTATGTCACATATACGGAAGAGCCAAGGAAACTGGTACACCTGCCTAATATCGTACAGGGCCCCCTCGAGCACGCAGAAGTGCCGAAACACGACGTGGCAGGGACTCGACTAATGTCTGAAGTAGTGCTGGAGGGAATAGAGACCATGAATCCTGCTGGGCTGTCCATAAATCCGTAAGAGTACGAGGGGGTGGAGATCTCTTCTGAACAGCACGTTGCAAGGCATTCCAGATGTGCTCAGTAATGTTCATCTCTAGGGAGTTTAGTGTCCAGTGGAAGTGTTTAAGCTCAGCAGAAGGTTCCTGGAGCCACTCTGTAGCAATTCTGGACGTGTGGGGTGTCGCATTGTCCTGTTGGAATCGCCCAAGTCCGTCGGAATGCACAGTCGACATGAGTGGATGCAGATTATCAAACAGGATCTGCCAGAGTCGTATCTAGACGTATCAGTACTCCCATATCACTTCAACTGCACACGCCCCACACCATTACAGACCATCCACCACCTTGAACTGTCCCCTGCTGACATGCAGGGTCCGTGGATTCATGAGGCTGTCTCCATACAAGTACACATCCATCTGCTCGATACCATTTGAAACGTGACTATTCCGACAGGTAACATGTTTACAATCATCAACAGTCCAATGTCGGTCTTGATGGGCCCAGGTCATCAAGGGTGTACGAGTGGGCCTTCGCCTCAGAAAGCCCATATCGATGATGTTTCGTTCAATGGTTCGCACGCTGACACTTGCTGATGGCCCAGCATTGAAATCTGCAGCAATTTTCGGAAGGACTGCACTGCTGTCACGTTGAGCGATTCTCTTCAGTCGTCGTTGCCCCGTTCTTGCAGGGTCTTTTTCCGGCCGCAGCGATGTCGGAGGTTTTGATGTTTTACGGGATTCTTGATACTGACGGTACACTCGTGAAATGGTCGCACGGGAAAATCCCCACTTCATCGCAACCTCAGAGACTCTGTGTCCCATCGCTCTTGCGCCAACTGTAATACCAAGTTCAAATTCACGTAAATCTTGGTAACCTGCCATTGTAGCAGCAGTAACCGAACTAACAACTGCGTCAGACACTTGTCTTATATAGACGTTGCCGACCGCAGCGCCATATTTTGTCTATTTACATATCTATATATTTGAATACGCATGCCTGTACCAGTTTCTTTGGTGCTTCAGCGTATTTTGATACAAAACTTCCTGTTGACCTAGAATCATCAAATTTAGCAAGAAGGAAGGTTTAGAAGTAAAAATAAACGACAACACCCGATAAGTGTTAATTTGTGACTATATCACAAGAAAAAAAGAAATATTTCTTCTGTCATTTGTTGTCCCATCGTCTATTTGTTAAGACCCCTTTTTTCTGAGGGACGAGTAGACTTATCAAGTTGACATTTACGTTGTATACTAAAATATTTAAGATTCTAAGCCAATGCAACGATAAGGTAAGGCCACTTACGTTACATATTTTGACACTCGCAAACTCATTCATTAAAACTTACAATGTAGTTCCCGTTAACCAAGAATCACGAAATTTAGCACGAAGCAAGCTTTCACAGTACAATTAAAGGAAAAAAATCTGAACATTGTAAATATATCACACGAAAAATATATTTATTTTGTTACTTATTATCAAATTTAAAATTTAAAATTGAAACATTGTCGAGAGTATTGGAATTTTCGGCGCTGGTTGCCATATCAATGTTGACAAAAGGCAAAACTTTTCAAGATTCTCGGTTACCAGGATAATTAAATCTTAATGGAACCCTCACCCGAGTCCTATTGACACCTGGACTAATTTTTTCTATCTGTCTCGTTTTCATTGGACTGTTCCTTGAGCGATACTGCAGTACGTTCTGATTCTGACATACTAACTAAGTAAATAAATGTTTTTACTAAATGGGCGTCGTTCTATCGATATTGGACTTATCTGTACATCGAGGTGACGATCAGACTGCAACGTTGCCATTGAGTTTTGACAGAGTCGCCTGCAGCCGTTTCTTCCGGAACAGGCCATTGATGGCGCTGTGACACAGTACCCCTAGAAGACTTCCTCTGAGTTCTGGGCAGTGGTCCGCGGGCCTCACTGGACAGAAATACAGAGGGAGAGAGACAGACAGAGAGAGAGAGAGAGAGACAGACAGAGCGCCTGCTGACGTAGTGGAGCCCGACAGCGGCCGTTGTTATCGCAAGCGTCGCTGAGGGCGCGCTGAGGCGGGCTGAGCCCTGGAGAGAGAGGCTGGGCCCTTCCTCTTGCTCTCGCAGACACAGTGGAGAGCAGCAGGGCGCCTGCCGCTGGCGGGTCGGTGCTTCAGGCGCCAAAGGGCCCCCTTCGCCCTCCCATAAGCCTCTGCGTGCCCAGCAGTCCACAATGCGCTCCTGGCACATCCGTATGCTCCTAGAGACAGATGGCAGCAGATGGTATACCATTTACACGATACGAATATATTATGCTTTGTTACTGACTGAGTACCTAGCAGTGCCTGTGTATGTATTTATTGCAGTCTCCTATTAGTTGATCTCCTCCTTCCCTATCTCTGTATCCTTCTCCTCCTTCAAAGTCTCTCTCTACATCTCCTCCCCCTTCTCATTCCACCTCTCTTCCGCTCTTTGTCCATTTCTTCCTCTCCCCCCTCTCTCTGTTCGTCTCTTCTCCCTCTCCCCCTGCTCTCCACTACGCTGTGTCACCTCCTTTTGTCTATCTTCACGTCTTTCCTTACTCTGTCCATTTCGTCTTCCCCTTTGTCCATCTACTCTTCCCCTCCTCTCTCTGCCTATCTCTTTCTTCCCCTGTCTCTGTAAATCTCCTCCCCTTTCATCTCTCTGCTCATCTCTTCCTTTCCTCTCTTTCTGTCAATTTACCCATCGATCTCCCTCTCTGTCCCCCTCTGTGTCCATTCTCTCCTTCCCTCTCCCCATCTGTCCATCTCTTCCTCTATCCGTCACTCCCCACGCTACTACGCTCACTCCAACAGGAGGCTGGTGGTTGTTAACCACACAGTATTTCTTTCTGGGCTGTAATTAATATTTGTACCTAATATCGATGAGCTTTTCATTCGTGTCTTTGCTTACATATCCACATGTCAAATACATTTCACACATATTTAAAATATTTCACATTTATTTGTATACATATTTCACCTGCATCTCTAGTGAGTTTCACTCTGTAATTTCATTTTCACGCTGCTAAATTTTAATGACGTACCTCCTGAACTATGTGCTGTACAATAATATAACTTAACTTTTATATCCAGTGGTATATATGACTAATGTCTGCGAAATATGTTGCGGATAGAGTTATTAGTAAATATGGCAGGTTTTCACGAATCTCAATCTTTGATATGTCCTGAACTATGTGTCGTACAATGCTATATTTTTGTAGGTACATTCAGTGGCAGATGTGGACGCGCCAGGTTAGCCGAGAGCGCTAATGCGCTGCTTCCTGGACTTGGATAGCCGCTCCAGACCCGCATCGAATACGCCCGCCAGATTAACGACGAGGGCCGGTGTGCTGGCCATTCTGGATGTGGCTTGTAGGCGGATTTCCACATCCCTCTAGGTGAATACCAGGATGGTCCGCACGTCCCGCCTCAGTTAACCGACCCACAGACATTTGACAGACATCCACACTTTTCCATGATTTATTCTATAAGCATACCTGTGGGGTACTCTGATTCTGTCCCAGAGGGTGCTCTCATTTCAAATACTGGACGACTTACGCATGAGCATTCACACTTCCTAGGCTACACTGCTTTTTCACCCCCAACCACTTTCATAGGCAGATGGTTCTTACCCCTGCAGCGATGATTTCTACACAGTAAGTGATATGTGTACCAAGTTTGACTCAAATCGGCACAGCGGTTTAGGAAGAGATATGGAACATACAAGCATACGAATGTATGTATGTACATCCATTTTTATAATATGTGTATATTTATTAATCCATCTCATATAACCAGACATTATACTCATTTCGACAGTCATGGCTTATCCCCGATGTTACTCAAACTGTACACTGAACAAGCATTAAAGGAAGCCAAAGACAAGTTTGGAGTTGAAGTTCAGGGAGAAGAAATAGAACTTTGCGGTTTGCCGATGACATTGTAATTCTGTGAGAGACTGCAAAGGATTTGGAAGGGGAGATGAACGGTATGGACAGTGTTTTGAAAACAAGATGTAAGATGAAAAAGGATAAGGGAAAGTAATCGAATTATATCATGTGATGCTAAGGGAAGCATATTACGAAACTAAACACTTAAAGAAGGAGATGAGTTTTGCTATTTGGGCAGCAAAATAGACGATGATGGCCGAAATACCGAAATAGAGAGGATATAAAATGTAGACCGGCAATGGCAAGAACAACATTTCTGAAAAAGAAAAATTTTAACATCGAATACAGACTTAAGTGTTAGCAAGTCTTTTCTAAAGGTATTTATCTGCAGTGTATCCATGTATTGAAGTGAAACATGGACTATAAACAGTTTAAATAAAAAGAAAATGGCAGCTTTCGTAATGTGGTTCTACAGAACATTAGATGGGTCGGTCACGTTACTAATGAAGAAGCACTGAACAGAACTGCTAATCTGCTTACAAGTGGCGCAGCTTTGATAAAAGTCATTATATAACGTATAGTGAGGTGATGAATGTCATCGCCTAGCGATATGCACATACATAGACGGTGGTAGTATCACGTAGACACCGTTTAAAATGGCAGTGCATTGGATGAGCTGTGATTTGTACTCAGGTGTTTCATGGGAAACAGTTTCCTACGTTATTATGGCCCCACGACGGGAATTAACAGCCTTTGAATGCAGAATGGTAGTTGGAGCTAGACGCATGGGACATCCAGTTCCTGAAACCGTTAGGGAATTCAGTGTTGTGAGATCCGCACTGTCAAGAGTTTGCTGACAATACCATATTTCAACCATCACCTCTCACCTCGGACAACGCAGTGGACGAAGGCATTCAAAAAATGGTTCAAATGGCTCTGCGCACTATGGGACTTAACAGCTGTGGTCATCAGTCCCCTAGAACCTAGAACTACTTGAACCTAAATAACCTAAGGACATCACGCACATCCATGCCCGAGGCAGGATTCGAACCTGCGACAGTAGCAGTCGCACGGTTCCGAGACCACCGCGGCCGGCGAAGGCCTTCACTTAACGATCGAGAGTAGCGCGTTTTCGTGGAGTTATCAGTGCTAACAGACAAGCAGTTCTGCGTGAAATAGCAGCAGAAATCAATGTGAGACGACAGCGAATGTATCCGTTAGGACAGAGGTGCGAAATTTGATATTATATGGGCTACGGCAGCAGACGTCCAACGCAAGTGCCTTTGCTCGTCATATCCTGTGTAACATTGTGTAAGTATTGTTTTGTAACTGTTACATACGGCTGCACTCGTGTTTCAGTAAAATGAAATGAAATACGATAATGACTTTAATGACTGGGAAACCACGATTGGCATGTTTGAGTGCTTGGTGCAAATATTTTTATTTGACTCTACTTTGGTACTTTCACGTGAGTTATGATAAAATGGTGATGACAACAACACCCATCCAGAAGCGAAAACCCGAGCGGGAATTGAATCGGGGAACCCGTCGTCGAGAGTTTATTTCGCTAACCGCACGACCTCAGCTATTATCGTAAATAAATATTCTACAAAGACGTTATAAACGAAACATGATGCTCAGCAGCTAAAATGTGACGGGTTTGTGACTGGTATTAGTATTGAAGTATGGATTAAACACGTAGAGTATTGTATAAGCATTGTATTCGTTATGTTGAATCATACCAAACAATAAAAGTTTTAAAGTTCAAAATTCAAAGAGCAAATAGCTTTTCCAAAGATTAATTATTGTTCCATATTTCCCATTACATTCCTTAAATCAGTAAATATGTTCTACTACACCCTTTCTAAAGTAGAATACGTTCTCCTTCAACGTTCAAGGTATCTCCGAACCAAATTTGATCAAAATTTGTTCAGTGGTTTAATCGTGAAAGTATAAGAGAAATACTTTCTCGTTTATAATATCAGTATGGATGAGACACCCAAAAACAAGATTTTTTTGCGCTATGTATAGACATGAGCGCAACATATTCATAGTTACTATTTTATTGTGAGGCAAGATGTGGGTAAGTGTACCGTGTTTATAAAATAAGAAACGAAACCGCGATTTTCCCAGTAGAGGAAGACCGCCAGACGCTTCGAGAGGGTTCATTTGCGATGAAGTTTAACTAATTGGTCAACATATTCGAGAAAAAAGTACCATGAAATCTTAACTCCGACACACACCTTGGAAACCACCGATAAAGTTAACGACTTTCGTAAAATATTGGAATTGTGGGGCAGAAATTTAAAGATAATAAGCTAAAAATGTTCGGGAATGAAGTTGAATGTTTTGAAACTTGAAAGGCCGAAGAAAAACGTGCAAAAATGATTTTGTAAACAATGAAAGACATTTAACAACACCGGAAAAGATTTTTAAAAAAGTATTTTTTTGCTAACGGAAAGTTGGTAGCTTGTTACGTGTGGATTAGGGATCCATTTCGAAATACTCTCGTATAGCTCTCAACTGCCAAAAAAGAATCCTTATAGACGTTAGGCAAGTGGTGAAATTAAAAGACAATTTAGCAATAAACCACTATTTCAGTTTTGGGCAGGAGTCCATGATGAGTTTTGTGCACTGAAAACAAGAGCAATTCAACCTGTACGATTACATTGTTTTTAATTTAGTACTGAAAGGTAAGTTATTAACCACATTGCGCATGTGTATCCACGCCCATCATGGGTGTCGTAATAACATTTAATGGGTGCGAGAGCTTATTGAGAAGAAAAAAAATATGAATTCAATAAATGATTAATGTACTGAAAGAAGAACAAAGCAAACCATGTTGTGGTATAAAAAAAATTAAAATTCACATTTACACTGATATAATGCAGTTACTAGTAGGACAGCATCGTGCTGCATTATATCACTGGAAATATAATTTTTTTAATACCAAAATGTGCTTTGCTTCGTCCTTCTTTCAGCAAATTAATAAGTTTTTGAATTCATTTTTTTTTCTCACTAAGCTCGCGCACCCTTTTAATGTTATCACGTCACCCCTGGTGGGCGCGAACACATGTTGAGAACCGCTGCAGTACGGTTGGCAGCCCTGCGCCGCACATTGCTTCCGTAGCAGCGTGACTGCCGAGCTGCCAGCACTGTGCCGTGACGTCACGTGACGTCTGCCAATAGCGGGCCGTTGCCACCCTGACTGCACCCGCGGGCGGTCCGAGCCCATCAGTTCGCTCATTGTGGGCGCGCTCTGCACTCCGTCCCTCGCGTCGATTCCTAACGCCGTGCTGCCAGCCACAGCGTCCGAACACTCTCTCCACCCTGTGGAACAGCGGCCGAGTCCCGACTGTGCTCTTTCAAACTCTAATGCTTAGCAGCCTGCGTATAGATTTGTTACGTAACCTGCACAAATTTTAAAAGTGAATGTACAAATGTATGTATGTGTGACGTCTCCTCCGTAACCATTGGACCGAAATTGGTGGATATATCATTCACTGTCTGGAAAGAACCACTGTGGGGACAATAAGCAGACACCTATCAGAGGGGTGGGTGTGAAGAAGTGGTGTAGCTCCGGACGGGAGAGCCCCCGTACAAGCGTCATCCAGTATTTGAGAATGAGATCACTTACACACTTGCAACTATCTTTACATATAATGTCAAGTCCTCACAAAACATTTTCTCCCTTACAACCTTCACAAAATTATGAAAGAGAAACGGTGTGCTGTTTACCATATTTTCTTTGTTCTTGCAGTAAAATGATCCCATGAAGCATGACGTTTCAATTTATTATGTCTTTACTGCTAAGTACCCGCCTCCGTGGCCGAGGTCGTTAATGCATGCCTCTCCGTTGGCGCTAGACCGGGCGCTAAGCCGGTTAGAATCGTGGTGGTGGATTTTAAGTGCCAGTATTTGGCCGGCAGAGGGAATAGAGTTGGTGCCGTAGTGTTTCTGGTGACCACAGGTCGCGCCAGTGTCCTGGTTTAACCACCAAATTTCTCCGCACTGACTCTTAAAGTGAGGGTATCTGACACTGTTGATGGTCATTCGTCCGTCGAATGGGAACGTTAAGCCTAGTTTACACGACATTGGGTTGCGCCACTCGTTGCGTGGAATGAGTTGCTCGCAAGTGGTTTCATATATGACTGTAGACACGGCGACGCCAGTATACACTTCAGTTTCGTCGTTTTGTAGGTCCCTGAGTCGTGTCTGAAATGAAAGTTTTGACAGCATGTCGGACGAGTTGTGATGGAGTTAAAGTTTGTTGCGTGGTATCGCTGCACCAGAAAAAAAATTAAGAAACGTGTTTCGATTCGTGACTGGATGAAGAAAAGACGTCAGCTCGGTAGCTCAGCATCCTTGCTGAAATAATTTATAACGGAAGATCCAAGAACTTCTTTTAATTACCTTAGAATGTCACCAAAACTGTTCACGTTTCTTCTAAATAGAGTTAATTATGCGATAAGGAATTAAGATGCTATAATGCATGATGTACCGTGGCCAGGACTGAAATTATGTATCATATTGCGTGCATTACAATCGAGAACACTCGGCGTGCTATAAAATACGGTTTTAGTTGCTGATGATTATTTCATTAGAAACAATAATTATTAACATTAACAGTAATAATTATTAACATTAGCAACAATAATTACTCGAAGCAGGCCGAATTTAGAAGAGAATGGTTTGCAAACTACTCTCTGGAAGAGAGATCTTTACAGTGGCACTATTTCAAAATTCTAATATGTGTGAATCGAGAGCACTGCAGAGAGGTTTTAAATTGATACATATTGAATAAAGAATGCAGTTTCTTGAATTTGTATAGCCTTCCCTCCTGTCAACAATATTCCTTAACAAAGAGTTGGCGAACTCGAACGATGGGATTTTAGTCTTGTAGATGAGAGCATTGCCACAGCTAGAATTACACTTGCTTCTATTTTTCTTAATTCAGTTGTATATGTGCTCCTAACTACATAAATTTTGCCCTGCAGCTCAGATATTGTCAGACCATCTATGTTACGATCGCACATTACGGTCTCAGCGGCAGCAATATGTTGCTTATTTTTGTAATGAGCGTCACTGAAATCCCACAAACACCTATGCAAAGCATGGATATCCAGAAAGCGAACATTATTCTCCATTCTGCACTTCATATTTCAGTTTGTTTACACGCTACAAACACACATAATCTCAAAACTCATGCAACTAGTGTCGCCTAAGTTGCAACACGCTAGGCGCGCATGCGCAGTGGCCGGTAGCGCAGTTGCGTGCAACCTAGTGTCGTCTTGTAAACTAGGCTTTCAGCTCGGCGGCTCCCTTCGAGGGGAGCAGGGTTTCACCCTCTCCCTTCTCTCGTCACCTCCAACACGAGCGTCACACTATGCTGCACACACATCCATTACAGTCACCCACACTTGACAGATACACGTACGCGCACAGTTGTCATACTTGGTGAAAGAAAGGTGCTTGCGGGTGCGAAGGTTAGAGAAAACCCTTCCAATAGGCGGGTGAACCTGCTCTTCGAGGCCTCCAAGCCATGCAGGCCATACGACATTACGTTACTAGTAACCCTACTCACAACACGCTTTGGAGACAATAGGCATATATAAAACTGGATGTATCTGCAACATTATATCATTATACAACGCATGCTTCAAGAGGTGATAAACATTAATCTGTGTGAAAATCGAACTGCAGAGGGAAATTCGCTGGGCATACATGTGAAATATGTGTTCGAATGTTCGTGACATATGATACAAATGTGTGAAATGTATTTGACACGTGCATCTGCGGGCAAAGCCACGGGTAAAAAACTCATCCTAAACAACTGGGACGATTTCAGCCAAATTTGATGCATTTATTAGTAACAATATTGTAGGAAATACTGTAGGGGCAAGAACCATTAGCCTCCTGTTGGAGTGAATGTGGTAACATTGAGAGAGAAGGGAGGACTAGAAGATGCACAGACAACAAGGGATAAGGAGGATGTTGGCACAGATAGGAGGAGGAGGAAATGGACAGAGATGGGGGAGGGGAAATAGACAGAGAGAGAGAGAGAGAGAGGGGGGGGGGGGGTGATGGGCACAGAAGGGACGGAGAGAAGATGAAAAAGGAGAGTGGGGAGCAAGAGACACACAGAGAGGAGAGGAGGAGAAGAATAGAGAGAGGGAGAAATAGATGGAATTAGTATAGGTTGTTCCTAAGTCGATTGTAGTACTGATTAACAGTCAATAAATATAATCGCCTTGATTTTTCGTAGAAATTGTTGGCTCGCTCGTTGTCCAGTAGAATTCGGAGGGCCATATGTTACTAGATTTACGAAAGAACGTTAACTTATTAAGGTTGGATTATCGTAGTATATTGTTGGACTGAGCTCTTTCAATAATATGATGTTCTTCATTCACGTAATAAATGACAGTAGTTGAAAACAGCCACTTTCACGTTGAGCACTGATTTTAAAATTGACTGATTTAATATTTCTTCTCAAACTGATGCAGTACAATTGTTAACATTCTCGATATAGTCATTTTCACCGTAGTCAGCTCATCAGAAAAATTTCGCGTGATCTCATATGGAAATAAGTGGTAGACTTGGCTTCGTATGACGGATCTCCTCAAACACTAAACGGAGATTCTCTAGACATATTACAATAAACAAAGACCCAGCATGGTTTAACAATGAGATTCAGATAATGCTAAGGAATCAGCGGCTGTTGCACAAGAGATTTCGCAGATGACGACAATCAACGGTTAACAGAGATTCGTGCGTCTGCGAAAAGATCCATGCGCGAAGCATACAACTACTACCACCATCATACTTTAGCAAAAGATCTGACGGAGAACTCGAGAAAATTCTGGTCCTATGTTAAATCGCTAAGGGGGAAACAGACAGAGAGACACATTCAGTTGTTGACCAATCTGGTGTGGCAGTTGAAGGTAGCAAAACGAAAGTCGAAGTTTAAATTTAACGTTCGAGAAATCGTCCATGCAGGAGAGTCCTACAAACATACTGTAGTTTGACCATCGAACAGACTCCCGCATGTGGTAATAAGCATCCCTGGCTTAGAGAAACAACTGAAAGAGTTGAAAACAAATAAGTAATCAGATCCGGATGGAATCTCAGTCCGGCGTTGACCTCTTACCTAGCCTGCATTTATCGCATATCTCTCGCCCAGCACAAAGCCGAAAGTGACAGGTAAAAAGGGCAGGCGACTCCTGAATATAGTAAGGTCACAATGTACTGACCCGCAAACGTACAGGCCAATATCCCCAACAACGGTTTGCTGCAGAATTGTTGAACATATTTTCCGTCCAAATATAATAAATTTACTTGAGTCCGAGGACATTTTCATGAATCAGCATGGTTTTAGAAAGCATCGTTTCCTCACGTCATACACTGAGAATTAGGCAGATTCCATGTTTCTAGACTTCCGGAGAGCCTTTGTGATGGTGCCCCATTACAGGCTCTTAAAGAAAATATACTGAACAGGTTCACAGATTCGTGAGTGGCCCCAAGACTTCTTAAGTTACAGAACCTAGTATGTTGTCTTCGACGGATAGTGTTCATCACAGACAAGGGTATCATCAGGAGTGCCACAGGGAACAGTGATAGGACAGGTATTATTCTTTACATAAGGGTGGGCAACAATCTGCGGTTGTTTGCTGATCACGTTGTGGGGTACGGTAAGGTATCGAAGCTGAGTGAGTGTAGGAGGATAGAGGTAGACTTAGGCAAAAGTTCTAGATGATGTGATGAATGACAGCTAGCTCTAAATGTAGAAACACGTAAATCAATGAGGGTGAGTGGGAAAAACAAACCCATAATATTGGGATACAGTCCTGCTTGACGCGTCTTTTAAGTATCTGGGCGTAACTTTGCAAAGCGCTGTGAAACGGAACGTACATGTCAGGATTGGGGTACGGAAGGCGAATAGTTTGATTCTATTTATTGGGAGAATTCTGGGGAAGTGTGGTTCATCTGCACAGGAGACAACATATAGGACACTAGAGCGACCTATTCTTCTGTACTGCTCAAGTGTTTCGGATCCGTAGCAGGTCCGATTAATTGAAGACATCGAAGCAACTCAGAGGCGGGCTCCTAGATTTTTGATTGGTAAGCTCGAACAACACGCAAGCGTTACAGAGCTGCTTGGGTAACTCAAATGGGAATTCCAGGAGGGAAGGCGACATCATTTTCGAGATATACTGTCGAGAAAATTTAGTGAATCGGCATTTTGAAGCTCACTGCCGAACGATTCCATTGAAACCAGCATACACTGCGCGGAAGGACGACAAAGTTAAGATACGAGAAATTAATGCTCCAACGGAGGCATGTGGACAATCGTTTTTTCTTCACTCTTTTTGCTGGTTGAACAGCAAAGGAAATGAGCAGTAGCGGCAGGGGTGCCTTTCGCCGTGCGTCGTAGCGTGTATTGCGAAATGTCTGTGAAGATGTACATGTAGAAGCAGAGCTTGTAAGGTAACATTCCAGCAAGTCTGAGTTAACATTTATAAGAAAAGTAATAATCGGAACACAAAGTATTTTATAAAGAAAAAATGTATATTTAAGCATAATTTTTGGCACTGAAGTTTCGTGATTTAGGTAATATTAAATATACAATTGTCTGCTGGTTAGTGAAGAAAGAAACAAATACAGTTTGTCAGAGAAATTAACGTGCTCATAAATAACATGAAAACGAAAGAAATGGATTTTCAAAATATAATAGGAAAAATATAAAAATTGAATGAAATTTCACATAATAGTTTCCAAACAACATACTGAACACGGAGGCTCCCGTAATGAACAAAAGAAATGCAATTTTCAAAGGAACAGTCAAAATATAAATAGCATCGTTCATTAAAAAGATATGTATTGTCATCTGCTACTGAAAAAAGACACTTTGGTACAGATTCGTTGCATCGCCTACAGAGTAAGGTTTAAGGAAAGCATGCAAATGCCGAAATCTGGAGGGACAGATAGTGATTTCAACCGCTGTCCTGCAAAATACGACACCGACGGCTTATCTCTTCGCCACCTCATTCCGCGATATAATGATATACATGATAATATATATTGCAGAGTGATTGCTATTAAACTTTCAAACCGCTTTAGAAATAACACCTGTGGTCAGAATGACGTCAAATCGCAACGGAATATTATTGGATAAGTGAGAAAACGTATGGCAGAAGAAAAACAAATAGTTACAAAATGTAGCAACGGATTTAATTTAATAGCGGTCGACTACAAATGACAAATGAATCGTACAACAATGCCTAAGGTGTACCTTTGACGTGAAACAAACTGCACTATTCAGTGTGCATGGCTGTACAGATGTGATACCGCTAGTTACGTAAGTCCATCCACCGGACAAGATCGTATCACATCTCATGGGGAAAATCGGTTTTTAATTGTCCTCAGGCCAAAAACCACATCACAAGCATCAATCACATCGGTTTTTAATTTTCCTGAAACCAAAAACCGCATAAAAAGCATCAAATCAGACTGAAATCGGATTATTACTTTCCGTGTAAATGGCGCAAAACATGTTCAGTATGCTGTCCACCGTTTTCTGTTTAAATCGAGAAATTGCATGTTCCACAACTGATCGAAGTGTTTCTGGGGTCACGTTCAGAATGTGTTGCGCAATGTGTGCCTTCAGTGCGGGAAAATGGATACATTATCTTTCAGATAGCCCCACAGCTAGAAGTCGAAAAATGGTTCAAATGGATCTGAGCACTATGGGACTTAACATCTTAGGTCATCAGTCCCCTAGGACTTAGAACTACTTAAACCTAACTAACCTAAGGACATCACACACATCTATGGACGAGGCAGGATTCGAACCTGCGACCGTAGCAGTCCCGCGGTTCCGGACTGGAGCGCCTAGAACCGCAAGACGCTAGAAGTCACACGGGTTAAGATTGCATGATGGGGACAGCCAGCAGTAGGGAAATGGCGGCTGATAATTCTAGCATTTCTGAAATGGCGCTTCAGTAGCTGCTTAACTGGATTTGCAAAGTGCGGCGGAGCGCCATCTTGCATAAAAATTATCCCATCCACATATCAACGCCGTTGAAAAGCTCGAATGATGTGGTTGCCCAAAAGATACTCATAGCGTTTACCAGTGACGGTACAGGTAACAGGACCGGAAGCACATGTCTCTTCAAAAAAATAGGGGCCTATGATAAATGATGCCGTAAACCCGCACCACACAGTGATCTTTTCAGGATGAATGGTACTGGTTGATTTGCGTGTAGATTTTCCGTTGCGCATATTCGCCAATTCTGTGTATTGACATATCCTGTCACATGGAAGTGGGTTTAGTCTGTCTACAAAATCCTCCATGGCCAACCATTGTCCACTTTTATGCGAGCAAGAAACGCCAAAGAAAAGATCTCTTTTGCTCGTAGCTCAACAGGAAGCAACTCGTGCCCACGGGTAATTTTGAAGATATAGCAAAGAAGGGTGGTTCGTATTATTTTACGCACCGTGCTCAAGGGGCTGTCCAATGTTGGGGCAACTCTCCGTGCACTACAGGCTTGCTCACTACTACTCGTCTCCTGAATTGCTACAACCACTGCTCCACTGACGTCTAATCAATTCCTTTCCTCCCTCTACCAGGTTGAACACCAAAACAACCCGTCTTTTCGAATTTCCGAATCATTTTCTCCAGAGCCACGGTAGACATCGGAACAGCGCCTTTGTTCAAACCCTTCAGTGTCCGTAACTTCTGCAGAGCGACGTGTGCGCAGTTATCATTCTTATAATACAGTTTTACAAGCAGAGCGCGATCCTGCATAGAGAAAGTAATGTTGAACGTCGCAGAGGAAAAGCAGCGTACCCGTCGTGTTTATACCAACTTCAATGGGTCGTGCGCATGTCAGGTGTTTTCATTTACGTACTCTTGACACATACTGCGCCATCTATTAATCAGTTTTCACACACTACTTTTTTTTCTTCCGCCATACGAGTTCACCCCTCTCTGATAATATTCCGTTGCAATTTGAAATCATTCTGACCAGTGGTATTATTTCTACAGCGTTTTCAAAGTTTAACTTTAATTATAATCACCCTGTATGATAAAAGTGCCTCACCCTGTGTAACACGGACATTATCCATTACACTCGGGTGTTTTATCATAAGGCACCAAAAATATATTGCGGATGCTCTTAGACACAAACGGATCCCGTCCTCCAAGCGGATCCTCTATGACCTGATTCCTTTCCCCCATCTGCTCCTATTTCTCGAACATATCCACATACTCCACACCTCCTTCCGCCTTGATCCCCCTCACCCCCTGGTTGCTCCTCTCCTCTGCAACCCCCCCTTCTGCCGCACCTTGACTATTGTGTCCTCCCTACCCCCAACCCCTACACCCTTCATCATATTAAACTTACATTTATAAATGAAATGTCAAATTAAAGAGCAACTCAAACAGTTTTACCAAGAACTTTATAAATGTTCAATGGGAGCACCATTTGTAACACGGCACACGTCATGTCTATAGCCGAGTTCTTCCCAACAGTTCTGTCTCCAGTGATTGTAGCAACAGCTGCCTTAATCCAGTTTCTTAATTCAGGGAGGTCTGCTGTTTGCGGAGGCATGTACACACGATCGTTGATGAAGCCCCAAAGGAAAAAATCGCATGGCGTTATGTCGGGTGAATGTGGAGGCCATGTAAAGCAAGCCCTGTCATTGGGAACCTTGTGGCCTATCCAGCGCTTGGGTACAGCGAAGTTCAACCAGTCACGTACTTCGCTATGCCAGTGAACATTTATAAGGTTCTTGGTAAAAGTGTTTGAGTTGCTCTTTCATTTGACATACCATTTATAACTGTAAGTTTATTGTAATAAATATTATCAAGTGTTAAAACCCCAATATTCATTTACAAACTTCCTGATTTGTAGTTTACATTTTCTTGTAAGCTATATAAATTATTGCATCCTTGGGTACTTGACGCCCTTAGTTGGTACCCCATTCCTTTTCACTCCGTTTGTGTCTATTTTTTTTTTCTTTATCGGATTTCAATTCCCCCCCACAGGGGGCGAGCGAACTGGCAGCAGCGTAATATGCTGTTCTACAGCCTGCAGAAAAGTTACAAAACATAAGGAGAACAGAAACAGAAAAAGGAAAACAGTGACATTGTAAAAAAACTGTAAAATGGCTGTGGAAATTAAAATATAAAACACCGTGGTGACGATGTGTATGAAGGAGTACACAGGCACGATTAAAGATTAAAGAACACGGCGGCAGTCTGGTTTCTGTTCACACGAGATAAAAAACAGAACTAGCTACAGTATGGCGGCTGTTCTTAACACTGATAGGGGACACACAACACTGAACACTCACTTATAACATCACTATACAGTTGACACGGCGGCAGATGGGGGTGGGAGGAGGACCCGCACCTATGACAGGGAAAAAGGGGGGGAGGAGAGGAAAAGAAAAAGGGTGAGCCAATGGAGGGAGGGGACATAGAAAAGAGGGGGCTGGGCGGACAAGAGAAGGAGTGGGAAAGGCAGTGTAGGGGAGAGCAGAAAGGACTCAGGGGACAGAAGGGATGCAGAGAGAGGGTTGGCGGGGAAAAAACAGGATGGAAGGGGGGGAAGAAGGAGCCTGGGGAAAGGACAGAGGAAAGGAGGGGGACGTGAGGATCAGAGTTGACCAGAGGGATAAATGGAGGGGGACATGTCATTGTCTGGGAGAGGGAGTTGACAGAAGACACCTTAATATATATATATAGAAGCATTAAAAACCCAATATTCATTTATAAACACTCTGTATATGACTCACTTTTGCATGACAGATGGCGTACGAGAGACACTCAATAAATAATGCAACGCATTTTCTTTGGTCAATTTAGGTTGGAAAATGCGAAATTTGTTGCGGGATATCGTGGAATATTCCCACATACGCGCCCATAATTTCATGAAATTCCGATAGGTGGCGGCGCTGTATGTAGCCTTCTGAAAAGGAGATGCGTTCCAAGTATATTGCTGTCATTTTCTTTTGGAGGGAAACCAGATCGCCGCAGATGTTTATGGGCACTTGCAGAATGTCTACGGATACCTTCCAGAGAACAAAAGCACCGAGAGTCGCTGGGCGATGTGTCTGTCATCATCAGAACAACGTCGAGCCTACCTGTCCGCTCTCATACGTGCCGGAGCTCTCAGCCGTACCAGCTGCAATGTTGGAACGTGCGGACACTCTCATTCGAGGTGATCTACAGACCACAGACAAATACCTGGCTGCACATCCGGACATCTCTGTTTCTGTTTGTAGTGGTGATACTCTCGTCCGCCAGGGAGGGTACTCAAAGGTGTGAGCCCACTCGGTTCATCGCTGCCTAACAGGAGACCATAAAGAGCAACAAAGGACCACCTGTACAGAATAACTTGTGCGTTACGAGACCGATGGTTTTTTCGAACATCATCACACGGGTTCATCACTTCGAACCGGAAACAAAACGGCAGTTCATGGAGTGGCATCACACCACCTCTCATCCGAAAAAAAAAAGTTCAAAGCCGCACCCTCAGCCAGTGAAGTCATGGCGACGGACATCGAGGGCTCTGAATGGGTTATTCTCTTTAATGTTCTCCCTCATGACGTACGGATTTTCTCTGAACTGTACTGCGCTAGGCTCAGGAAATTCAGGAAATGAATTCAGCTTACTCTTCTCCACAAAAATGCATACGAACTTCTGAAGTTAAAACCTTCTGGGTTATTAGACCGCGTCATGTTTCTTCTAAAATGTTCACGTTTCGACCCCTCTGCTGGGATATTCCTCAGTAGTGGACACCAAAAGATCCTGAGGAAGATTCCAGCAGAGCGCTCGAAACGTCGAACATTTTAGAAGAAATATGACGCGGCCTAATAACCCAGAGGATGTTAACTTCAGTGACAACGACCACGAAAGCCTGCAGACTTACATAAACGAACTTCTCTCTCTTATGGTAATTCAAGTCCTCGCGCAGCCCTGCGTACTCGAGAGGGGCTCACAGAACTTCATTGGACTGCCCCCCAGCCTGGATCTCGCATCTTACGACTTTCAACTTTCTGGCCCAATGAAGGAAGCACTCCGTGGGAAGCAGTACGTAGATCATGGATAGATTATTGACTCAGCAAGTCGTTGGCTCTGATGTCGACCAACAGAGTGGAACCATGAACGCACACAGGCCCAAGTAGCTGACGTACTGTCGTCGCACCGAACAGAGATTATGTTGAAAAATAGGGCATTGTAGCCAAAATAGTGTGGGATAATGTAGTATACTGGAATCTTGAATAAAACCAGCCTGCTTTCAGAAAAAAAGTGTTGCATTATTTATTGAATGACCCTCGTATTCAGGTATTCTAGTACGACTGAATGTCGCAGACCTTTTATAGAATTTTTATGTAGTATGTATACAAGGTCTACATAAAGTGCGGGAACACTTTGAATTATTTATTGCACAAGAACTGAACATTGTAGAGATGTCATAGATATTGCATTTTGAAGAGAAACTCTGAAAGTTTTTTTTTTTTTTTTTTTTTTTTTTTTTTTTTTTTTTACAAACAATAGATTTGCGAACCATGAGTGACCCGGAAGACGTCAACACAGTAATCGAATTCTTGCCATACCCGCCCCAGCATGGCATCGTCGACTGTGGTGGCAGTCGCTTCCCGTATTCTCTCCCGGAGCTCTGCTACATCACATGGTTAGAGGCGGTACATACAACACATCTTCAATGTGTACCCACAGAAAAAAGTCACACGGAGTAGAGATCTGCTGATCGGGAAAGCCATTTCATGAAACAGCTGTCCCCTTCTGTAGCACGGCCGATCCATCAATGCGGCAGTTCCGCTTTCAGATACCCAGTAACTTCACTATGAAAATGGGGTGTAGCTCCATCCTGCTCAAAGACGAACGGAGAGTCCGACTGCATTTGAGCCATAAGCCATTGCTGCAACGTATACAACTAGGAATACCCAGTGGCGAAGAAGAATGGCCCGTACTGTTTTCGGCGTGACAAGGCACAAAAAACGTTTACCTTTGGGAAATCAGGCTCAAATTTAATGGATTCGTGTGGATGCTTTGTTCACCAGATTCGACAATAATGCCTGTTCACTTTCCCACTAGTGTGAAAAGTGGCCGCTGAAAATTAAGCGATCAACAATGCCATCCCCAACCTCATTCAATTGTTGCAACTGTGAATAAAACTCAAATCGCTTTTCTTTGGCCTCATCATTAAGCTTCTGAACTAGCTCCAATTTGAATGGGTTCGTAGACAGCTTCTGTCGAATTACTTGCCACACTGTCATTGGAGCCATTTCGAGGTCGCGGGATGCACGACGCACCGATTTCTTTGGACTCCTTATGAATGTTTCTCGTACGCGCTCCACACCCACTTCACTCACACTGGGACGCCCACTTCTCTCTGCTGGGCACAAGCAACCCGTCGTAAAGAATTTTTGTGCCAGTGCTAAATGGCCTTCCTTGTTGGTGGCTCCTTACCGTACTTGGTTCTAAACATCTGTTGAACAGCTGTAGCACACTTGATTTTGTCGAACTCTTAACACACAGAAAGTTCGCCCCGTACCTGACTCGCCATGTTTGCGACTAGCGCTGACTACAGGGAAGTTAACAAACTACGTTGTGGCGCTTTACACGAAGAAAACTTCCTGGGTTTCCCTTCAAAATGACATATGTATGATATCTGTACAATGTTTGGTTCTTGTGCAATAATTAATTCAAGGTATTATCAGACTTTATGTACATCCTGCATTTCTATTTGTTTTATAGCTAACACATACTTTTATTTTATGTCAGGAATACTGTATTAACACTGACTTTACGTCCCGTACTTCTTTCCTTGATTCCTAAGCAGTTGTCTTAATTAATACGTCCAGCAGTTTTTCAAGTTGGGAGCATTCTTCGTAGTATTATTTTAATTTGTTTCGTAGTGTAACTTCTATAAATTATGTAACTCTTTGCCTTCATTTACTTGTTGATGGATTACTCCTTAATATGCCATGTTTGTGGCTGAGCACCGTAACAATACTAATTTTATGCAGTCTTGATATAGTACTGCGTAGTTATTGTTGCTTTCACTTCATTTTTATACAATGTTGGGTTGTACAAATATCGTTCTGACTTTTGTTGGCACGTTGCTGAATATGACCATACTGTCTGATACTTCATCATCAGACGACATAAATACTGAAATCATGCAGCTGTAGTCGATGGCATTATACAAAATTACTTTCATTCATTCCAGTACTGCTATTACTGCAAACATTCTCAAGTGAAATCTTTAAAACACTAAGCCGCTATCGATCTGGATATTTATCAGGACACAAAGATCCTTGGTGACACATTTTTTTGTCAGCAAACAGAATTATCAGAGCCTAGTTATCTTGGCTGGTGTTGGCTAACAGAGTCCATTAGATGAGATTAAATTAGTACTTCTTCCATAGATCATGAATACGACACCTAGTAATAATGTGGAACGTGTCAGGTTAATAAAAGGTGTCTATACAAGATATTACATTACACAAAATATTGCATGAAACTTAATATTTTAAATTTTTTTGTGGGGTTTGGGGAAATTACCCACTTACTATATCCAAAAATTCATCTAATGAGTAGAAGGAGTTGCCATTAAGAAATTCTTTTGATTGCTCCTAATTTCAGAAGGAGAAGTGGCTGGAATTTCAATCGTATCAAATTGTGTGAGTAAGGCCTCTTCCAATAATTGCCTTGCTTCTTCTAGTGAACATTTAGATCCTATTTTCTCTACAACATTTAAAAAATGATTATTCAAAATGTTTTCGACTTCCTGCTTGTTGTTTGTCAAGTTCCCAGTCACTTTGGTGGTAATGCCATCGCCATGTACTCTTGGTTGCCATGTCTCCCTTTAATAATATTCCAAATTTTTTGATTTTGTTATCAGAGGTAATAATCTCAGACATAATGCACATGCTTCTGAACTTTTGAATAATATTTCTTAATGCAGCACAGTAGTTTTTACAATATTTGGCTGTTTTGGGTCATTACCCTTTCTTGTTGCTAGATACAGTTCGTGATTACAAGATGTTTTTATTCTTTTAGTAAGCCAAGTATTTTTGCATGGTTTCTTATAATTAAGTTTAACTACTATCTTGTGGAAACAGTTTTCAAATTCTCTAAGCGTATCATGAAATAAGTTATATTTCAAATTAGCAACGAGTTCCTTGTACACCTTATTCCAATCTAACTGCTCAAGATTTTCTCTGAAATTTCTAATTGTTGAGTCATTAGTTGAATGCACAACTTTGGAGGGTGGTTTTAAATTACTGAATGGAGCTATGTCATATACTATAACTAGATGAGCACCATGATCAGAAAGACCATTCCCAACAGGACAAGAATTTGTGTTTTTGAACTTATCGTGGTCTATAAAAGTGTTATCTATCAATATGCTGCTGTTCTTTAGTAGCTGAGTAGGAAAATTAATGACAGATGCCAAATTAAAGGAACCGAACAAGACTTCCAGGCCATTCTTCCTGTTACACTCTTTCAGTGAATTAACATTGAAGCCCCCACAAATAAAAATTTGCTTTCCCCTATCTGACAGATAGCACGACAAGGCATCCAAGTTTTGCAGGAATAAATGAAAGTTTCCAGAAGGGGACGTATATACTGTTACATTGTAAAAGAGCCCTCCTTCATTTTAAGTTAACAGGCATGTGCTTCTATAAGTTGCTCTAGACAAAACTTTCTTGTATCTAAGCTTGTGTGCTCAGACAGGCATAGTATATCTATTACATTATCAGATTCAATGTCATCTAAACAAACCAGGAGCTCATCTACTTTATTCTTCAATACCAGAATGTTTTTGTGAAAAATGGTAACATAATTTTTTACTTTACTTTTGTGAGAATTTACTTTTTTTTCTTTATTCCACCAATATTTTGATTAAATATGGTAACATTATTATTTACTTTCCTGTTGTGAGAATCTTGTGAGTTTTGTACCTCTTTAACACCTGCCTGGCTGAACTTCTCATTGGACACTGATATTAGTCTAAAAAACAGGCACATTCATGAGTACTAGTGTCCCCCTTATGGATTTCGCTAACAACCCAGCGAGTTTACCCTTCTCTTTCCTATTGAGGTGAAGGCCCCCCCTATCAGGAGCCTCTACAGGAACCAATCCAATGTCTGACAGAGTGGCCGCCCTATGCAACTGATACAACTCCATATTTATCCTCCTGGCAGAGCGGTGAAACTGGGGCTGATCAAGCGGCATGAAAGCAGGCACCAGCCCAACATTGGTATGGGTCGTTGCATAGGCTATTTTCACCAGCTCACATTCAATACTGTAGTCCCGATTCCTATCAATACTGTATCCCACTGCACCCACTATCATCATATGATCCTGCTTTGAGAAACCCTTGCACAAGGAACCTACGAGGGTTGTTTTTTTATGTAAGGGCCATTCGCGCGTATAGTCCCGTAGTTGGCGCGGACGCCGCAACAAGCCACCGCGCCACTTGCCGACAATCTACCCGTGCACACTGATGCAAGTTGCAGCTCTGTAACTGATGTGTACGCATCGCTGTGCTACTTTATAATGTTTACCATTATTGAATCGCCCGCCGCGTATGAGATACGCTCAGTGATACGTTTTTTGACCGCGAGAAGCCTATCAGCAGCAGAAATTTATCGTCAGTTAACAGAAGTTTATGGCTTGAATGTAATGAGTGAAGGTGAAGTGCGTCAATGGGTTAGAGAGTTTAAAAATGGCCGTCAAAACGTCCGTGACGAAGAACACTCAGGCCGGCCCTCTGTGATCACTGATGATTTGGTTGCTGCAGTCGAAACAAAGATTCGTGAGGACAGAAGATTCACAATTTCCACTCTCCCTTTGGAATTTCTCCAAGTTTCAAGATCGGTTTTGTACAAAATTGTGTCTGAAAACCTAAACTTTAAGAAACTGTGTTTTCGGTGGGTACCCAGATTCCTCACAGAGGACCACAAAGGGAAGAGATTTGCCACTTCATTGGATTCGTTACGAGGAAGAAGGGGATGATATGTTGAGTCAAATTGTCACTGGAGATGAAACACGGGTATCCCATATCACTCCCGAAAGCAAGCGACAATCGGTGGAATGGCGACACACAACCTCACCCGTCAAGGTCAAAGCCAAACAGACGCTGTCAAAACGCAAGATTATGGCAACTGTGTTCTGGGACCGGGGCGGTGTTTTGCTAGTGGACTTTATGCCACGAGGAACGACAATCAACTCAGATGCCTACTGTGCAACTAAAGATGCTCCGCAGAGCAATTCAAAACAAAAGGCGCAGCATGCTGACAAAAGGAGTTTAGCTCCTGCACGATAACGCTGGGACTCACACCTCTCAAAAGACTCGGGATTTGATTGGTTCTTTTGGCTGGTAAGTTTTGGACCATACACCATACAGCCCCGATCTTGCTCCTAGCGATTTTCACATTTTCCAGTACCTGAAACATAATCTTGGCGGGCAGCGCTTCAATGACGACGATGAAGTGAAAGCGGCCGTGAACTCTTCCTTGGCTGTCGGAGCAAGCGGCCGAATTCTTTGAAGAGGGAATTAAAATTTTATTTGTACGGTATGACAACTGCTTAAATAAACAAGGCAACTATGTAGAAAAATAGGTAAAAGTGTGTAGAATCAGAAAATAAAAGTTTTTTACAAAAGTATTTGTATCTTTTTTTAAAAAAAATAAAAACGGCCCTTACTTTAAAAAAACTTCGTATATCCTCTACCACCTGGCTAAGACGTGCAGTTGGCTTGAAAAAGTTTGTGACCTGGTACCTGTCATCTAATTTTTCCTGCCTTTTACCAAGGATGGTGCAGAGCAAACAGGAAATACTATGGTACTTGCACATGACCGTTTGCACGCCGTTGTTGCGACTTCTGTTGCCTGCCGAAATGCGCAATTCGGGCGTTCTCGTGGATATTTCTTTACTGTGTAGCATGGTGCAACGGGACAGGCAGTATGCCTCTAGTTATACTAGCAGAAGGTGCCTCTGTGACTGGACAAACAGCGACTTGTTGACAGTGCATCACCTATTTCAGTTTTGCTTCTCAGAAATAAACAAAGATAGGTTGTACATAGTTTTCAGCTTTAATCGTAGCATTAAATTAATTATTAATTTCTTTTGCTAGTGTAGATTTTTCCGAAAAAAGAAAGAAAAAAGAAACGAAGAGTAAATAAATAGTTAATGGTAGAGGTAGGTCTAAATATATACGAAAAATATATATTAGAATACTAACGTTTTCCACGCCATGACGTTTGTAATTTTAATCAAAAGTTTAATTTTAGTAAGTGCACAACCATGTGTGAACCGTGATATCACATCAAACTGATAATTAGCTGAACAATATTTAACTCATTGAAGGCAATATGGTTATGTAGTTCCAATAGAGCATCTGCAAGCAGCAGCAAGTGCAGAATAATTGCATAAACTGCACTTCAATTCACGAAGAGCACGAGAGAAATCTTAAAAGTTCGATAGCGAAATTTAATGCTCGCTATCAGGAAGATAATCGTGACTAATACAGAAGAAGTTTATCATATAATTAAAATAAAACAAAAATGTATGACAAAATCAATGAAGTTCACAGCTGCTTACAAACTGTTAAACGACGATAAACTTCACTCGAAAGAACAAGAGTCACCCACTGAAAGCGACTCGAAATTTGTCTCAATCAAATTCAAAGTCTCTAAATATTTCTAAGTGCTCATCGTGCAATTTCCTAAATATCGTTTGTCCCACTAACTCAGTCTGAAGCCCCAGCGACGCTCTGGTTGTCCAAACCCCACAAAATACTTTACCAAACAGACCAACAACGACCAAAAGATCTTTAAAAACAGATGAACATCGACCAAAACACAGTAAACCGTGCTCTGTAAACTGTTTTAAACAATCAGTCACAAAAACATTAAGCTATTCAATATCATTATTTTGAACGCGATCATCATTCAAAAATTCAAATATAAAGCGCACATTCATATATGTATTAGAACATGTAATCAATTGGTTACTTGCAATCTCATGATGTCCGCCCCCGGTAGCTGAGTGGTCAGTGCAACAGAATGTCAATCCTAAGGGCCTGGTTTCGATTCCCAGCTAGGTCGGAGATTTTCTCCGCTCAGGGATTGGGTGTTGTGTTGACCTAATCATCATCATCTCATCCCCATTGACACTCAAGTTGCCGAAGTGGCGTCCAATCGGAAGACTTGCACCCGGCGAATGGGAGGCCCTAGTCACACGGCATCTACCTCATGATGAAAATTTCAATTTTTAATTTTTTAAATAACTTTATGAAATTCTTGCTACATCCATCACTAAAACCTGAATATAGGCAAAAGATCAATCTTAGATACATTAAACTTAAGATTCCTTGAGTCAGAGAGGCACATTTTTTTTTGTATTAGGTGGGATGCAGTTAGATAGTCTTGAAAGAAATCTGAGTATAACAGGCCAGTAATATATGTAACAGGGTCCAGAAAATTAAAATAGATTTATTAGAAAAAAAAATTTTTTTTGAGCTTCTTGTGTGTCCAGAAGATGCACAAAATTCTGAAGTGGTACAACTTCTTTGCGTTTCTGAGTACCTTGTGACCACAGGGATGGAGTGCTTTAGTATCAAAGTTTATAGACTAGTATCATTTCTGTGTAGAGTTAAATGCAAAAAGGAGGAGTTGCAACATATGTAAAAGGTAACACAATATCAGAAATATTGAAAGAAATGTTTTTTTGGAGATCAGAAACTGCAAGCATGTGTTGTAAGTTGTTGTTGTGGAATACGCCTCTAGTAATTGTAACAGATTACATATAATCTGAAGGAGAGTTTCAGCTATTTATGAGGAATCTAGGTGCACTAGTAAGCTGTGTGTCAGACAAGAAGAAATAATTAGTAGCTTATGGAGATCTCATTGTAGATTTCTTAAAAAATACAAACTGGGAAAATGAACTGTAATCGTTGTTTGGGTGTTTCAGTCTAATTTCAGTAGCTAATTTTACAACATGTATGTTGCAAGGTAGCAGGACCTGGGTCAATAACATTTTTGTACTCAGTGCTCATGTTGGAAGAGATTATGTGTATCCTGTTGTTAATGAACTAATGTAGATAAACAACCTTACAGATCAGAGGCAGATTGGTAAAAAACAGTGAGGTGTATTAATGAGAACAGGATACGATGCTTTAAGAGTAAGTTAAAAGATCTTTTATAGCGGGGGGTATTTGTAGAAAGTGATGCTAATGTCAAATTCAGTTTCTTCCGCAGTCAATTTGTCTCAATATTTAAAAATAACTTTCCTGAAAATTTATGCAGAAAATGCACTCCAAAAAAACGAAAGACTACATAAAGGCCAGAGTAAGTCAAGACTTGACATTACTTGCACACTGCAGAAGTTCTGTAATACTTTAACGAAAGTTATTGAAATGCCAAGAAGTATGCACGTTCTAACAGAAATTAATAATACAGGTAATTGGATTAAGGTTATATGAAATGTTTTCAAATGGGTAGCCCATCAGCATATAAGATATCACGACAATTAAAGTAAACAATGATGTTGTGACAGATATTTTACACATTGCAAGTAGTTTTACCAGTGAAAACAGGATTAAATGGTTCAGTTGAAGAAGCAAGAGAATAATTTAAAACTATCATTCTACAAAACTTCGAGTAACTAGAGGTACACCCAAAATAATCACTGAAATTAACATGATACTAAAACTTCTAAGAGACAGGTCATACATTGGTGATGGAGTTTCAAACAGAATACTTAAAAGTTGTTCTGATTTAATAATCAATGTCCTTAGTCATATACATATACAAGGGGGAAACAGGATTCTTGCATTTGGATTATAACGAAAATGTACAGGAACCTTAGCGGTCAGGACTTGTAAGTTGGCATTCAGGGCTGCTGTTATAAGACAGAACAGGAACTTAGGTAAAACGAAGTGAATATATTTGAATGTACAGTATACAAGGGGCGACTAGGTTCGGAAGTTACCAGGTTTAGTCCAGTCTAGGTGGTCGATCAACTAACTGAAGTGGGCAACAGATGTGAAGGCGGTTCATTTTAACTGATGTTGGTGATCGGTAAGACAGAGACAAGTAAGACAGAGACAAAGGCTCTGCCTCCCAAGAACTCATCCAATCTGTTGTTGGAGGTATTTCACGCACACTATTGGCTAAATAGACTGCGCGAATTTGCCTACAATTTCAGCATAGGGCCCAAGGCGTCTCTTGTCAGCAGCTTTCACTGGACCGAGCTGCCTTTGTTCTAAAATGCAGCCAACTTGTGTCACATAGGCACAGTTGAAGTTGCTCTGGGAGGAAACTTGTGAAGATCTGACTGAGGTCCTTAAAATAAATTTTAGCTGCCAACTTCACTGACATTGGGAATTTTTCCAGATAATTTGAAATATGCGATTGTTAAACCTATCTCTAAGAAAGTTTAAAAGAATAACTTCAACAATTATTGTTCCTAACTGACATAGGTTTAGAAACTGTCTGAAAAAGTAATGTACTCAAGAGTGGTCTCGTATTAGAAACAGTTTACTTCGCACATTACAGTCTGCATTCCAAAAGCCTTACTTGAGTGAGAAACATTCATCCAGAAATTATTTCACCTATAAATTTTGAAATAACACCAGTCAGTAGTTTTTGTGATTATTCCAAGGTGTTTGATTGTGTAAATCACAGAGTTTTATAATACTGATTAACTTTAGGAAGAAACAAGTTGTGATTCAAACACTCAAACATAATTCACAAAGTCGTGCTGAATAACTGAAACAATTGAAAACGATTGCCATTTATTATTCAGTCCCAGCTACATATTTTTAATTATATGAGATTTCTGATCTCTCTGGATCACCTTCAGACCTAAAACTAAGTAGTGTCATCAGATGATGATTCTCTCGTGATGAATGTGTCAGCTATAGTGAATTCAAACACTGTTGGAAGTATAGAGAATTCTAGGGTTTGGGGGAAAACACTGGCAAAGCATCACAGGGCTTAATTTTCGGTCCACTCCTATCCCACATGTAAATCTGAATGACATCCAACAAGTAGAATTAGAAAATTTTGCAGATGATACTGGTGTTATAATAACTACTGTTAGAGAGAAACCAACACAAAAGATTATTAATGATATTTTTCAAAGAAATATTAAATGGTTCTGTGGAACAGGCTCTTCTTAAATTTTAGAAAAAAAACGCAACATTTAATTCTGTGCAACAAATGTGGTTGTACTACGACTTGATGTACCATATAAAAAGATACAAAGTTCCAAATTTTTTGGTGTACATATTGACGAAAATTTGAACCAGTAGAAGCACATTACTGTGCTCAAACAAGTAAGTTCAGCTACTTCCGCTCATCACGTAATTGCTAGTCTTGGAAACAAACGAATCAATATCCTGACATATTTTGCATATTTCCATTCAACAATGTCTTATGGAATAATCTTCTGGGGTAACTCATCACTTAAAAAAAGGTATTTATAGCACAAAATCGAGAAGTAAGAATAATATGTGATGTTTACACACCATCATCGTGTAAGTATCTCTTAAAGGAGTAAAGCATTGTAACTACACTATCACAAAAAAACGCTAGGTCACACCCATCTACAAGAAGGGTAGTAGAAGTAATCCACAAAACTACAGTCCAATACCCTTGACACCCATTTGTTGTAGAATCTTCACACACTTCCTGTGCTCAAACATAATGAGGTATCTCGAACACAATGACCTCGTCCTTGTCAAGCAGCATGGATTTCGAAAATCCCATTCCGCACTTTTCTCAGATGACACAATGAAAGTCTTATATTAAAGCAGTCAGGTAGATGCAGTATTTTTGGATTTTCGAAAAGCTTTTGACTCACTACCACACCTACGCTTATTATCGAAAGTTCGATCATATGGGGCCTCAAGTGACATTTGTAACGGAACTAAGGACTTTTTGATAGGAAGGATGCAGCACCTTATCTTGGATGAAGGATCATCGTGAGATGTAGAAGTAACTTCGGGTGTGCCCAGGGAGTGTGTTGGAACACTTTCTGTTCGTAATGTATATTAATGACCTTGCTGACAATATTAATATTAACCTCAGACTTTTCAGAGATGATGCAGTTATCTATAATGGATGTACTGTGTGAAAGATGCTGCATAAATATTCAGTCAGATCTTGATAAGTTTCAGTTGGTACGAAGTCTGGCAGCTTGCTTTAAATATCCAAAAAAGTAAAATTGTGCACTTCACAAAACGAACAAACGTAGTATCCAGTGACTGTAATATCAATGAGTTACTGTTGGAATCGGCCGACTCACACAGAAACCTGGTTGTAAAACTTTGTAGGGATGTGAAATGGAGTGATCACATAGGTTCAGTAGTGGGTAAAGCAAGTGGCAGATTTCGTTTATTGGTAGAACACTGGAGAAGTGCAGTCAGTCTTCAAAGGAGATTGCTAACAAATCACTCGTGCGACCGGTTTTCGAATATTGCTCAAGTGTGTGGGATCCGTACCAGACAGGGTTAAAGGGGATAGTGAATGTATATGGAGAAGGGCCTACGAATGGTCCCAGGTTTGTTTAATCCGCAAGAGAGTGTCATAGAGGTGCTCAAGGAATCGTGGCAGACTCTTGAAGATAGTTGTAAGATATCATGAGAAGGTGTATTAACAGAATTTCCGAGAACCGGGTTAAAGTGATGACTCTGGGAATACACTAGAATCCCCTACGTTTCGCTCACATTGGAACCGTGAGGTTAAGATTAGAATAATTATTGCGCGCACAGAGACATTCAAACAATTGTTCTTCCCAAGCTTCAAACGTGAGTGGAACATGGAGGAATCCTATTAACCGATACAATGGGACGTAGCCTCTGCCATGCACTTCGCGGTGGTTTTCAGAGCATAGATATAAATGCAGAACGCAATACACGTATTCGCTACTAAAATTCGTAAACAATGCATCACAGTTTGATACGAATAGTGATGTCCATACCCACAACACAAGAGGAAAAAATAACTTTTCTTATCCATTATTAAAGCTGTCAGTGGCTCGAAAGTGAGTTGAATATGTAGCAACAAAAATATTTCATGATTTCTACAATAACGTAAAATCTCTGGCATATAAAAAAGCAAGTTTCAATCTAAACTAAAATAATTTCTTTTGGACAAATCACTCTAATCCAAAACTTAGTTTCTGTTTACTAATCTGTAAAAAAAATAATTAAAAGATTAGATTTTAAGTGTATTTGCTTCTGTAGGGCTAAAGAATAAAGTGTTCATTACTGTTAACTCTAGTCATGTATACATATTCCGTAATCTGACACGTGCCGCATCATCTGTATAAAAGTACCGTTCCTGTGATGCAAATAACATGTAACTAACTAATTTATATTAGTCTGATATCGTGTTTTCATGAGAAGAAATCGTAATTTAGCCATAACTTTGAGGACTTTAGATAAAGTGTTTGCAACTATTTGCTATTATTTTTCTATTCTAAAAGTAACTTTTGTTCGTGATCTCTGGTTATCAGCTTTTAAACGACTTGTTATATGTGTTTTACGCTTATCTGAATTAGTTGTGATGAATTGTATGTACTAATAATTGTAAATGTTAATAACTTTTTATAAATAAAATATTTACAAGCATTGTTTAATTTATACATAAGCTGTATTTAGTTTTCCCATAGTCTGTAAGGTGTTTTATGTATCTTCAGAGAATATTACAATTTTTTCTCCATGTGCCACATGACTGAAGGAACCACCTTAGCTGACTTAGACAACAGTCTGCATGAGTTTCCGCGCTCCCCCATCCGCTTGGAAATACCGCACTGACAGCTGCTTCTAGCCGACTGGACGCACGCGCAGAGGAATAACCCTGGTTCACATAATCTGGCTACTTGCCCGACAAAAAGCTCCCAGTGAAATATCCAGCATTCGCATGAATACCTTTTGGAACTTACATAATGTGTGGAGGGAAAGTTCCTCATAATCAGCCAATTATGATAATCTGCAATGTCCAGAAAACTTTTATTGGAAGGACCAATCGAGTAAGCAAGAAATCCATTTAAAAATCTGCTTGAGAGCGATGCAGGACTGCCCAATCCAAGGTTCCACTACTTAGGAATGAGGCAGAAGAAGCGGAAGAAAATTTTATTTTCAGGGAATACTGTCAAACTGACACATAATTTGCAAGTGAAACAGATTTTTATTTTATTTTACGCTGTTAGTATTAAGTGACGTTATCCGATAGTCTACATGTTTTAACCTTTTTTGTTTTAAAAGAATTCCTTCTGACAGAGTGTTGTTCATTTGAGTTTTCGTTGGTTCGTTGTTTCTACAAATATCTGTTTTCCGCTACACTAGTGAGAACCTGATGACTATCAGCGTCTATATTTTCGGAGTTATTCGTTGTAGTGACATAAATAGTTAATATGTTCACAGGCTCATTAGCTGTTATTTATAAATTATGCGGAATATGTGTTGCCCCTCGCCGCGCGGTCTAGAGCGCGTTGCCACGGTCCGCCCGGCTCTCCCCGTCGCAGGTTCGAGTCCTCCTTCGGGAATATCGGCGGAGATGAGCAGACTATCACGAAAGTGCGCCCTGTATACGCGGCTGGCAAACAGTTAGACACAGTGTATTAACAGCGTTGGAAGTATTATCAGTTAGTCTCCTAGAAGCGAGCACTGATATTAAAATTGAATATTTCATTTAAGAGAAGTTAATTTAAAATACAATTTTGCCTCCAGAAACGTTAGTTTGAACATAAGAGGCATGAAAGTAACATAGTGACTTAAAGTTCAATATTTGTTATACTCGAAGTATTACTGTCAGACTCCACGATCGTTACAATGATTTATGAGTTGTCACCCATATAGGATTGATTGTGTTATGTTGAGGCAATTTCTCTTATTTTAATTGCAACAGTAAATGACGTGGCATCCATTTTCCTAAAAGACTTTGAATATTACAAAAGAGAGCATAACAGCAATACCAAAAGACAAACTGAACTTCATTGATTAAAATAGCTTTTAGAAACGGTGATCTGCAGAGAAGAATTCCACTAGGCTCAGCAAGACAGCTATAGAAGTAGCAAGATAAGCAGACTTCTACTCGAACGACTACTGAAGACTGGGGGTAAATTGCTAGGATTTATTCTTGCAGTTTATCCAACATAACCCTCCATCTGCGGCTTCACGTCAGGGACAACTCGTGGAGTTAGCATATTTAGATGTAGTAATGCATCATGGCATCAAGATTCCCTATATCGATCATTTCCATCAGAAGAGATCGGTAAATAAATGTCATTTAATTTTATATGGAAAGGAACAACTGCGTTGGGTGCTTCCCACCCTTGTTTTCAGGACGATCTCAGTGTGTTCAGCTTGTGCCAACATCGCCTGAAAGGAAGAAATATCTCTCATAACTCAAGAACGATTAAAGCTGTGCTTAAATGAAAGATGCCATTTTTCTTCTTGTGCAACTTACCTCTATGGTCCATGGGTCATCTGAACGATTTTGTTTATCGAAATTACGTGCAACCAGGCAGTTTACATTACATGTGTACGTGATTAGTTTTAACATTAATGATCATAATAATTTTCAGTCCCAACGTAGTCTGCATTTGTTTGATATATGATATATCAAACAAGGATAATGGAATGTAGTCAAATTAAATAGGGTGATGCTGAGGGAATTAGATTAGGAAATGAGACACTTAAAGTTGTTTTGCTATTTAGGGAGTAAAATAACTGATGATGGTCGAAGTAGTGAGGATATAAAATGTAGACTGGCAATGGCAAGGAAAGCGCTTCTGAAGAAGAGAAATTTGTAAACATCGAGTATATATTTAAATGTCAGGAAGTCGTTTCTGAAAGTATTTGTATGGAGTGTAGCCGTGTATGGAAGTGAAACATGGATGATAAATAGTTTGGACAGGAAGAGAATATAAGCTTTCGAAATGTGGTGCTACAGAAGAATGCTGAAGATCAGATGGGTAGATCACATAACTAATAAGGAAGTATTGAATAGAATTGGGGAGAAGAAGTGTTTGTGGCACAACTTGACAAAAAGAAGGGACCGGTTGGTAGCATGGAGAGGTGCATCAAATCAGTCTCAGGACTGAAGACCACAACAACAACAACATATCACTCCATAACATCACCCGATAACCACATGAAAATTACGAGTTGCATCCAAGATGGCATTTTCACAATAGATGCCATATTGGTAATAAAGAGTCTCAGTATTGCCCTCTTTTCGTGTTAAAAGGTTGTTTCCACACCTACAGATCAACCTGTTGAGCAGCTTCAACAGGACCTTTAGTTGTCACTAACGGCTCTTACGAAGTAGACGTACCGTATATCTGCTCTGGTCCTCCATTAGATGATACCAGTAAACTCATGAATCCTTAAAGACTCGAATTCTCGTGTACAAAAGAGCTTCAAACGTCTGATTACATAAGAGTTATAGTGTTAAATATTTGGCGTTATGCATGTACGAGAGAAAAGGTTTAGAAACATTTTGAAATTGTGCTTTAAGTTTGTTGGAATTCGTTTAGTGCACTAATTATTAAACGCTGGATGAATAAGGTGTGGGTAATTTGGGCTCCATCTTAATAGGGAGCTAGTTTTTCGCGCATGTCAACGTTTATGACGTCATTTCTCCTGAACTATATATGTTGCAGGAATATAATTTTGCAGTGATATACGTAGATACTGCATGCAAACTGTGTTGTGAAAAGAAGCAGTAGTTCAGAAGTAATAAATTAAACCATATATGAAGCTGAATTTTTACTGCATGAGCAGCGTAAACTTAGTAAGAGATGAACTTTTTCCAGTTCATAATATTGTGAGAGGGTAAGGGTTTCATCATAGGTGTGAATTTTGTTGGTAATCGCTAAGTGTACTCATTCTCAAACACTGGACGAGTAAAGTCCGTGTCTTTGTACGGCATCACTTATGCTGTTAAAGGATACGCTGTTTCTAACTTTAACTCTTGTTTTATTGTGTTGACCTTTTGTAGTGGTACATACCCGGTAGCTAAATGGTCAGCGCGGCGGAATGTGAATCCTGAGGAGCCCGGATACGATTCCCGGCTGGGTCGGAGATTTTCTCCGCTCAGGGACTGGGTGTTGTGTTGTCCTAATCATCATCATCATTTCATCCCCGTCGACGCGCAAGCCGTCGAAGTGGCGTCAAATCGAAAGACTTGCACCCGGCGAACGGTCTACCCGACGGGAGGCCCTAGTCACACGACATTTTTACTTTTAAAGTTTCAGTGAGTAGATCATGACAGCATTGTAATTTTTTAAATTCGGTCAATAATTACGTGAAATTTATATAAAAAAACACACACACATTTCAGTTGCGCTGGAAGACGTTATGTACTGCAAGTGGTGTTTGATTCCGCGATAATCGCTGAGATTTGTTACTAATTTGCAACATGGTAGCCATTTTTGTTACCTACTGTAACTTCATAAGTATTTTTTCACGAAGTCAATTCGAAAACGTTTATGATGTTTCTTTATATCAGTGAATTAACATCCAAGTAATGAGTTAAATCCTCGAGTACACAACAAATATTTTCGTCTGTTGTACAGTTCCAAGGCCAGACATATCTTAAGATTTATCTAAAAACGTGTCAGAGCTGTTCTTGTATGTCAAAGGTAGCTCCTAACATTCTGAATTGTCATGGAGATGGAGTCACACGTAGCGAAGATGGAAGTGAAAAGGTACATAATCCAAGTAATAGAAGAAATGTAAATGTTCGTTTTACGTGGTAATCTTGCTTACGAGAACGGATCACTTAAATAATAAAAGAAAAATAAGACAGCAATGTAAAAGATCTTTTCACGCAGTATTCATACTAACGAAAATGTGTTCATGAATTCGATAGGATTAATTCCTATTTCTTGCTTTATCGTTTGACATTTAACCCACGTTTCTCCGTTGTCTTATGACGTGCTACATATTGGTTAGCAATGGCACAGTAGAACTTCTAATTGAAATGCTATAATCGTACACAGTGGAGTCGTTTCACTTTTCAGGTATAATGATTTTTACCGCAAGAACGACTGTGAGAAACTGTAGCGTTTCATTCCGCTGCCATTTTATCAGTCGTGTCTAGCTTCATTTACCTGAACAAAAACAGAAAACAGCAGTCGTATACCTCTATGTAAACAATTCAGGGGCAATAAAAGCTAATTTCTTAGGCTATGTACATCGGCGCCAGTGCTGCGAATGACGAAATGTGCGGAAACGATTTAGAAAATGTCTGGCGAGTTCTTTTGGGTGTGTTGAACACAAGTCTACACTTCCCGCGATAGTTCAGATTTGAAGAACGCTATCAAATTATCTCGGTGTTTAATAGGAACAAAGCAAGCGAAACAAATAAGGTTTTACACAAACAAGCTACAGTAATATTCTTCCATTATCAATTTTTTAATGGAGTCCCAAGGAGAAAAATGAGCTCTGCACCAAAACTTCTGGGGAAGAGACGTTGAAATATGAAAGTAGAACTATGAGAATGAGAGGGAAGAAGAGAGAGGGGGGATAGGGTGGGAAACTGACGACATCGTGATGTGTTCCTGTTTCACTGTATCCAGAACACAACACTCGTCCTTCTTTATTTGTGCATGCAACTCTTGGAGATTACCCGAACTGGTGTCCAAATTTCAGGATACGTCCTGATTCTTCGGTGAGAGGACTGAAATGAAAAAGACGTTTTAAATGCATGCATGTGCAGTGGCGTGGATACACGTACTGAGAAGTGGCCCTAGCGTTACACACAGTATCATGAATCATATTAGTTAACTGTCGCCAGTCAAACGTAGATAGTGATAAGACCACGTTATAAGAGGACGTGCTGAAAAGTAGTGCCTCCGGATTGTTTAAATGATTACTCTTAAAAATTTGTAAATAAAACAATCAACATACAACATCTTTATTCGTTATGGCTACGTAGTTGCAGCCGTCTGCCGCTGTAGGGCTCCGAACCGTAGCGTGTAACATGGAGGTGTGTAACGTAACTGACGGTGCGTGAGAAACGGCGTGCTGTAATCGAGTTTTCAAAGTCGACAAGTTATTTCTCTTCTTCAGCATGTCAATGCCAAACCATATTCGAGTGCTGTGACATCTGTAACAACCCGACGCCTCGGTTTCGCTGTCGTCGATCATCCTCGATACAGTCATGCCCTACGAACAAGAAGTGACGTATAAACATTTGTGTTGTTGTGGCCTTTAGTCCGAACTACGGTAAGCTCCCTATGAAAGTCTCTTCATATTTGACAACTACAACCACGTTACATTTTCTGTACGTGTTTGCCCAACACGCTCCCCTCCATTACCAAAATATTCCTCATAAAGTTGTACCATATAAGTAATTGATTATCTTTTCGTTAGTTACTCGGTATCACCATCCAATTTTTACCATATTTCTGTTACATTTCAAAAGCTGCTATATTCGTCTGCCCTGTACTCTTTACCGTCTCTGTTCGACATACAAAGAAAGTTGCACTCCAAACAAACGGTTCAGAAAAGACTTCTTGACATTTAAAGTTCATGTTAAATGGGAAAGCAGTTTTTTATAAGCCTGAAGTCGTTTTCTGTTGTTGTTTTTTTAACTCTCTTTGCTGTTGTATTCTATAGCCTAGAAACGACGGAGAGGCTCCGTCCCCGCCGCAGCCGCAGTGGTCCAGAACCCCACGACGGCTACTGCAGTCCATTTCATCCCTCTACCGCCCCACACCGTACCACTCTCTCATGGTTATTGTGCGGTTCGGCCCCCGATGGACTCCCCCCCCCAGGGAACGTCTCACACCAGACGGGTGTAGCCCGTATGTTTACGTCGTAGAGGAATGGTGGTGTACGCGTACGTGGAGAACTTGTTTGCGCAGCAATCGCCGGCATAGTGTAGCGAGGCAGAATGAGGGGAATCAGCCCACATTCGCCGAGGCAGATGTAAAACCGCCTAAAAACCATCCACAGACTATCCAGCTCACCGGAACTCGAGACAAGTCCAAAGGGCGGATTCGTGCCAGGGACCAGGCGCTCCTTCCTACTCCGGAAAGCTGTGCATTAGACCGCACGGCTAACCGGGCGGGCCTTCTTTGCTGTTACTAGTCTGCAATTTACATTCTCTATACTTCTGCCGTCATCAGTTATTTTTCTTCTCAAATAGGAAAACTCATATACTACGAGGGTGGTTCAATACGTAATGTACAAATCCTCTCCGAGAAAAAGTCTGTCCAGGAAGGGAAAGAGATACATAAAGTTCTAAAGGCACTAATTACTTTTCCACATAATTATCATGGCTGTATAAGCATTTGGTTGTCGAAGCATTTGCTTCATCTGTAAACCAAGCTGCCGAAAACGGCATAAAAGAGATCAGGGTCCAAGCTTAGAAGGCACTTTCTCCAACAGAAATCTCCTGAATGGCGGCGTAGGTTCTAAAGTAGTGACCGGTCATGTGCTTCCGCAATGGTCCGGAGAGACGAAATTAGCTTGGGGTGACATATAGGCCATAAAGAGACTTTTGTAATACAGTGCGTCAGAAAATCCGAACTAAATCAAGACTTCCCGAGGGCGAACGCGGTTGGGCATTGTTGTGCAACAACACGACAGTTTCCTAATACAATCCTGGTCATTTCTTCCGAATCGTCTACTGTGACCATTCGAATGTAGTATAGCATTGGCAGCGCAGCATTCAGTGTCACTGCACAAGTAAAGAAGCCACCCAGCAGTACGCCCTACGTATCCCAGAAAACTGCTGGTGCTATAACTTTCTTCGCGGATACAGTTGTGTTGAATTTACTATATATGCGTTGGTGGTGGTAGGGGGGGGGGAGGCTTGAATGAGGGATGTCTCCGTGTGACGATGTTTTCTTCGTCTCAGGTGTCACATAATGACATGACGCATCCAGATGGAACACTTCTCCCGGTAGAACCATGTGCTGTACACAATATTCACTGCACTGACAAATTGCATCAGGTCCCCCACATCTATTCTGCCGTTATCAAGTACTTGGCACAAAAACCACATCTGTTTCAGAGACATTACACTCGCTTCGTAAACTTCCAGCTGATATTCCCATTTGGTAAGGGTCCCACACACTTCAGAATTAGGATTCCAACTTTTTACTGAGAAAGTATCAAGGAGGAAGCCTAAAAAATAAACATTTTATACAGTGTTTTCTACCAATAACACTAGGAATGTACTTAAAATGTGCATAAACGGTTTATTTTCTAATATTTCTAGACTTTGCTTCTTTTTGCAAGGATTCATTCGATTTTAAATGTATATCCTTGTAACCATGGTAGCTGAAGAGTCCGGTGAGCCGAGAGGCATCGTATCGAAGACTATACGGAGTGAGCGGAAAAACGCCATCTGCTAACTCACGACGTCACGAAAGGGCGTGCTGAGCCTTCGTGAGGGATCCTCATGGAAAAGAGTTGCGACGAAATATACGAAGAAGACGGCCGCAAAAGTCACTGCCGACCTGAATGATGCTCTCGCCAACACTCTCAGCAACAAATGGAGCGCCTTAAGCATGGAATTATTTGGGGTGAACTGGAATCCAAAAAACACTCATCTTAGATGTAAATGCCAATAACAGGAAAACGTGGTACCCAAGCCGTAAAATCTGGTGTTCGGAGTAGTGGAATAATGTAATTTGGTCTGATGAGTTTTGTTCTACACCGCCTCCAACTTCTGGCCAACTATACCTCCCAAGAGTGAAACATGGTGTGGTTTCGGTGAAGATTTGGACAACCGTATGGTGGTCTAGGGATAGTGTCTTTCATTAGTAATCAAAACGTCCTCGGTCCCGGGTTATAATCCCGCCACCGCATAAATTTTGAAGAAAAATCATCAGCAATTGCAGCCGAAGACTTCCGGCCTAAAGAGCCTCTCTCATTCTGCCAACAGCCTTGTCACAGACGCCAGAGGAGCGGACAGGGGTTCAGGGCACTCTCTTGCCCCCGGGGTGGGTTACTGCCCCTAAAAGCGGAAGAATCAGCAATGATCAACGGTGTGAGGATGCAAAAGGCAATGAAAACCACTGCATTAAGACGCATAATGTGTACCCACAGGAAATGTGGCCTGTAATTGAAAAAGTGTTATGATGATCTCTCCATCGTCGAAAGATTCAGGAATATTCCCCATTCGGATGTCCAACACAGGTCTCCCAAGTGGGAGTTGACCAAGAGAAAAAGACTGAATAACCAACGAAAGGATAACGTTCTATGAGTCTGGGCGTGGTATTTCTAAATTTGAACGTGGTAGGGAAGCTAGAAAATGTGCAAAGGAAAGTGCAAAGGCTCTAGTGGGAAGCAGAGAAGTGAAATGGAAAGAGGATACGGATCTCTCGTCAGATGAATACAGGGTAATAATAAAAATGGTATAACGGGAGCAGGATTTGTCAATAATCGGAAGGTATGGCAGAGAGGCAGTTATTGTGAACAGCTCGGTGATAGGACTGTTCTCATCAGAATGAACAAGAGAGATTTACTGGTTTCAAACATAGGCCTTAATTTGGGGAAGAAATTTCAGAGAATGTACGTTTGGAACATAGCATTGTATGTTACTGGAACATCGACTTGAGAACATCAAAACACAAGGGAATCGAAGCATTTGAGATGTGGTGCTACAGACGGATGTTGAAAATTAGGTGGACTGTTTAGGTAAGGAATGAGGAGATTCAACAAAGAATCAGGGAGGAAAGGTGTACATGGAAAATACTACAAGAAGAAGGGACAGGATGATTGAACATGTGTTAACGTCCATAGTAATAGAAGGCGCTGCAGTAGGTAAAAACTGTAGAGGAAGACAGAGATTGGAATTCATCGGCATATAATTCAGAAAATAGGTTGCAAGTGCTACTCTGAGATGAAGAGGTTGGCACAGGACATGAATTCGTGTCTGCATCAAACGTGTCAGAAGACTTAAGGAAAAGAAACGTCGTGGTATGCCATGGGAGACGCAGTTCCTGGAAGGTCGCATTACTGCCAAGAGATATGTGACCATTTTGGCTGATCAGTCCATCCTCCGGCACAATGTTCCCCAATACTGATGCTGCATTTCAAAAGGACCGACCCCTACTCTCACAGTTCGCACGTTCCTAGACTGCTTTTGTGGGCACGGGGATGTGTTGTTGCTTCTGCCCTGGTCACCACAGCTGCCATATCGCAGTATTGTTTAGAGACAAGGGGTGCGTGAACGCTTTCGACCTCCATTATTATTACCTGAACTTGCCACTGTTTTGTGGGAAGAATGGCACAAGAGCCCAAAAAAAAAACTATAAAAATCTGTATTTATCTATTCCGGGACAACTTGAAGCCATTTTACTACACAATATTAGCCACTGTTATGTGTTTTTGGTGCTTTACGAGTATTTATACAAAATCTGTGAAGATAAATGCCCGCCTCCTTGGTGGCTTAGTTTTCCAGATATACAAACAAGAGGGCAAGAATAATGTAATGGAATAGCATTTATAGCAATAGTCCTTAAGTGTGGTGCAATTTTGTGTCTGTAGTATGCACAATACAAAGCAATGTGCAGTGCCTAGCGATGAGAAGTGAGCGAGTAGTACTGCTGCGAAGTGTGGTGTTAGCGGTGTGACGAAGAGGTTAACGTCGCTGCTGTGCTTTGGGTTGCCAGTCCATTCCCGAACACCAGCAGTTATTTGTTATTTAGTATGTATCGTTTCTGGAAGGTTCTTGAAATATTTTGTGTTTGTAGTGTTTATATAGTCTGGACTAACTGATGTTTGTGTAAATAGCAACATTATGGAATGTTCGATGTATGGATAAATAGCAGTACCTTCCATCCAGGAGTTCACATCGGCGATTGGCGTCAGTAACAAAAGTGCTTTTAGTGCTAAGTGTTGCAGTTTGTTGAAGACTCTGCCTTCGGATATGGGCCAGATTGTGGTTTCCACGTGGAAGTATAATAGTAGTTTTGGCATTATCAGTTAAATTGTTTGCAAGTAAGTAAGTACATACAAAAGAGGATTATACTCAATGTAGAAAATCTTTGCACAAATAGACCTCGTAGGTACTAATAAGTATATCTGAATATCTTACCTTTTCATTACATTTACTGGTAACTCTTAATTTTGTTTTCGGAGCAGTTACAGGTTGACAATTATCGCACTATATGAAATAAAGTGAACTTCTGAACGGTTTGCGTTAGGATGCGCTGCATGGTTGGCCGCGGGGCATGATTGAAATTACTATGCACATACATGGTTAGGTTCTGCGACGAAGCCCACTTTCATTTAGTTGGGTTCGTCGACAACCAAAATTGGTGCATTTGGGGGACTCAGCATCAGCATTTAGCCATCGAGAAGTCTCTTCACCCTCACGGGGTGACTGTGTGGTGTGCAGTGACCCGTCACGATATAATGGGTGTGAAATTCTTTGACGGCACGGTGAGTACGGAACGGTACGTGAAGTTTTGGAAGATGATTTCATCCCCATTATCCAAAGTGACCCTGATTTCGACAAGCTGTGGTTCGTGTAAGATGGAGCTCGACGCCATCGAAGCAGGAGAGTGTTTGACGTCCTGGAGAAGCACTTTGCGGATCGCATTCTGGCTCTGGGATGCTTGCATGGGCCTCAATTGGCCGCCATATTCTTCGGATCTGAACACACGCGACTCCTTTTTGTGAGGCTACATTAAAGACAAGGCGTACAGCAATAACCCCAAAACCATTACTGAGCTGAAAGCAGCCACTGAGGAGATCATCGACAGCATCGATGTTCCGACACTTCAGCGGCTCATGCAGAATTTCACTATTCGTCTGCACCACATCCTCGCCAAGGATGGCAGGCATATCGAGCGTGTCATAACCTAAATCCGAATATTTCTAGTGACGTCTACATGTTGAATAAAGTGTGTGCACGCCGTTTTGTAGCCATTTCATGTTTTCTTCATATAGTTCAATAATTATCACCCTGTGCATATTACACATTATAGAATGACCCTCCTGGAAACCACTTTCATGTTCAGTCATAATTCCTTCCCCTGGAATTTTCATTTACTTCAGTTCACAGCTGAACAAGATTTGAAAAAAACATATTGCCTCTCTTTTCTTTTTCTTCTTTTTAGTTTCACCATGATATTCATGATCGTAGTCATCATCTTCTTTTTCTTCTACTTGTTCATCTTCTTCATCATCTTCTTATACTCTGTTTCGCTTGAAGACGAATAAATCTTTTGATCTTTCTATTCCGTTTATAGCCTTTACCCATCCACAGATCAATAAATGCTCTTTACATAGTCTTCCACTGCACTCGATTCTGTGGCATGAGGATCCACCGTTTTCCAGTAGTTGTATTGACGTCGTTGAGTCATCACTTCTTGGTATTTCAGTGCGTCCTATGTATCCCTCCAGGGTCTCTAACTGACTATCTTATTGTTCTGTCTTTTTGGGTCTCGCCTCGCTGTATGGCCAGCTTAATATCATTTCAACGTGGTGCTCTCTCTGCATCTGAAAAGTGCTGTAGATTTACGGTGAAGTCTAACGGATTAGACGTTTGGAATCAAAACGAAATTCTTCCCAGCATTTGCTCAAAATCAAGCGCTCAAGAAGCCGTTTCAGTTTTTGAACCAAATATGTTACGAGCACAATGAAGTCAGCGTATCGAAGGTGATTCATGGACTGTGTGTCGATTTCGTTCGCTTTACAATTACAGTCCAAGTCGTTCAGTACACTTTCCAAAGTTAAGTTAAGCAGCTACGGTAGGGGATAAACAATTTTGGGTAAATTTGTACTACTTCCTGTAGTTTGATAAAATGGTGCGTGTATGATTATTTAAACATTTTACTGGTTCGCAATCTAGAATTTTGTTTCGCAGCTAATCTATACTCCTACTTTGGTTATGCCACGTTAAAATATTCTGCCATCACAGTTCGTGATATCTCGTTCAGTAAGCTATTTTATGTTGTCCGTAATTGCGCAGAACAAACAAATCACCGTAGTATGCTCCATGTATTCAAAATTTTAGAGGAACCATCCTCTGGCTTACAGAAACAACCAGCCACTACACAAAGAAATCTGAAGCAGGTCTTTCTGCTGTTTAATATTCATAAGACGGTGTCTGAGAGCTCAACAGCTTTCCGTCCAAACGCAGTAACAGGCGGCCGGGAATCTGATAAGCCGCCTGGGGCACCCGGATTATTTTCAGAGCTTTCTAAATGAAAGTCAAGGCGGGGTAATCAGGTTATATCGCCCGCGGGGGACCACCCTTTGAGTAATAAGGCAGGCGCTCAAAGGAAGAAGAGCAGCAGCTCTCCGTCCTGAATGGAGCACTGCCAGCGATGGTAACGACTCCAGTACTCTCAATAGTTTATCCTGGACTCCAGCCTCGGTGTATGCTGTTGTTGTTGGCCTTCTGTGATGTACTCCGCATCAGGCAGTGTCCGTGTCTGATTGTTCTTGGCTAAAGACATCATCTCTGGCCTATCGTCAGGGGATATTTTCCTTTTCGGCTGCCTCCACACATATTTCAGTCTCTCAAATGACGTGTAGTGTCTCATTGTTATTGGATGTGAGGACCAAAAGTCTCCTTCTTCTTATTTCCTTTTTACACATAAAAATATTCTTATTCCATGAAAGTTCTTCACTTCACTTTGACGGACAAACGATGTTTGAAAAGATCCTTATCTGCAGAATTATTATAAAAGATTAATAATTTCAGTAGTTGATACCCATTTTCGAATCTCAACAACAGAAAACAGAAACCCACAACTAACTGATTATAACACAGGAATAAGATTAAACCTGAAGTGGCAACTCTTATGTGGTCCTGAAAGGTTCTGTACTTGGCCCACTCCCGTTCTTGACCTATACAGGTTGTTCGAAAATTTCCGTTACAAACTTCTTGGACTTGTAGGGGGGGTGAGTACATATTATTTTGAATAGAGAGCCATGTTCGGAATTGTACCGATTCCATTCAACGACGGTTTAAACTCAAATGTGTGATAGGGTAGACAGGACGCCGTGTACTACTTCAGACGGTCACCTGATGTCCTCAACGTCTGCCTTGCGAACCTTTATTTACGGGACTCCGGTGAGACAGAGGAAGATCTGCTGGCTCGGTGCACAAGAAACTGATGAGGCATCACGTGGGTTGGAGTGTGTGTACCAGAACATGCTTCCACTTAAAATGTCTGAAACAACGTTATTGGGGAGCGATGATCAAGCAGTTTCGTTCCTTCCCCCCCCCCACCACCTACTTTACACAAACCAACAAACCAACCATCCTTGATGGTCACCACATCGAGCCAATGTTCTAATGCATCAGTATTGTTCTACGCGTGCAGTACAATCGGCTCTTCTTTGTTTTGGAATGATGTAAACACGCAATGTTTAATTTTTAACACAAACAAATGTGTTTCAGTGATAAACGAATATTTCGTTTCGAATTGTTACCTAATAACGGTCTGTGTCACACGTAATTCATTTCCCCAAGCGGAAGTGGATGAGTTAAACATCCGGACTAAAACCGTCGTAGAACGGAAACAGTACGTTTTCGAATATAGGTCCCTATTCAGAATATTATGTACTCACTCCCCACGACAAGTCGTAGAAGTTTGTAACAGGAATTTCCGGACGTTGTGTATGAGTGATTCAATTGGAACATTGGAGAACTATGAGTGTCAGTGCTACAAGTATTCTGAAGGAGGACCAAATCTCATCCATACCAGAACAACCAGGAGAATAGTGGAACATTCTTACGGCTAGTTCACAGCAAGAAGCTTAATCTGGAATCTTATAAACGCTCATATTATGCAAATAAAAATGACTTTCAAGCACTTGAAATAGAGATTAATGGGTACACATTGGTTTAGAATCTAGATGGCTATTAACTCAGATAATACTAACATATGGATAATTTAGCCAACAGGATGAGCTCCGTTTGCTTTTTTTTAGTAAATATCTTTAGTGTATCGACCTGCTGGCAGAGTAGCTAGCACACTTTACATACTTTCACTTATTACTTTTTCTCACATAATATTGTGACGCACCCCCCGCCCCCCCCCACCCACCCCACCCCATGAACCATGGACCTTGCCATTGGTGGGGAGGCTTGCGTACCTCAGCGATACAGATGGCCGTACCGTAAGTGATACCACAACGGAGCGGTATCTGTTGAGAGGCCAGACAAACGTGTGGTTCCTGAAGAGGGGCAGCAGCCTTTTCAGTAGTTGCAGGGGCAACAGTCTGGGTGATTGACTGATCTGGCCCTGTAACACTAACCAAAACGGGCTTGCTGTTTTGGTACTGCGAACGGCTGAAAGCAAGGGGAAACTACAGCCGTCATTTTTCCCGAGGGCATGCAACTTTACTGTATGGTTAACGATGATGGCGTCCTCTTGGGTAAAATATTCGGGAGGTAAAATAGTCCCCCATTCGGATCTCCGGGTGGGGACTATTCAAGAGGACGTCGTTATCAGCAGAAAGAAAACTGGCGTTCTACGAATCGGAGCGTGGAATGTCAGATCCCTTAATCGGGCAGGTAGGTTAGAAAATTTAAACAGGAAAATGGATAGGTTAAAGTTAGATATAGTGGGAATTAGTGAAGTTCGAAGGCAGGAGGAACGAGACTTTTGGTCAGTTGAATACAGGGTTATAAATACAAAATCAAATAGGGGTAATGCAGGAGTAGGTTTAATAATGAATAAAAAAATAGGAGTGCTGGTAAGCTACTACAAACAACATAGTGAACGCATTATTGTGGCCAAGATAGACACAAAGCCCACGCCTACTACAGTAGTACAAGTTTATATGCCAACTAGCTCAGCAGATGACGAAGAAATTGAGGAAATGTATGATGAGATAAAAAAAAATTATTCAACTAGTGAAGGGAGGCGAAAATTTAATAGTCATGGGTGACAGGAATTCGTCAGTAGGAAAAGGGAGAGAAGGAAACATAGTAGGTGAATATGGATTGGGGGGAAGAAATGAAAGAGGAAGCCGTCTGGTAGAATTTTGCACAGGGCATAACTTAATCATAGCTAACACTTGGATCAAGAATCATACAATAAGGTTGTATACATGGAAGAATCCTGGAGATACTAAAAGGTATCAGATATATTATATAATGGTAAGACAGAGATTTAGGAACCAGGTCTTAAATTGTAAGACATTTCCAGGGGCAGATGTTGACTCCGACCACAATCTAATGGCTATGAACTGTAGATTAAAACTGAAGAAACTACAAAAAGGTGCCAACTTAAGGAGATGGGACCTGGATAAACTGACTAAACCAGAGGTTGTACAGAGTTTCAGGGAGAGCATAAGGGAACAAGTGACAGGAATGGGGGAAGGAAATGCAGTAGAAGAAGAATGGGTAGCTTTGAGGGATGAAGTAGTGAAGGCAGCAAACGATAACGTAGGTAAAAAGAGGAGGGCTAATAGAAATCATTGGGTAACAGAAGAAAATTTGAATTTAATTGATGAAAGGAGAAAATATAAAAATGCAGTAAATGCAGCAGGCAAAAAGGAATACAAACGTCTCAAAAATGAGATCGACAGGAAGTGCAAAATTGCTAAGCAGGGCTGGCTAGAACACAAATGTAAGGATGTAGAGGCTTATCTCACGAGGGGTAAGATAGATACTGCTTACAGGAAAATTAAAGAGACCTTTGTAGAGAGGAGAACCACTTTTATGAATATCACGAGCTCAGATGGAAACCCAGTTCTAAGCAAAGAAGGGAAGGCAGAAAGGTGGAAGGAATATATAGAAGGTTTATACAAGGGCGATGTACTTGAGGACAATATTTTGGAAATGGAAGAGGATGTAGATGAAGACGAAATGGAAGATAAGATACTGCGTGAAGAGTTTGACAGAGCACTGAAAGACCTGAGTAGAAGCAAGGCCCCGGGAGTAGACAACATTCCTTTAGAATTACTGACAGCCTTGGGAGAGCCAGTCATGATAAAACTCTACCATCTGGTGAGCAAGATGTATGAGACAGGCGAAATACCATCAGACATCAAGGAGAATATAATAATTCCAATCGCAAAAAAGCAGGTGTTGACAGATGTGAAAATTACCGAACTATCAGTCTAATAAGTCACAGCTGCAAAAAACTAACGGGAATTCTTTACAGACGAATGGAAAAACTGGTAGAAGCGGACCTCGGGGAAGATCAGTTTGGCTTCCGTAGAAATATGGGAACACGTGAGGCAATACTAACCTTACGACTTATCTTAGAAGAAAGGTTAAGAAAAGGCAAACCTACGTTTCTAACATTTGTAGACTTAGAGAAAGCTTTTGACAATGTTGATTGGAATACCCTCTTTCAAATTCTGAAGGTGGCAGGGGTAAAATACAGGGAGCGAAAGGCTATTTACAATTTGTACAGAAACCAGATGGCAGTTATAAGAGTCGAGGGGCACGAAAGGGAAGCAGTGGTTGGGAAGGGAGTGAGACAGGGTTTTAGCCTCTCCCCGATGTTATTCAATCTGTATATTGACCAACCAGTAAAGGAAACAAAAGTCAAATTCGGAGTAGGTATTAAAATCCATGGAGAAGAAATAAAATCTTTGAGGTTCGCCGATGACATTGTAATTCTGTCAGAGACAGCAAAGGACTTGGAAGAGCAGTTGAACGGAATGGACAGTGTCTTGAAAGGAGGATATAAGATGAACATCAACAAAAGCAAAACGAGGATAATGGAATGAAGTCGAATTAAGTCGGGTGATGCTGAGGGAATTAGATTAGGAAATGAGACACTTAAAGTAGTAAAGGAGTTTTGCTATTTGGGGAGTAAAATAACTGATGATGGTCGAAGTAGAGAGGATAGAAAATGTAGACTGGCAATGGCAAGGAAAGCGTTTCTGAAGAAGAGAAATTTGTTAACATAGAGTATAGATTTAAGTGTGAGGAAGTCGTTTTTGAAAGTATTTGTATGGAGTGTAGCCTTGTATGGAAGTGAAACATGGACGATAAATAGTTTGGACGAGAAGAGAATAGAAGCTTTCGAAATGTGGTGCTACAGAAGAATGGTGAAGATTAGATGGGTAGATCACATAACTAATGAGGAGGTGTTAAATAGAATTGGGGAGAAGTGGAGTTTGTGGCACAACTTGACAAAAAGAAGGGACCGGTTGGTAGGACATGTTCTGAGGAATCAAGGGATCAAAAATTTTGCATTGGAGAGCAGCGTGGAGGGTAAAAATCGTAGAGGGAGACCAAGAGATGAATACACTAAGCAGATTCAGAAAGATGTATGTTGTAGTAAGTACTGGGAGATGAAGAAGCTTGCAGAGGATAGAGTAGCATTGAGAGCTGCATCAAACCAGTTTCAGGACTGAAGACCACAACAACAACAACATGGTGACGCATTGCTGCTACAGGAAAAGAAACGGTATTTATTCGACAGAAGGCAGCACTAATAACTTGATGTAAGTTGATAACTGAACGTCTTACAGATCCTTTATCAGGGACATTGGGATTGTCGTACTGACTGAATTTATGGTGAACCATGAAATTAATTTCCTCAATTATGGAAGTAAAATTAATTTACAATAGACCATGCACCCATATCTCTAAAACAGAACGGAGTTTTATATTGTGGTGCAAAGATCTTTAACAGATTGTCAGTATACGTCACGAAGCACAATGTAAATCACCAGGTATTAAAAAACGAAGTAAAAGAGATCCTTGTTAGTGACTTCTTCTATGATTTATGTTGAAATTTGGATTTTAAATATAAATTATGCTTAGTACATAAGTACATATTAACCAGGTTTCTACATTTCCCAGTTCATAGGCAGCCAATAGTACGAGTGGCGTATAAAACGAATAAGGTTACATAAATGCTCAATATGAAGCGAAAGATGGAAACAACCGCTGAGTAGTGTGGGACGAATAGTGATGTCTCTTTTCAGAGTAGCTGCTTTTTTCCTAATAAACCTAAGGGTTTACAAAGCAATCTAAACTTAATTATAATAATCATCAGTGTGAGAAAAATAGCACTAGTAACATTATGTTGTGAGAGTAGTTTGCTAAAACGCCATTCAGCGGTTGCTTCTGCCTGTCACTGAATTACGAGACTCATTACATACCCGTGAAGCCTCTACTTCACGTTGAAATCCGGAATAAACTGTGTAATTGAGTATATTCAAAAACACGAGCAACTGAACTAGAGTCATCTATAAAAAAAATGCTGTAGTCCTTTTTTGTCATGGCACTGAGTCTATGAAATACTTGTCTATGAAATTCTGAAATTGTTAAGGAGTCATCCCGATCAAAAGCAGAACCTCCCTCGTTAGCTTACGTAGACTGGATCAAAGGATCACTCGATGCTTCCCATATACGCTTATGACGAGTCATTTGAAGTAGACGACAATACAAGGAGCGTCAGATCTGTCGAATGGACCTCACATCATTCCGACACTGGTCAGAAGTGATCAGGAACTTCAGCAGGGGTGTCAGGCACATTCGGCCTGGAATCTCATTGACTGGAGTAGAATAAAGTAGAACTGTCATCAGTGATGAGTACCACTTCGAAATGGAGAGACCCCGGACCGCGGTGGGATACCAACCTGATACCCACCTGCCACATGCTTTACAACCAGGAGTCAGTGTCTGGGGTGCCATTTCATTTCACAATCTTTGGTTGTCATCTACGGCACTGTTATAGCGCAGTGGTACGTCGGTGATATTCTACGCCCCGTTTTGTTGCCGTTTGTGACAAGCGTTCCTGAGTTTACATTTCTGCAAGATAATGCCTGCTCGCACAAGGCGAGAGTTTCTACTGCTTCCTTTGGTGCTGCCCAAAGCCTGCCTTGTCCAGCAGTGTCACCGCACCTCTCCTAAATTGAGAACATTTGGAGCATTGTGGGCAGTACTCTCGAACCAGCTGGATTTTGACGATCTAAAGGTTCAATTGGACAGAATTTTGCACAGTATCCCTCTGGAGGACATCCAGCAAGTCTATGAATCAATACCAAGCTGAATAACCGCTTTCAAAAGGGCCAGAGATGTACCAACGCGAACTTGCTCAATTCCTGAAGCTTTTTCTCTTGAATGGATCATCAAATTTTTCTGGAATTTTGATCATTGTTTGTACATGAACGTCAGATCTACCGATTTCCATACCATTGGGATAGTTCTTCTGGTTTTCGTCTTTCTTTTTTGTCTTAAAGTGTGCCAATTATAGATTGGCCCTGTATCTAATTTCTGTGGTTGCAATGAAATGCTAATCATTTGCAAAATACACTTCATGTCACTTTTAATATCTGTTACGTGCCACCTTCTTGGTGTAACACTTCTGATAAACAGCAGTAGGCGGCTGGTGTGGCCGTGCCGTTCTAGGCGCTTCAGTCTGGAACCGCGTGACCGCTACGGTCGCAGGTTCGAATCCTGCCTCGGGTACGAACGTGTGTGATGTCCTTAGGTTAGTTAGGTTTAAGTAGTTCTTAGTTCTAGGGACTGATGACCTCAGATGTTAAGCCCCATAGTGCCCAGGCGTTAAGCCCCATCTGAACCATTTTGAACCAAACAGCAGTGCAGCGTGAATCAGAATGATTGTTTTTCTCTTAACTGCATCTGCATGAGAGCCGTGCTTAGTAATGTAGGCTGCCCTCTGTGTAGCAATAAGTTAAAGTCAGTAGGGTCTAACTCAGGAAAGTTATCCGAGAGAATGCTTAAGCGCGAATATTTTTCAAGCTACTGACCGCCAAAAGGAAAGGGCGGATCTATAAAGTACTCATATGAGAGTGGGAGCAACGCAATTTCATGTGATGAGACGAGCGACAATTATATCGTGTTCGTTTTTAAAAATAACGGCGAAAATATTCCAGTAGATAGTAATAATTTGAAAATGGAAAAGGTTGATGAAGTTTCCGTTAGTTCTGGCTTAACACTTTCAACCAGCAGGATGTATATTGTGTGATTTTATCGGTCTGCCTTCTATCTTTTACTGACTACACATACATTAACTGAAGTCAGTTGTCGCAGTTCTTTATGTTCGGCCTGGATACGGTTTTGCAGAATTCACTGATTTACGAGGTGGGTTTGTGTTTACAACTGATAAATATTTCGTGCAAGTTTGCTAACTATGATGAATGGTGGTCTCCTGTCACTGTGAATACGATGTGATTTGGATCTGCTGGTAAATAGCAGAACTTCGTAGAACCGCAATTGCTCACACTATGCTCTTCATCTGTATTATGTGACAAAGGGTCTTGGCATTAATCTTAGTTGTCAGAGCGCGCTTTTTACCAACGTTGCGTGACGCATACGCCGCCTGGAAATAATCAGCACACCTGGAAAAGCTACATCAATTTTAACCCGATGAGGACATATGCCACTTGTAAGATAGAGAAAGTACTGATAATTATTTCACTGTCGTTCGCCAATAGACGTCATAGTGGCGTAGCTACCACAGAGCGCCATCTGCGTCTACCCTTAAATGCAGAATGCTCACAGCCAGAATGTTCAGCATGGTGCAAACCACAAGCAGGTAGGCAACCGTGCCACAGAGACGCATTCATGCTTCCTACAGCCAACCAAGCGAGCTTAAGAGAGGTCAAAGTGCTGCTTTCTGAGTGGCGGGATGGTCCTTTCAGAAATGAGCATACAAGTTGGGCGTGATGCGCCAGTTGCGCAAAGATGCTGGTGTCAGTGGTCACGTGAACATTCTCACACACGTAGACATGACTTTGGTCGCTTACGCAGCGCAGACGCCAGCTGGGATCATCGTACTGTAAGAGCATCAGTGGCAGATCGTACAGCAACCAAAGTACCAATAAGAGGGTTTGTGAAACCACACATGTGAACAACAACACAGGTTATTAGCAGAAGGACTGTGGGGGTACTCACAGCTCTAGCCCGTCTTCCATTCACGCCACAACATCCACGTGCAGGGCCTGACTAGTGCTGTCATGGATGGCTTGCAAGATCGAATGAAGCTCTTTAGTCTTCAGCCGTGAAAGCAGATTCTTTCTGCACGTAAGCGATGTCCGTTTGCTCGTACTACGTAGATCTCGTGAGCGCTGTTTCGTAGATTTCATTTGTCCAAGACACACCCATCCCACCCAAGGCTTTATGGTCTGAGGTGCTATAAGCTACAACTCTCGTTCACCTAGGGTGTTTCTGGAGGGGCGCTTACCAGCGCTTGTTACATACATATTGTTGCTAGACTCATTCCTTTGCCGTTCTTGCAATAGCAAGGTAATATGTTGTTCCAACAGGGTTATCCTTGCCCATACACTGCCCGAGAAATTCAACGTGCCTTACAAGACGACTCACAACATCCCTGCCGAGCGTTATCTCCGGGCTTGCCTTCAATCGAGCACTTGTGGGATGCGATGGGACGAGAATTGACTAGCGCGACTCGTCAACTAACAACTCTTACAGAACCACATGAAAAAATCGAATAGGCGTAGCTCATCGTATCGTACGATAGTAATCGCCCTCTATACGATCGACTGGATGCCAGTCAGCGAATGCGCTGTTCTCTGTGGAAGCTACAGAACCACTTGTGCTATTGATCTGTAAATGCAATTATTTCATGTACACCACACACACTGTTGCAACAATAAATCCTGAGTGAGTTGGAAACCTCCAAATGAAGTACAATTATTTTTTTCCTGCAGTGTACTTCTTACCAGTTTTGCGTGGGAGAGAGTATGCTTCACACCGATATAGTGAGGCAGACGTAGCTCAGTACCTATGTGCCGCGGCAGAGTGTGCTTCATAGCGATGTTGCTCTGTAGAATATGTGGAAAGATCGCAAACAAAACATAGGTAGCGCCAGACTGGTGCTGGAGTCGTGTGGTCAGGAAGTGACCGACCTCTGATGATGAGGTCGACTGGGGCACAGTATTGGCACGGCCATCGGGTAACCAGCAAGCGACTGGCGCCTCACTCAAGGGGACTGCCATAGGCAGCGCAGTAAACCGCAGCCCACACTGTTGCTACTAGATGCCATTCCAGCAGCCAATTAAATATGTAGCAGATAACATTTCTGACTCCTGAGAACTTCTCTGGTCTGTAAAGCCAATTCGCCCCGAATGACTTTCAAAAACTCAGTACATCACATCATTTGTGGTTATCATTTGCGCATTAACTCCCAGGCTCCAATTCAACAGAAATCTTCCCATGGTGATAATACCCATGAACACATGAACTAAAAAACGTTCTTCTTTCATTCAAAATTCGCCTTCGCCCATATGTAAAGTCATCGTCAACAATATCCCGCTGAACAGGTACGTGGAGGGAACCATATTGAGCAATGAAGATGCAACAATTGGTAATTCTTCAAGTATAGGTATGTGGAGAGATCCGTGCTGAGCAACGAAGAGGAAACAATTGGTAATTCTTCGAGTTTTAAAAAGGCTCTTGACGATGATGATGATTTTGGGTTGTGAAGGCGCTCAAAATTGTCATCATCAACGCCCATACATCTTCCAAATCTATCCATTTCCAGTCTCGGCACTTCCCGAATGATGGTGAGATGATGAGGACAACACAAACACCTAGTCCCCGGGCGGAGGTCACCCCGACCCGGCCGGGAATCGAACTCGGGACCCCGTGATCCAGAGGCAGCAACGCTTGCCTCTAGAGTACGAGCTGCGGACAAGGCTCTTGAAGAAGAAGTGTTTCACATTGTCTGGTGGGTTATTTTAAACAATGGAAAGAAATTTTTCAGTGAATTTTCCACTAATTTAATAAAAAATGTAATCAGTGGCTTTCACAAATATTAAGATCGTATGTCTCATTTATTAACGAACTACAATGGCTGACAAAAAACATGAATCACCCAGTATTAACGGATGGATGTCAATATGTGATATGCTGGCCCCTTCTCGAAGACGCAACACCTATGCGGGACTCCAAGATGTGGCAGCCTCTACTGCGCTGCTATGACAAGTCGATTATGAGTCCCACCCCCCAACCCCGTGCGGAAACTCTCGCGTCCTGCCCCTATCTGCATCCCTCACGGCTATTACTTACGCACTGTCTACTGCTTGCAGCCAGACGGTGCCCGTCGCCAATCGAAAAATTATGAATTACTGCGATCCAATCACTACGATTCCTTCCAACAGGAAATCCCGCCAAAAGTGAAGCGTTTTTTTTTCAGCCTCTATTGACAGTTTGAAACTATCCCTACTACCAAAAAGCATACATTTCTGATCTGACGTCACACGTCTTTGCGTGAACCACACACCAATGGCCATAGCCTCCCAGCTGGGTTCAAGGAATTCGGAGAAGACCATTTCGAGGCTCAGGTTTGTTCCGTGTGGCCTTCGATCTCTAAAAGCAGCATGAGACGCCCTGCTAAACCCGCAGGACAGGACAAGTAGTTAAAATTGTGGAAAGGGGGCAAAATAAGCGGCTGTCAGTTACACTCGAACATACAACTTTATTTATTTGTTCAAACATTACAAGAGCCAAGAAAATTAAAAAAAAACACACCATGAATTTTTGGAACTTAATTACTGGCTGAATGCGCCATACAATCTCATGCCTTAAGTGCAAGGCCACTTTAATTTAAAATCGGCAGAAAGCCAAAATCAGAAATTTAAAAGGCAGAAGGCCTTATCTTAAATCAGTTCTTTCAATTAGGCTGAAGGCCCAAACAATCTTATGCCTTACGGCCAAAACTACCTTAATTTAAAAACTCGGCTGGAAGCCATACAAATACAAACAACAAGAACAAATAAGAGAAGACAGTACACCTAACGGCGTTCAGAAGTTTCCGAGGGTCGACCTGGAATACCAACACTAACGCCCGCTTAGGTGAGACAGGCAGTCGGCCCAACCATTCACGATCCGACGACAACCCAACCCCGTTAACTGTGAACCGACAACCCTCACCGACAAGATAACTTCCGCTCCACGCTACCAGCACACAACAGACAGTTCAATGGAACAAAGTGGAAGGTATTGGCGGCCACAACAAATTATACATTGAACTGTCAAACTACACACTGTGCTGGACAGCGACAACACGATGAGGAAAATACACTGCCTGAAATTACGTTAGCAGCCAGGGCAGGTAACCGGAACGTTAACTGCCACAAGGATGAAGATTCCGCAAGTGTACTTCAATTCAGAATAGCCAAGTACAGTGAAACTCAACCGGAGGTGGCTAAAATTTGTCGACTTGAAAACACACATTGTTTCTCGCGGGAATGCCCCAACAGCCGACAGCGAAATCCAAACGACACAGTGTGAACAGTTGTGACTTGCCGGTAGATCAAGTCAAAACTCAACTCTCGTGTCCAGGACCGGTGAGCCACGGACCTCGTAGCAATGGGAACAGCACCACACACTCCGAGCGCGTGTGGACGCCGCCAGCGGCCTCGGCCAAACTACGCGCCGTGGAGACTTCCTGGCTGCTCCACGCCAAACGATCAACTGCTCCCACACCGCACAGCCGGAACTGTAAACGCCAGGCCAAAGACAGTACAAGGTGCGAATATCGATACACACCGCCACTCGCGGAGAGAGAGGATAACAGCATAATCGCGATAACCGCGGGAGACTAAACGAAGAATAGCAACCAAAGCATAACATGAGCCAGCCTCGGCTCACAGCAGAATCTTATCTTCAAAAGAAGTAAGAAAACATGGAAAGGCGACCCGACGCCAGCACACTGTGGCGTGCCGCCCTTCGGCTGGACATCAGCCGCAGGCAGTCCTGTGGGAGGACAATGCCTCTCGTCCCCTGTGGGTTCCGGGCCGAGCTCACTCCCAAGAATCCCAAGAATCTTACGACACCCCGGCTACGGTCCTATTCACCAATCACCGATTTGTTTGACCAGAGTGTTTCCTGGTGCTCTGTCTCACGTCCAATGCACTGCACATCACATCAGCAAGTGCCCCACAAACAATCACAATCCATTAAAAACCGTCACCGACTTAATAAAGAGAGACATGCGGATTACACCGAACGATCTACTGCCATTCACTATCGTTTATAATACAAATAACATTTTCGTAGTGAGTTTCCCTGTTGTCTAACCCAGAAAATAAATATAATTTGACTTATGATGGCACTGGCACGCAAAATGCTAGCCGTATTTCATAATCTTTCACTTTATTTAGTCAAATTGTATCGTATATTTCTACCAAACCTAAGATAAAAAAAAATACTGCTCATGACAAGTGAATCACTGTTTTGGATGTGTGGTATCCACCACTATTAATCCCCGCACAGAGCACGGGCGCGCGTGGCCGAGAAATGCATCGTTGACCGCACTTCTCCGTGCGCGACCCGCTGCTAGCACTGCAGGCTCCGTGCGCTTCATACTACAGTGGTTGGCCACCCATAACACTCGGCGATTGGCAGTCCAGAATGTACAGCCGATGGCCCCGTTAACTATGAAGCCTTATGTGAAGCCACTACCGACGTCCGCAAGGCACCTCTCTGTGCTGTGTTTAGTCCAGAACAGAAAGTTGTAGAGTGCATATGTCGTTGAAGAGTACCAGATAAAGGAATACCAAAAATACAATAACTCCTGGCCGTTATAGCTTGTTCTCTCTGACATGATTCTGGCGTAACTGCGTGTATTTATGTTAGAAATAGATCGTTACGTCACACGACGCAAATGACAATACTTGATAAGTAAGCTTATGCTGCATCAAGTAAAATATCCCTCCCTCCCCCCCCCCCCCCCCCCCATGAACCATGGACCTTGCCGTTGGTGGGGAGGCTTGCGTGCCTCCTTGATACAGATAGCCGTACCGTAGGTACAACCTCAACACAGGGGTATCTGTTGAGAGGCCAGACAAACGCGTGGTTCCTGAAGAGGGCAGCAGCCTTTTCAGTAGTTGTAGGGGCAACAGTCTGGATGATTGACTGATCTGACCTTGCAACATAAACCAAAACGGCCTTGCTGTGCTGGTACTGCGAACGGCTGAAAGCAAGGAGAAACTACAGCCGTAATTTTTCCCGAGGGCATGCAGCTTTACTGTATGGTTAACGATGATGGCGTCCTCTTGGGTAAAATATTCCGGAGGTAAAATAGTCCCTCAATTCGGAACTCCGGGCCAGGACTACTCAGGAGGATGTCGTTATCAGGAGAAAGAAAACTGGCGTTCTACGAATCGGAGCGTGGAATGTCAGATCCCTTAATTGCGCAGGTAGGGTAGAAAATTTAAAAAGGGAAATGGATAGGTTGAAGTTAGATATAGTGGGAATTAGTGAACTGCGGTGGCAGGAGGAACAAGACTTTTGGTCAGGCGAATACAGGGTTATAAATACAAAGTGAAATAGGGGTAATGCAGGAGTAGGTTTAATAGTGAATAAAAAAAGGAGTGCGGGTAAGATACTACAAACAGCATAGTGAACGCATTATTGTGGCCAAGATAGACACGAAGCCCACGACTACCACTGTAGTACATGTGCCAACTAGCTCTGCAGATGATGAAGAAATTGTAGAAATGTATGATGAAATAAAAGAAATTATTCAGATAGTGAAGGGAGATGAAAATTTAATAGTCATAGGTGACTGGAATTCAGTAGTAGGAAAAGGGAGAGAAGGAAACGTAGTAGGTGAAAATGGATTGGGGGTAAGAAATGAAAGAGGAAGGCGAATTGTAGGATTTTGGACAGAGCAAAACTAATCATAGATAAAACTTGGTTCAAGAATCATAAAAGAAGGTTGAATACATGGAAGAACTCTGGAGGTAGTAAAAGGTTTCAGATAGGTTATATAATGGTAAGACAGAGATTTAGCAACCAGGTTTTAAATTGTAAGACATTTTCAGGGGCAGTGGTGGACTCTGACCACAATCTATTGGTTATGAACTGTAGATTAAAACTGAAGAAACTGCAAAAAGGTGGGAAGTAAAGGACATGGGACCTGGATAAACTGAAAGTACCAGAGGTTTTACAGAGTTTCAAGGAGAGCATAAGGGAGCAATTGACAGGAATGGTGGAAAGAAATACAGTAGATGAAGAATGGGTAGCTTTGAGGAATGAAGTAGTGAAGGCAGCAGAGGATAAAGTAGGTAAAAAGACAAGGGGTAGCAGAAATCATTGGGTAACAGAAGAAATATTGAATTTAGCTGATGAAAGGAGAAAATATAAAAATGCAGTAAATGAAGCAGGCAAAAAAGAATACAATTGTCTCAAAAATGAGATCGACAAGAAGTGCAAAATGGCTAAGCAGGGATGGCAGAGGACAAATGTAAGGATGTAGAGGCTTAGCTCACCAGGGGTAAGATAGATACGGCCTACAGAAAAATTAAAGAGACCTTTGGAGAAAAGAGAACCACTTGTATGAATATCAAAAGCTCAGTTGGAAAACCAGTTCTAAGCAAAGAAGGGAATGCAGAAAGGTGGAAGGAGTATATAGAGGGCCTATACAAGGGCGATGTACTTGAGGACAATATTATGGAAATCGGAGAAGATGTAGATGAAGATGAAAGGGGAGATATGATACTGCATGAAGAGTTTGACAGAGCACTGAAAGACCTGAGTCGAAACAAGGCCCCCGGAGTAGATAACATTCCATTAGAACTGCTGACGACCTTGGGAGAGCCAGTCAGGACAAAACTGTTCCATCATGTATGAGACAGGCGAAATACCCTCAGACTTCAAGAAGAATATAATAATTCCAATCCCAAAGAGAGCAGGTGTTGACAGATGTGAAAATCATCGAACTATCAGTTTAATAAGACACGTCTGTAAAATACTAACGTGAATTCCTTACAGACGAATGGAGAAACTAGTAGATGCCGACCTCGGAGAAGATCAGTTTAGATTCCGTAGAAATATTGGAACACGTGAGGCAATACTGACCCTACGACTTATCTTAGAAGCTAGATTAAGGAAAGGCAAACATACGTTTCTAGCATTTGTAGACTTAGAGAAAGCTTTCGACAATGTTGACTGGAATACTCTCTTTCAAATTCTAAAGGTGGCAGGGGTAAAATACAGGGAGCGAAAGGCTATTTACAATTTGTATAGAAACCAAATGGCAATTATAAGAGTTGAGGGGCATGAAAGGGAAGCAGTGGCTGGGAAGGGAGTGAGACAGGGTTCTAGCCTATTCCCGATGTTATTCGATCTGTATATTGAGCAAGCAATGAAGGAAACAAAAGAAAAAATCGGAGGAGGTATTAAAATTCATGGAGAAGATTCGCCGATGACATTGTAATTCTGTCAGAGACAGCAAAGGACTTGGAAGAGCAGTTGAACGGAATGGACAGTGGCTTGAAAGGAGAATATTAGATGAACATTAACAAAAGAAAAACGAGGATAATGGAATGCAGTCGAATTAAGTCGGGTGATGCTGAGGGAATTAGACTAGGAAATGAGACACTTAAAGTAGTAAAGGGGTTTTGCTATCTGGGGAGCAAAATAACTGATGATGGAAGAAGTAGAGAGGATATAAAATGTAGACTGGCAATGGCAAGGAAAGCGTTTCTGAAGAAGAGAAATTTGTTAACATCGAGTATAGATTTAAATGTCAGGAAGTCGTTCCTGAAAGTATTTGTATGGAGTGTAGCCATGTATGGAAGTGAAACAAGGACGATAAATAGTTTGGACAAGAAGAGAATAGAAGCCTTTGAAATGTGGTGCTACAGAAGAATGCTGAAGATTAGATGGGTAGATCACGTAACTAATGAGGAGGCATTGAATAGGATTAGGGAGGAGTTTATGGTATAACTTGACCAGAAGATCGGTTGGTAGGAGATGTTCTGAGACATCGAGGGATCACCAATTTAGTATTGGTGGACAGCGCGGAGGGTAAAAACCGTAGAGGGAGACCAAGAGATGACTACACCAAACAGATTCAGAAGGATGTAGGTTGCAGTAGCTACTGGGAGATGGAGAAGCTCGCACTGGATAGAGTAGCATGGAGAGCTGCATCACACCAGTCTAAGGACTGAAGACAACAACAACAGCAACAACAAGAAGTAAAATATCAAATCAGTGAACCACCGTGCGTTATCTTTTAACAACACATAAGCACATCTCCGGCCGTTGTGCCTGTGCGTTTCTAGGCGCTTCAGTCTGGAACCGCGCGACTGCTGCGTTCACAGTTTCGAATCCTACCGGGGGTATGGATGTGTGTGGTGTCATTAGGTTAGTTAGCTTTAAGTAGTTCTAAGGTCTAAGGGACTGAAGACCGCAGATGTTAAGTCCCACGTGCTCAGAGCCTTTTGGAGCTTGGCAATAGAATCATTTTGTATCAGTGCTGTGTCAGGAAACCAGAGAACGGTGACATATTTATTCTGTTGTTCCTGGTTATAACAGGATAGTTTATATACACAACAAATGTTCAAGCAGTTCTTTAAACCACTGAAAAACCTTCTTTTTTTTGATACATTTGAATTACTAATTGTGGGTTGATTGTAGCTGGCTGTTGAATAGAAACGAGAGTACAATCGAAGTCGCTCCAAAAGTGTGATTTTCTCAGTTTATCTAAACGACTTATCATGTACGGTCAGCAGGACGATGCTTCTGTGCACAGGAGAATATTATTGTTGAAAATGTAGAAAGAATTCAAGTTCCTTTTGGTTTAATAGACGGGAGCTTTCTTCGAATGTGAATGTTATGATATGACTTGCATCACAAAAAGAAAGAAGTTTCTAACTAGAAGATTGACGGTAAACCTTTAGAGCATGTCCAATCTTTTAGTGATCAGCGATGATATTGAGAAACTATATGAAATGGGATTAATACGTAAAAGTTGCAGTGGGATTGAGACTGTGACGAAAACAACATACAAGAGTGAAGTGCGATCAAATGTAGGATATTGTTCAAGCGTTGGACACATATCGAAATAATTAGATGCTCTGCAAGGTTCGTAAGACATATCTATAGCTCATTTGAAAGAGCAAGAGTGATGAGTGTGAAATTTGAGGGGGACTCTCTGAAACAAAGGATATTTTCGTTTCCACAAAAATCAGAGAACCGATATATGACGAAGTCTGTGAGATGATTTGCCATCACTTATATAGAGATGGTGAGAATAAGAGAAAGTAATGCGGGTACAGACGTGTAGGAACGGTCGTTTCTTCACTCAATAGATGTATGCAGTAGAACGGATATCCTGTACTACTGCTGCGAAGTATTTCCTGCCATGCACCATACAATGGGTTGTGGAGTGCATTTATCAGTGTAGAGTACCAGATAAAGGAATACCAAAAATACAATAACTCCTGATCGTTATAACTTGTTCTGTCTGACATGATTCTGGGATGACTGCATGTATTTAAGATGAAAATGGCTCGTTCTGTCACGCGATGCAGATGAAAATACTTGCTCAGTAAGCTTATGCTGCATCAAGTAAAATATCTCGTATAAAATCAGTGAACCCCACTGCGTTATCTATTAACAACGCATAAGCACACCAAGATGGTTCTAATGTCGAGTCGAAAAGCGCCAAGCTCTTAGCAAAATAACTCAAACAGCAACCGTATGTAAAAATGGTTCAAATGGCTCTGAGCCCTATGGGACTTGACTTCTAAGGTCATCAGTCCCCTGAAACTTAGAACTACTTAAACCTAACTAACCTAAGGACATCACACACATCTATGCCCGAGGCAGGATTCGAACCTGCGACCGTAGCGGTCGGAGGTCGCAGGCGGAACCGTATGTAGCTTAATAGTCAATTTTTGTACATTCATTTTTACTGTTAGGTATAAGATAGGCTCGCAGTAAGTACATAAATAATAATAAGCGCTCTATGTGGAACGGTACAAAGTACGCCCCTGGCACTTAGTGCAAGATGATTTGCAGAGTAGAGAAGTAGATGTACTACCAATGCGCGACTGGTGTTCATGCCATTTATTGTCTTTCATCTTCTTTTACGGTAATGCCACGTCGTTTTCTTATTCCATTTACTGGCGTCACTAGCTTCTGCCTTACTTGTCCGTGAGTGGCAGCAGCAGCGCTTATCGATAAGTGCACTGTCGTACCACCTCTGGAGCGACCGATAATATTTCCGGGTGGTCGTGTGCCTGGCAGTCAGTTGGAGACGGACCAGCAGTGCAGTGGGGACGCAGCAGCAGGGAAGTCGGGGACGGAGCGCCGGTGAGGAGCGGACAGCCGGTGTTCGCCGACTGCTGGCGACCCACATGTACTGTCCGACTGAAGAAGACTGGAGCGGGAGCGACTGTTGGTTAGTCGTTCAGTCGGTCATCTCATTGGCCGGCGTGTATGTGATATTTTGACCATTTGCGGGTGTCGGTCGGTTGGCGCAGAGCAGCCCGTCGCGTGAAGTCGGGCCGGAGCTGCTGGCGGCGTGCACGCGCGGGTGGAGTTGTTCAAAAATGGTTCAAATGGCTCTGAGCACTAAGGGACTTAACATCTGAGGTCACCAGTCCCCTACAACTTAAACCTAAGGACATCACACACATCCATTCCCGAGGCAGGATTCGAACCTGCGACCGGAGTGGTCGCGCGGTTCCACACTGAAGCGACACGAGCAACAGCAACTGTGCATTGAAGTCGGCTAGAACTGGAGCCGTTTTCTTGGATGGGGTTTAACTTAGTTTCATTCACTCCTTCATTAGTGAAGTGCAGCAGCGATATCTTCTGCCTTGTGGGCGTTAACGTTCCGGTTACCTGCCCTGGGTGTTCACATAGTTTGAAGTCTTGTTGTCGTTTTGATCGGCGGGTGGAGCAGAACTGATTTGGTTGGTTGGTTTGTCAGCTGGCCTTCGGTTGGGTTGCCTTCCGATTAAGAGGTTGTCGGTCTGGCTGCTTGTCTCACCTAGACGTGCGTTAGTGTTGCTTCCCCGGCCGACTCTTGGAACCTTCTGAGTGCCGCTCCTTGTGTTTTACACAGTGATTTCGTTTTAGTCTTAAGTACTCTGTGTGGCCTTCAGCCAAGTTTTAGCTTATTAAAATTGTAAGTTTTTTTTTCTATTTTGTCCTTAAGCCGTGAAATTGTTTTCTCCGTGGTATGAGGCCTTCAGTCGAGCTTTAAATTCTCTTAAAATTTAAAATCTTGCTCTTGCCGTTAAATCATAACATTGTTTTTTTTTTGTGTATGAGGCCTTCAGCAGAGTTTGCATGAAATGGTTTAATCTAAGTTCCTCAGGCTTTTCAAATTGAAAGCTCTACTTCCTAGGCCTTAAGCTGTAAAATCGTTTTGACATGGTGTGTGGCTTTCAGTTGAGTTTTAATCTCCTTTAAATTAAAATTTCAAAATTTTGATCTTGCCCTTAGGTAATAAGACTCTTATTCTTTAGTATATGGCCTTCAGCCGAGTTTAATCTCTCTTAAATTGAAAATTCAAAATTTTGTCTTATCCTTAAGTAATAAGATTGTTAGTATTTAGCATGTGGCCTTCAGCCGAGTTTGCATGAAATGTTTTAAGCTAAGGCCCTCAGCCTGTTAAATTTTTCGCCCTTCTTCCCAGCTGTAAGCCGTTAAATTGTTTGGTTGATACGTGGTCTTCAGCCAGGTTTCAGCTTATTTGGAATTAACACTGAAAAATCTATGTTTTGGCCTCAAGCCGTAGCACTGATCTTGCTTGATGTGTGGCCTTCAGCCTGTTTTTATTGAACAAGTGAAACTTCCAGAAGAACTCCTGGACCTCAATTCCATGCTTAGGTCTTGGATCCTGGATTTTTAAATCATATCAAAGGAACTTCCTTATTGTGTGTTTCAACTAATAAAATTTATTCGTTGAGTTTAATTGAGAGCAACTTACTTTGTCCCCTTTCCACAAATCTAACCTCACCCGCTGTGTCCTGCTAGTTCAGGGATTTCAATCAAACTGGCTGAATAAAGTCCTAACTATGGAAGATGGTATCTGTTGTTCAAACACGTAATCTGGGCGCTATTTTCCGCTTTTAGACCACGCCACCGAGCGAGGTTTATGCTTTCAGCGATGCTGATAAGAGCACGCAAATCTGTGGAGTAGATCTGTTCGCGGGAGGGGAACAGCCATGTCTCCACGAACGTCCGGAGGACAGCTCGTGAATATTTAAAGCTGTTTATCAGCGTGATGCGATCTGAATAACAACGCGAGGCCACGCCGTATCTGACGTTCTGTCACACTGCGCGAGTGCACGGCATGAAAGTTGTTACCGGGTAACAGCTCCAACTGAACCGAACACTTCGTTACCCGCTTGTCATGCCGCCTGGGAGAAACCCGGTTGACTGTCTGTAAAGCTCACTGTCACCTCCTTTCTTCTCGATCTGTCACATACTGAGATCTAGGTGTGGCGGACTGCGTAGAGTACTCTGTGCCAATTGTTCACTGAACATATATCTGCGCGGGCCAGTCCCTATACAAAAAGCAGGATTGATGGAAATTAAAGGCATCTTTTCATATCAGTTTCTACATCTACATGGTTACGCTGCAATTCACACTTAAGTGCCTAGCAGAGGGTTCATCAAATCATTTTCATATTACTTCTCTACCATTCGACTCTAGAATGGCGCGTAGAAAAAAGGAACACCTAAATCTTTCCGTTCGAGCTCTGATTTCTCTTATTTTATTATGATGATCATCTCTCCCTGCGTAGGTGGGTGTCATCAAAATATTTTCGCATTCGGAAGAGAAATTTGGTGATTGAAATTTCGTAAATAGATCTCGCCGCAAAGAAAGCCGCCTTTGTTTCAATGACTGCCTCCCCAACTGGCATATCAAATCAGTGACACTCTCACGCCTGTTGCGCGATAACATGAAACGAGCTGCCCTTCTTTGCACTTTTTCGATGTCATCCATCAATCCCACCTGGTAAGGATCCCACACTGCGCAGCAATATTCCAGCACAGGAAGGACAAGTGTAATGTAGACTATTTCTTTAGTGGGTTTGTCACATCGTCTAAGTGCTCTACCAAAAACCGCAGTCTTTGTTTCGCCTTCCCCACAATATTACCTACGTGGTCTTTCCAATTTTAGTTGCTCGTAAGTGTAATTCCTAGGTATTTCGTCGAATTGACAGCCCTTAGATATGTGTGATTTATCGTATACCCAAAATTTATCGGATTTCTTTTAGCACCCATGTGGATGACCTCGCACTTTTCTTTGTTTAGTGCCAATTACCACTTTTCCCACTATACAGAAATTCTCTCTAGATAATTTTGTAACTGGAATTAATCGTCTGATGATTTTACTAGACGGTAAATTACAGCGTCATCTGCAAACAATCTAAGGCGGCGGCTGAGATTATCACCTAGGTCATTTATGTAAATCAGGAACAGCAGAGGGCCTATGACACTGCCTTGCGGAACGCCAGATATCACTTCTGTTCTAGACTATGATTTACCGTCTATGACTACGAAATGTTACCTGTCTGAGAGGAAATCACGAATCCAGTCAAACTACTGAGACGATACTTCATATGCACGCAATTTGATTAGTAGTCGCTTGTGAGGAACGGTATCAAAAGCTTTCTGGAAATCTAGGAATATGGAATCGATCTGGGATCCCTTGTCGACAGCACTCATTACTTCGTGGAATAACATATAGCTGCGTTGAACAAGAACGATATTTTCTGAATCGGTGTTGGTTATGTATCAATAAGTAACTTTGTTCAAGGTGATTCATAATGTTCGAGTACAGTATATGCTCCAAATTCTTATTGGAAATTCAGGTCGGTGATAAGGGTCTGTGATTCAATGGGTTACTCCTATTTTCTTTCTTGAATATTGGTGTGATCTGTGCTGCTTTTCAGTCTTTACGAACAGACCTTCCGTCAAGTGAGTGGTTGTATATGATTGCTAAGAAAGGCAGTATTGTGTCTGCATACTCTGAAAGGAACGTGATTGGTATACCATCTGGACCGGAAGCCTTGCCTTTCTTAAGTAATTTGAGGTGTTTCCCAACACCTATGATAGCTAGTTTTATGTCACTCGTGCTAACAGCTGTTGTGGTTTCGAATTCTGGAATATTTACTACGTCTTCTTTCGTGAAGGAATTACGGAAAACTGTATTTAGTAAGTCCGCTTTAGTGGCACCATCATCAGTAACATTTCTATTGCTATCGCGCAGTGACGGTATTGACTGTTTTTTGCCACTGGCGTACTTTACATAAGACGAGAATCTCTTTGGGTTTCATACCATATTTTGAGAGAATGTTTAATTGTGGAAACTATTAACAGCATTGCTTGTTTTTTCTATGTTTTATTTTATTTGTTTTATTTTATTTTTGTCATTCTAGCGTAAGCACTGATTTCCAGTCAGGAACACAGTAAGACAAGTGGCGTTCAACAGGGCGACACGAGATGGCATTACTGTTTATCTAAAGTGACGTGACAAAAGGTAGAGGATGGCGATATGCACATATACAGATGGAGGCAGTATCGGGTACACAAGGTATAAAAGGGCAGTGCATCTGCGGCGCTGTCATTTGTACTCAACGATTATGGCCACACGACGGGATGTAAAATACTTTGCACGCGGAATGGTAGTTGGAGCTAGACGCACGGGATATTCCATTCTGGAAATCGTTAGGAAATCCAGCATTCCGAGATCTACACTGCCAAGAGTGTCTCGAGGATACCGAATTTCTGGCATTAACTCGCACTACGGACAACGCAGTGGCCTACAGCCTTCGCTTCACGATCGAGAGCAGCAGCGTTTGCGTAGGGTTGTCAGTGCTAACAGACAAGCAACACCGCGTGAAATAATCCCAGAAATCAGTGTGGGACGGACGACGAATGTATCCGTCAGGGCAGCGCGGCGAAACTTGGAGTCAGTGGGCTTTGGCAGCAGACGACGACGCGAGTGCCTTTGCTAACAGAACATCGTCGGCAGAACCTCTCCTGGGCTCGTGACCACATCGGCTGTAGCCCAGACGACTGGAAAACCGGGGCCTGGTCAGAGGAGTCCCGACTTCAATTCGAGTATGGCGCAGACCTTGCGAGGCCGTGGACCAAAGCGTTAATGAGGCACGATGCAAGCAGATGGTGGCTGCATATTGGTATTGACTGTTGTTATATGGAATGGACTAGGTCCACTGGACCAACTGAGACCATTTGCAGCCATTCACGTACTTCATGTTCCCAACAAACGAAGGAATTTTTACGGATGACAATGCACCAAGTCACTGTGACTGTTTCGAAGAACTTTCCCCACATTTCGAGCTAATGATTAAGCCACCCAGATCTCTCGACATGAATCCCTAGGAAGATTTATGAGACATGATCGAGAGCTAAGTTGGTGCAAAGCATCGTGCACCGTTCACCGGCTACGCTTTTTCTGTTATGGACGGATGTAGAGTGAGCATTGCTCAATATTTCTGCAGGGGTCTCCTAACGACTTGTTGAGTCCATACAATGGTCGGCGAAAGGAAGTCTGACACGAAATTAGAAGGTATCCTGTGACTTTTGTCACCTCAGTGAAAACAGAAATACTGAATTCCGTCTTCCGAAACTGTTTTGTCGCAGGAGATCGTAATACCAATCCTCCTCTCAGTCATCGCACGATCGCCGGAATCGTAGTTACAGAGATAATATTATTAGTGTTCATTTTTCATAAACAGCTGTCGGATTACTTCAAATCGTTTAAGAGCCACGACAATTATCAATCAGGGTTTTGAAAACATTATGGCTGTGACATAAAACGTGACATGGACTGCCATGAAGCAACAATTTTAACTTTGGTTGATTCCAGCAAGGCCGTTGATAGTCTTGACTTCGACGTACTGATTAGGAGCGGAATTTTTCAATGTAATACTGTGATTCGATAACTACATTAAAAACAGACGTCGACGATTCGGCTGGGGTTGGAGAAGTCATTATGGAAATATGTGTGCTCTGGAGACCCCCAATGTTCTATCCTTGATAATTTGCTCTCTTCGTTCTCGTAACTACCACTTATATAGTGACGTCATCCGCTTGTATAGAATAACCTGATCGGAAAATTTTATTACTACCGTGTTAGGTGTGAACGACGACTTATGAACAATATCATGCTACTCAACACCTCATTCTCAAACGGACGAATCGTCAGCTGGAAAAGTAAGTTGTGCAGTATCCAAAGGGAGTGTTATGCGATTATGGCTGCCACTGAAGTGACAAAAGTCATAGGATACCGATGAGCACATATGCAGATACCGATAGTATCGCTTACGCAAGGTATAAAAGGGCAGCGTATTGGCGGAGCTATCGTTTATATTCAGATGATTCATGTGAAAAGGATTTCATCGTGATTATGGCTGCAAGACGCGAATTAAAAGAATTTGAATCGGGAACGCTAGTTGGATCTAGAGGCTTGGACCTTTGTATTCCGGAAGTCGTTAGGGGATTCGCTATTTCAAGACCCACAGTGTCAAGAGTGGGTCAAAAATAGCAAATTGCTGGCATTACGAGGGACGTTTGAAAAGTCCGTGCAAGGTCCGAGAGATGGCACCTGTGGTGTCACCGCCAGCGTATTGGCGGAGCTATCGTTTATATTCAGATGATTCATGTGAAAAGGATTTCATCGTGATTATGGCTGCAAGACGCGAATTAAAAGAATTTGAATCGGGAACGCTAGTTGGATCTAGAGGCTTGGACCTTTGTATTCCGGTTGTCGTTAGGGGATTCGCTATTTCAAGACCCACAGTGTCAAGAGTGGGTCAAAAATAGCAAATTGCTTGGTGGTAGCCTTTAAATCGACACGCGGGTACCACCGGCGCGTTCCGAGGTCATCTTTAGTTAGCAGCATTTTTGTATAGAACGCACACAAAGTTTCAGCCATATTGGTCTATTTCTTTGTGTTTGGCATTCGTGTGAATCAAGGAAGTCGAGTGAATGCCAAAAAATGGACTTAAAAGAATTTAGTGTGCTGATTAAAAATTGCTTTATGAAAAAGCCTCAGGAGACTAAAGCGAAGCTTGAGAAACACTACGGTGACTCTTCGAGTATAACAGTTTATAAATAGTTTCAAAATTTTAGAAGTGGCCATATAGGCAGAAGTGATGCTGAATGTTCTGGACGCCCTGTGGAAGTTACGACTCCAGAAATCATTGATAAAATGCATGATATGCTGATTGATGACAGGAGAGTTAAGATGCATGAGATTGCTAGTGCTGTGAGCATCTAGAATGAACGGGTACATTATATTTTGCTTAAAAATTTGGACACGAGAAAGATATTCGCAAGATTGTTTCCACGATTGCTCACGCTTGCCAAGATACGGAGTCGTGTTACAAGGATGATTTACAGCTGTTCAGGTAGAGTCCGCAGGAATTTAAGCGTCGTTTTGTCACTGTGGATGAAACATGGATACATTACTATACTTCTGAGACCAAACAGTAGTCTAAGCAATCTGCACCAACAAAGGCGAAGACCATTCCTTCGGCCGGAAAGGTTATGGCGACTGTCTTTTGGGATTCGCAAGAGATAATCCTGATTTACTATCTGGAAAAGGTTAAAACTGTCACAGTTATATATTATTCGTCGTTATTGGACCGTTTGAAAGCCGATCTGCAAGAAAAACGCCGGCGATTGGGCCGCAAAAATGTGCTTTTCCATCACGACAATGGACCAGCACACTCCTCAGTAGTTGTGGTCGCAAAATTATTGGAAATAGGATTCCAACTCGTTTCACATCCCCCCTATTCTCCACACTTAGCTCCCTCGGACAACTATTTGTCCCCCAATTGGAAGAAATGGCTGACAGGACAAAGATTTTATTCAAACGGGGAGGTGATTGCAGCAACTAATAACTATTTTGCAGGATTGGACACTTCCTATTATTCAGAAGGGATCATCAGATCAGAACAGCGTTGGACGAAGTGAACTAGTCTAAAAGAGGACTATGTCGAAAAATAAAAAAAAGATTTACCGCAAACACGTAAGCAGTTTGTATTTTTGCGCGGACGTTTCAATCGCCCCTCGTACCTCTCACCGTGGACAACGCACTGGTCGACGACCTCCACTTAACGACTGAGAGCAGAGGAGTTTGCGTAGGGTTGTCAGTGCTAAGAGACAAGCCACACTGCGTGAAATAACAGCAGAAATTGATGTGAGCCGTGCGACGAACGTATCCGTTACGTCCGTGTGGCTTCATTTGGCGCTAGTTTACTATCGCAGCAGCCGACCGACGCAAGTGCCTCTCCTAGGCTAGTGACCATATCGATTAGACCCTAGACAACTGGAAAACGGTGGGCTGGTTGGATGAGTTCCGATTTCAGTTGATAAGAGCCGATGGTAGGGTCAGAGAGTGGCGAAGACCCGACGATGGCATGGACCCAGGTTGTCAACAAGGCACTGTGCAAGCTGGTGGTGTCTGCATAACAATGTGGGCTGCGTTGCATGGGGGCTTAATTAAATAGAATGCTAATAATTTTAATTTTAGTCGCTGCGTGTCCGGTTACGCAGTCTCGTAACCGGTTGGCCCTGAATAATATTAGTACGCAATCTGACTGTAGAGAATAACAACAAAGAATGAAAGGAAATTTCCGTTAACACAATTAATTAATTAAGTCCCCAGCAACTATAAAAGCTACGAAACAACAAAGCACAAATGTAACTGTTCTGTGTGTGGAAGTGTGATTCAACGTATACATCTGGCACGGTTCTTCCACGATTTTAAACACCATTTACACTGAAGTAATTAAAAAAAACCAGAAATACTATAACTGCATATAGAAACCAGAATTACAGTCTATACAAGAACACGAGCCAGATGCTTTGTTGACTGAACCTGTGACCAAGAGGCATTGTTATTTACGACATTTAAAAATAAAAAATTTCTTTACCTTCATATATATTGACCGAAAAATACACTCTGATCATTACAACATCCCCAATCGAACAACATACGGTGTCTTGCCCAACAGAACAACTGCACACGACATGCTCACAACTAGTACTCTATCGACATCGTCTCAACAAGCACTGATCACGCCTACCTCAGAACTACCAGTGCCCACAGCAACTTCTCAACAAGCACTGCCAGTGGAGGCGGCTGAATAATACTCTTTGGCGCAATCTCTGGCGCTGTGACTCAGTGTAGCCACCTTTCAGTGTTGACATCGAATGTACTGGATCATTGACTGGAAATGGTTATTTTCGGCTACTCGGACTTCGTGTTGCCATAAACAATGGAATTTTTATGGATGACAGTGCGTCATGTTACCCTACTACATGTGTTCGCGATTGGTTTAAGAACATTCTGGACAAATCGGCCGAATGATCTGAGCACCCATCGAAAATTTGTGGGACATAAACGAGAAGGAAGTTGGTTCAAAAAATCCAGCACCGGAAACAGTCTAGTGGTGCCAACTAGTTGAGTTAATGACACTTCGCGTTAGTGAATTACGCCGAGCAAAAGGTGGTCCGGCACCATATTAAGAGACATGCCACGAGTTTTTTCAACTCGATATATAAGTGATATATGGGATAAAGTCGGTTGAAGCTGTTGTACAGAGGGAAGTTGAAATGCCACAAGACTGTAACGAATACCGGGAAATGTAGCTACCATCTATAAATCACCTAGAGGCGTATTTTTTATCATAATAAATTATAAAGAAATAACATAAACATTCAGTTTAGTTACGATGAAGTATTTGTCACGTTGCTCTCTTCTCAGTTTGTGATTATTAAAGGAAGATATTAAAACTGAATGTATGCAGTAGTTCACCTTTGTTTAGAGCTTGCGAAACCATTCTGTTCACACGCTAGATAGCTAGCCGCCTTCCACGGCAGCTACTTGATGAGGGTCTTATTAATGATGCGGTGGGAACACTATCTCAGATATGTGAATACAGCGAAAGAAATGCTTCCACATCCGTCTAAGCAATATAGCCATTGATATCAGTCATTTCATAGCTGTCCTTGTCCTCTAATTGCATTACTTCGTGGTACAGAGGGTTTCTCAGACAGAGACTTTGACCACGATGGGGGAGGCATGAACATGTTTAATGATAAAACAACTATCCTGGAAGAAACTGTTTTTCGTAATTTTTAATCTTGTTATTCTGTTTCTATAGCAGTTCTGACATACCAGAATGAATTTGCACCCTAAAGTGGAGCTTGTGCTGATTTGTAGCTCCACAGTAGATTAAAACTGTGTGGAGGCTCGGGACTGAGCTATCAACACGAAACGCTGCGTGGGTAGACCGTGAGTGGAGCTTGGATATCTTAGTTGGTGTAGCACTTGGCCACGACAGGCAAAGATCACAGGTTCGGGTACCGGCCAGTCACACTGTTCTAATCTGCCAGGAAGTTTGAGTGTTAACGTTTCTGTACAGTTGAAGGTGAAGAACCTTAGCCACTCCCTGGTGATACCCATTGATTACAATATTCAGTACTTTATTGCAAACAGTAACAGTTTTCAATAAAGATAAGTATTCAAATTCGTTTGATGTTGAGTCTGACCATTCTGTTGCCTTTCAGCTCCAAAGAAGAATTGTGGGGATTTAGGTAACACCTACAACATTCCGACAATCGCTTATGCAAACTATCTCCGTTGTAGCTCACGGCAGCTGTGTGTGTAACAGTTATTAACACTTTGTTATCCATTGTTAGGGTGATATAGGAAGTTGTTCAGTTTCATTCACAGTGTTTATCTTCTATACAAATTCAGTACACGAACGGGCGCTGATGACTGCGCAGTTGAGAGTCCTACAAACCAGACATCATCATCAGTGCACGATAGACATAAACTACCTACATACTGAGCTAACACAGGCCATAGGATAGCGATATGCACATACCGTACATAGGCGGTGGTAGTATCGCGTACATTAGGTACAAAAGGGCAGTGCACAGGCGAAGCTGTCATATTCACACGATAGGCAGTTGGAGGTAGACGCGTGGGACTTTCCAGTTCGGAAATCGTTGGTGAATTCAGTATTCCAAGATCCTGTGTGAAGGGTGTGCCGAGAACGTTAAATTTCAGGCATTACGTCTCACCACAAACAAGACAGTGGCCGACGGCCTTCACTTAACAACCGAGAGCAGCCGCTTTCGTGTAAAGTTGTCTGTGTCAACAGACAAGCAACTCTGCGTGAAATAACCGCAGAAATCATTGTGAGACGTACGGCGAACGTATCTGCTAGGGCATTGCGGCGAAATACGTCAGCTAAAGGCTATCTGACACGATGTTAAGAGGTATCCCATGATTTTTTTCACGTCAATGCATAACATAATATGTCGTTAGGGTAAGAGGAGAAAAAAAAAAAAACCGTAATGTTTTATCTGTGGATAACTGGTTAAATCAGTCCAAGATCATGACAACAAGTAATAGTTATAGATCCATCTATAATAGACACTGACAAATAGTTAAAACTATGGACATTGTGCCCCTGCATGCAGAAATACAATGAAACATTCCTGCAACACATATTTCCTTTCATTTCTTCAAATCCTGAAGAAAGGCTTTTGTCTGCATCTGGATATATGATCCGCAAGACACTTTCAGTGTGTAGCAGTAGCTGCTTCCGGCAGCACAATCATCTCTACTCTATTTGCGAATGATACATGGGAAGGGCCACAGGCAATGAGCCTACATTGACCTCTAATTTACATGATTTTATCGTCGTGATCATTTCGTGAGAATTATGTTGATGGAGGAAGTACCTTGCACGACTCCATAACGCGTTTGCCACTGGATTTCACTGAGCAATTCCACACCGCTCTCGAGCTTCGTAAACGATTCGATGACCAAATGCACCACTATTCTTTGGATATTGTCAATCTATATTCAGAGTGGCGCACGAAATGTGTTACCATTTTGTTTTTGAATATAAACTTTATTGTCGATACAATTTGAAAGGAACGTATACTACAATGAAGAACCGTCCATGGAGATTTGTTCTAACTCAGCACATGCTCAATATGTCCACCATTTCGTTTCCTAACTTCCTTCAAACGAACAATGAAGTTATTGATTACCCAACGGCACATTTCTTCCGTAATTTCACTGCAAGCTTGAAGAATAAGTCTTCTGAGCTCCATTAAGTGACGTGGACGTTTCGGGAAAATTTTTTCCTTTAGGCACCCCCAAAGAAAAAAGTCAAATGGATTCAGGTTTGGACCAAGGGGGGAACAATTTTGTCCGTCATTGAAGCGACCTGGAAACCTGAGAGAAATGATCCGCATGTCGAAATTCTCGTGTAAAAACTCCAACACAGTGTTTGCAGTGTGTGGCCTTGCTCCAAGTTGCATGAACCACTGCGTGTTGAAGGGCAAGGCAGTAGCAAGAAGCTGTGGAATGAAGCTATTGGAAGCATGCTAGAATAACCCTCGCTGTTCACAGTTTCTTCAAAGAAAAAGGGTGCAATAAGTCCGTGACTGGAAATTGCTGCCCACGCTGTAATCCTCGGAGCATAGTGATGTCGTTCATGAAGCACTTGTGGGTTTTCAGTGGCCTCGTCTGAAAACCAAAAATTGTTGAGAGTTTCCTCCCTATCCTCCGTCCACAGAGCAAACAGTAGTCTCTGTTGCTTGTGTTCTTCAGTGAGCTTCTGTGCACAGGAACGGAGCGTCTGGATATTCCCAGTTGCACTGCTGCCTTTCTACACAATTTCCCGGGACGTCTCTGTACAGAAACTCGTACCGCTTCAATATTCTCCGGCGAACAAACAACCTTAGACCGAGGTCGCTTCGCTTCCAATACTGTTCCTTCCTGTACAAATTTATCGTGTCTTAAACGCCTCTGAGTCACAACAAGGCTTTTCGTTTCATGAAAAAATAACACAATTGCCATTCGTTGCTGTGTCGTCAGTCTTCCATTGTCAGCCATTGCTGCTTACTAGTCTCCTATCGGCAGTATCCTGAATTACGCGTCATTTCGTAACTCATTTGTGTTTCCAAACTCTGCTGGTTCTGCTGTAGAGATCCCAGCGGGATACCTAATGTGCGTCGTAAATTGTGAAAGAAACAATTGGTAACACATGTCGTGCGCCACCCTGTATATAAAACGAAATGTCTTAACGACTGACTGACTGACTGACTCTTCATTAGCCACCCCAAACTCTAAGGATAGAAACCTGAAATTCGGAATTGTATGCGCCGCTTCAGAAGGGATTTTTAGAAATTCCGCCCCTAAAGGGACGAAGTAAGGAATGAAATAATTTTGAAAAGAAGTTGCTATTAAGACAATTTTGAATCTAGATCTGCGAATATTGGTATTTGGTTTCTCAGTAAGAAGTAAACAAGTACATATTCAGCATTTTTCTGGCAACGGCCTTGCCGCAATGGATACACCGGTAGTCGTAAGCGCTGTCGGGCGTGGCCGGCACTTGGATGGGTGAGCAGTCGGGCCGCCATGCGCTGCTGCCATTTTTCGGGTGCACTCAGCCTCGTGATGCTATTCGACCGAATAGTAGCGGCTCCACTCAAAGAAAACCATCGTAGCGACAGGGAGAGCGGTGTGCTGACCACACGCCCCTCCTATCCACATCGTCATCTAACGATGACACGGCGGTCGGATGGACCTGAAAGACCTCTTGTGGCCTGAAGATGGAGTGCTTTGAGAATTTTTGGAAATTCAAGCAGTAAGAAGGTGTATAGTGTTTGAAAATAAATAGTTACTAAAGTACTATTAAGAAATTTTTAAAGCTAAATATAAGAAAATTTGTACTTCGCTTCTCAGTTATAGATACAAAAAATACGTGTTTCAGTGTTTTGGAAATTCAAATCCTAAGAAGATAAAATAGGGGATTAAAATTTTTATAAAAATGTTTCGTTATATCAAAACATATTTAAAGCTAAATACATGAAAACTGGTATTTGACTTCTAAAGAAATATGTTTTGGTGGATGAATTCATAGAAACTCACAAGACAGGCAGGATTAACAAAGAACTCCGACTACAGCCAACAGAACTGTTGTTTGGTCAAAAGTACATTCGGATTGACCGAAGTTCTATGGCCTCAGTTAGCGTGAAAAGTTTATAAGATGTTGCAAATTTTGAACACCATACAAATCATATAAAACAAAATTTTTACAGATTCTACAATCCACGCGAGCGAAGCAGCGGGCGCTAAACAAGTTTCATAAATATTAATACAACCAGGGGAGTGTCCCACACTGATTAGCAATACTCAAGAATCAGTCTGAGAAGTGTTTTGTATGCCGCTTCTTTCGTCGATAAATTACCTTCGCTATCAGTTTTCCAACAAACTCAGTCTAAAATATTTTCCTAGAATGAGTTCGATCTAGTCATTCCACTTTAGGACTGTGTGGAGAATTTCACCAAGATCTTCTACTATTTATATTCTTTCGAGCGGTTTATTGTCAATATCGGGACATAACAGTAGCAGAAGTCTCTGTCTGTTTATGCGCGCTACGCTTTATTTATCTACGTTCAGGATTGATCCAGCACCAATCGGTGGATAATTTGCCGATATTGCTGCAATTCGATGCAGTCTTTCGCGTTGCAACCTTCATATACATCAGGCGGTATTAAAGTGCAGCTACTCAAAGACTTCCAGTGCAGACTGTAATTATCATATAGCACCGAAACGTGATAGTAGTCTAATGCGAAACCGATTTACATCAGAAAAAACAGTTAGTTCCATTTTTGACCACCAGGTACTGTGAATGCAAGAATGACGCATGAAAATATTTCCTTATACAGGGTGACTCAGAAGGAAACGTACATGCTTTGAGATGCGATTGTATTAGTGTTTCTGAACAAACAACTTCATGTGGACATATGCCCTATTACGTATGGTTTCCTAGATACAACACGTTTAATATCACTTTTGTACGTTTTTGTTTAATAAATCGAAAACCGCACACTCCAATGAAAACTTGTCTGAGTATGCAATTAAACTAAATTAAATTTGCTACAAAAATAGGTACTATTCATTTTTTTGTCGAGGACTAACAATTTGCGCGGAGAGATAGCGAAAATATTAAAAATCTCGCTCGACGCGCGTGGCTGTAGCTTAGGGGCTTTTTGTAGGCCAGTTTGAGGTAATTTTCCGACCTGATAGACCACAAGCGTCCTGTATCAAAATATTCGTCTCAACTTCGTTGATATTACGGTGGTACGTAGTAAACAATGACAACGAATAATGCAGAAAATAAATAGAAGTGTACATTAAATGTGTTCTATCTCGAGAACCATCCGTAATAGGGCATATATCCACATGAAGATTTTTGTTCAGAATCACTAATGCTATCACCCGCCAAAACACGTATCTTCCCTCCTGACTCACTCTGTATAATAGATTAGGAACATGACATGGGCCGAAAAGGTCAAACAGGTGACAAAGACATACTATTGGCTTTATTATAAACCGCCACTTACACAGTTTGTTCAGAGTCGTCGACGAGATGCTGTATAGTGCCGGATCTCCAACTGGTATCCTTTGTCTAGAGCGAACAGTTGGAGAGAGTGAGCTATGTTGCGTAAGAACTCTACTTACGGAATCCATGTTGAGTTGTATAGAGCAGACAATCGTTCTCCAAACACGCCGAAATGCGCACTATTGCACTGCCGTCCGCTTTCTGCGTCTATTGCAGAAGTTGCCATACGTCACTGACTTGCTCAGTATTACGGCAGCATTGCAGCGTCCGTCAGCCTCTGGCTGTCCAGGGTGTCATTAGCATTGCAGCGACGGCAGCTACGTGACTGTCAATATCAATGAAATTCGCCAACAGCCGTGTAACTGAGATGTTATTTTATTTTATTTTGACTACCTGTTTCGGCATTCCACTATGCCATCGTCAGACAGTGCATAATAAAAGAGTATACATGTAGTGTGTATGAGGATGTACAAAGAAAGCTTACACAAAATGACAGGTAAACATAAAAACACTTAGAGCTACAAAATGAAAGTAGTGGCATTAAGACAAATCTCTGAGAACATCCAGGACAATAGAATAACACATGTGTACATATTTGTTAGCCTTAAAACTATTTAACACTCCGAAATTACAAGAGAACATGCAAGTTCAGAACTAGACACTATGCAATCAGCAGCTCCGCTGAACAGATACATATTTATATGTATGTATATATATACAATGGCAAGCTTTGTTCAGCAGAGCTGAATATATATATATATATATATATATATACTAGCAGTTTCCTCATTTATAAATATATACAGCTCCGCTGAACAAAGCTTGACATTATATATATATATATATATATATATATATATATATATATATATATATATATATATATATATATATATGAGGAAACTGCTAGTATTTTCTCATCTATAAGAATTATATGGTATTTTTTATATATATATATATATAAACAAATGACAATCTTTGTTCGGCCGACCTCCTGATTCTATACTGTCTAGTTCTTATATTTTTAATGTTTTTGCGTGTTCTCTTGTAATTCCGTAGTGTCAAATAGTTCTATGCCTAATACATATGTACACATGTGTTATTCTATTGTTCTGGATGTACACAGAGATTTATCTTAACGCCACTACTTTCACTTTGTAGCTTTAAGTGCTTTCATAATTCCCCTTCACCTTCTATAAGCTTTCTTTGTACTTCCTGATTTATGCTACATGTTTACTCTTTTGTTATGCAGGGGCCTGAAGATGGCATGGTGGAATGCCAGAACTGGTACTCAAAGTAAAATAAAATGAAATAACATCTCAGTTACACCACTGTTTGGCGAATTTAGTTGATATTGCCAATTATTTCACCAGTTGATGTCCCCTGTCCCTGTTGGATCAACAGAGGCATCTACGTGATGTCGCCTCCAAGAGCAGCATATCAACCCGTAGCAGGCTATTAACACGCACCCAATCAGACGCCGGATCATCCGTTCGGGAGCTGCTAAATAGTTAATGGTCGACGGCTGCCACTCGTACATCAAGAGTCAGCGGACATTGGAGTTCGGAGTTCGGAGTCGTTTATGCGCTTGCCTGCATCACTGCTCGAACCCCACAACATGAGCATACACGACCAAAGTGCTGAAGGCGTCGGTGAGGCTGTGTGGCCCGAGCAGCGCCGAACGTTCGACGTCCCATGTCGTTCGAGTGACGGCTGCCAGACTGCACAGCGGATCCCTGTTGGGTATCATAGCCGCGTAGTAATAGCGCCTTACTGACGGTTTAGTTTACTATTGCAGGCTGCGATGCTGATTCTGCAACCTTGATAGCCACTGCTCGAATCGTACATGTGACATTAATCACTGTTGGTTAACACACCTAGATCATTCAGTGTAACATAACGAGATTAGGTGCGTGTGTTACAGTTTGTCTCAGCCAATCAGAAGGCACTGCTCCGCGATTTGGAGGTGGTTCTGACGGTACGTCACATAAATGAACGTTTGGAGAAAGGGAAAGGAAGTTTTTGTTATGAGACGTGTGAATTATAAATTATTTCAAGATTGTGTACGTGTGCGCGATGTATAACAAATAGTAAAGAACGTAAGTTATTATTATCAAAAACAAATATCGATGTAATTAACAAAATACAGTTTTTTTGGTATAATCTCTGTGTAACATAGGCCATGAAGATCAGAGACAATGCTATGATTGAACTATCTCTCCTGCTTTGTTTCGTCTAGCGGTAGGCCGCACTTGTAGTGCTGTCTGATAATTAACGTAAGTTTAATCTGTATTTTTGAAACATATAATAGAAATTGTTATTATAAAGTGTGTATAATTGAGTTTGTTATCACCTCTCATGATCGCAACCATTAATTATAATTAACAAAGTGTTTACAGGACTTCGTAGTGCAGGGAGCTCATCTCCCCTCGCAGGATTTAGTCAGCCATTACGCTGACGATTCATGTTATGAAATGTAAATGCGAGAGACTTCTCAGTTTTGATCTTTCATTGATTTCGAAGTTAAAATTAATTTCAGTTACCAAAATTCACAGAACTGAATGATTTCAGTATGTTTCATTTTGGCCGCCTAACGCCAGACGAGATTTTCTCCATATTTGCCTTGCAAATAATTAACAAGAAATGTTGAAAATCATTACATTCCGCAATATCTCAGTTAATATTTATGGGATTTGGTAGATAAATAACCAGTAACCTCTGTTACCCATATTAATAATTACAGTTTGTGTAAGCATACGCATATTTTCTTTTCTAAATAGCAGCGCTCACGCAAACTATTTATTAGAAGGCGTTGATTCGCGCGCTGTGTTTAAAGAATATTATTTCGTACGTACTTCGGTGCACCCGATGTCCGTACGAGTGTTATCGCGGTATAAGTTAATTAAAAGTCTCATGCTAGCCCACAATATTTAAAGCCACCCCAACCAAAATCATAAAATATATAATTATGAAAATAAAGTGTACACTTATACCGTGATATGGTACATTGACTGAGAGGACAAAATTATCAAAGTGCGGTATCTAGGCGTCAGAGAGTAAGTTAGTGCATCTAATGGCTCTGAAATTCAGGAAATATGTGCAATGATTCTTTTTGTTGGCGAACGGTGTGATAGTGTATAGTAGAAAGAGAATTTCTGAGAGTTGCATTACCTGAAATGCAAACTGCCCTTCTTACTACATGTCGTAATTCCACGTTCTATGCAGACACTAGTTACATGATAAATAACATGCGCAGCACTGGGCCGACTTGCACATCCCAGGCTCTACGCTGTGCTCTGCTGGAGTTCCAGCAGGCAGTCCGGCAGGCGCCTTTACTGTGGGGTGCGCGCTCTGCCGGCAACCGCCGCGTTTACGACGGCTTACGGCGGACAGCTGGACCTCTGCTGGGTTTTACGACGCTCGCCCGGCCGTGAAAACAACGCCCCAGCCGCCATAGCGCTCCAGACTTCAGCGCGTTGTGGTCGTTCTTGGCCCCTGCTGGCGCACATGTGTGCAATATGAGCTGCAGCTTAGTCTGAGTAGTGCTGACTGTCGGAAGCGAGGAATTTTTACTGCTTGGGGGTTCTGAATAGCAGGTAAGCGGGAAACACAGTAATCATATCACTATGTCACCATACTCCCTTTTGCCGGCCAGTGTGGTCGAACGGTTCTAGGTGCTTCAGTATGGAACCGCGCGACCGCTACGGTCGCAGTTTCGAATCCTGCCTCGCGCATGGATGTGTGTGGCGTCCTTAGGTTAGTTAGGTTGAAACGTCCCCTTAAAAAATTATTAATGACTGTGCTTAAACTAACACAATATTTTTAAGTGCAACGCAATCTGACTTTCAAAAATCCCTAGAACAGAATGACCCTGACTAACAATAACCTATTCCTATCATGAATCACTTACCTCACAAAAATCTTCGTTACTCAAACGAGTGCAATACTGCCAGCTGAATAAAAGATTCTAACTACTGAAGGCACTAACTACTGATAGGCATAGTTAACAAATGAAAGATTTTGATAGAGAACAAACAATGTATTTACCTTAATAGTGTTCAAAAGTCATTATATATATATATATATATATATATATATATATATATATATATATATACTCCTGGAAATTGAAATAAGAACACCGTGAACTCATTGTCCCAGGAAGGGGAAACTTTATTGACACATTCTTGGGGTCAGATACATCACATGATCACACTGACAGAACCACAGGCACATAGACACAGGCAACAGAGCATGCACAATGTCGGCACTAGTACAGTGTATATCCACCTTTCGCAGCAATGCAGGCTGCTATTCTCCCATGGAGACGATCGTAGAGATGCTGGATGTAGTCCTGTGGAACGGCTTGCCATGCCATTTCCACCGGGCGCCTCAGTTGGACCAGCGTTCGTGCTGGACGTGCAGACCGCGTGAGACGACGCTTCATCCAGTCCCAAACATGCTCTATGGGGGACAGATCCGGAGATCTTGCTGGCCAGGGTAGTTGACTTACACCTTCTAGAGCACGTTGGGTGGCACGGGATACATGCGGACGTGCATTGTCCTGTTGGAACAGCAAGTTCCCTTGCCGGTCTAGGAATGGTAGAACGATGGGTTCGATGACGGTTTGGATGTACCGTGCACTATTCAGTATCCCCTCGACGATCACCAGAGGTGTACGGCCAGTGTAGGAGATCGCTCCCCACGCCATGATGCCGGGTGTTGGCCCTGTGTGCCTCGGTCGTATGCAGTCCTGATTGTGGCGCTCACCTGCACGCATACGACCATCATTGGCACCAAGGCAGAAGCGACTCTCATCGCTGAAGACGACACGTCTCCATTCGTCCCTCCATTCACGACTGTCGCGACACCACTGGAGGCGGGCTGCACGATGTTGGGGCGTGAGCGGAAGACGGCCTAACGGTGAGCGGGACCGTAGCCCAGCTTCATGGAGACGGTTGCGAATTGTCCTCGCCGATACCCCAGGAGTAACAGTGTCCCTAATTTGCTGGGAAGTGGCGGTGCGGTCCTCTACGGTACTGCGTAGGATCCTACGGTCTTGGCGTGCATCCGTGCGTCGCTGCGGTCCGGTCCCAGGTCGACGGGCACGTGCACATTCCGCCGACCACTGTCGACAACATCGATGTACTGTGGAGACCTCACGCCCCACGTGTTGAGCAATTCGGCGGTACGTCCACCCGGCCTCCCGCATGCCCACTATACGCCCTCGCTCAAAGTCCGTCAACTGCACATACGGTTCACGTCCACGCTGTCGCGGCATGCTACCAGTGTTAAAGTCTGCGATGGAGCTCCGTATGCCACGGCAAACTGGCTGACACTGACGGCGGCAGTGCACAAATGCTGCGCAGCTAGCGCCATTCGACGGCCAACACCGCGGTTCCTGGTGTGTCCGCTGTGCCGTGCGTGTGATCATTGCTTGTACAGCCCTCTCGCAGTGTCCGGAGCAAGTATGGTGGGTCTGACACACCGGTGTCAATGTGTTCTTTTTTCCATTTCATGACATCTAGTCTTAAAAATTTACTGTCTCTGATGGAAACACGTCCTGATCATCCGCTCTCAAAACTCCGTCATCTCTCTCCCCACATCCACCACTGCTGGCGGCTCACCTCCAACTGCGCAACGCTACGCGCTGTTAACAGCCAACTGCCCAAAACTACAATAGCAAATTCTAACAATGCAAACCAACCACAGCCTTCACACAGCACTGTCAGTGATTTTCATATAGAGCGCTACGTGGCGTTACCAGCATAAAAACCTAAACAGCCTACTTACGAGGTTTAAGTAGTTCTAAGTTCTAGGGGACTGATGACCTCTGCAATTAAGTCCCATAGTGCTCAGAGCCATTTTCTTAGTGCCTTTTGGCTACAACCAGGACATAACTGACTTGCTTTTTTATCGGTTAGATGTGTTTCCATCACTCAAGCTGTCCACTGCCTCTATAGCAATGCGTGGTGTTAACCTTTTGGTAAATAATTTTCAGACTATCCAGACGACACCTCTAGGGAATATGTTTCCTCTATATAATCTTCCCTTTTCTAGAGTCCTCATTCTTCTTTTTGGTTTCATATACTATGGATTCCCGTCCCTGCGTCAATTTAATAGCTGTAAACCCCAACATGTTCTACTACTTGTTAGATATACTCCAATCTCCGCCTTCCCCACTTGCATTTGTCCTCTATCTCTGCCTGTGCTACCGTACTGATATCTCAAGATACATCCTAGCATCCTGTCCCTTCTTCCACTACCCCTCCAGTGCTGTGTTCCAGGTGAGAATCCTCAGAAATTTGTGTTTCAAATTAAGGATGATGCTTGATACTAGTAAACTTCTCGGCGATGGTAGTCTCAATCCTATGCTCCCCTTTTTTAATAATTACCTTGTCACTAACATTGTTTATTATACACTCCTGGAAATGGAAAAAAGAACACATTGACACCGGTGTGTCAGACCCACCATACTTGCTCCGGACACTGCGAGAGGGCTGTACAAGCAATGATCACACGCACGGCACAGCGGACACACCAGGAACCGCGGTGTTGGCCGTCGAATGGCGCTAGCTGCGCAGCATTTGTGCACCGCCGCCGTCAGTGTCAGCCAGTTTGCCGTGGCATACGGAGCTCCATCGCAGTCTTTAACACTGGTAGCATGCCGCGACAGCGTGGACGTGAACCGTATGTGCAGTTGACGGACTTTGAGCGAGGGCGTATAGTGGGCATGCGGGAGGCCGGGTGGACGTACCGCCGAATTGCTCAACACGTGGGGCGTGAGGTCTCCACTGTACATCGATGTTGTCGCCAGTGGTCGGCGGAAGGTGCACGTGCCCGTCGACCTGGGACCGGACCGCAGCGACGCACGGATGCACGCCAAGACCGTAGGATCCTACGCAGAGCCGTAGGGGACCACACCGCCACTTCCCAGCATATTAGGGACACTGTTGCTCCTGGGGTATCGGCGAGGACCATTCGCAACCGTCTCCATGAAGCTGGGCTACGGTCCCGCACACCGTTAGGCCGTCTTCCGCTCACGCCCCAGCATCGTGCAGCCCGCCTCCAGTGGTGTCCCGACAGGCGTGAATGGAGGGACGAATGGAGACGTGTCGTCTTCAGCGATGAGAGTCGCTTCTGCCTTGGTGCCAATGATGGTCGTATGCGTGTTTGGCGCCGTGCAGGTGAGCGCCACAATCAGGACTGCATACGACCGAGGCACACAGGGCCAACACCCGGCATCATGGTGTGGGTAGCGGTCTCCTACACTGGCCGTACACCTCTGGTGATCGTCGAGGGGACACTGAATAGTGCATGGTACATCCAAACCGTCATCGAACCCATCGTTCTACCATTCCTAGACCGGCAAGGGAACTTGCTGTTCCAACAGGGCAATGCACGTCCGCATGTATCCCGTGCCACCCGACGTGCTCTAGAAAGTGTAAGTCAACTACCCTGGAAAGCAAGATCTCCGGATCTGTCCTCCATTGAGCATGTTTGGGACTGGATGAAGCGTCGTCTCACGCGGTCTGCACGTCCAGCACGAACGCTGGTCCAACTGAGGCGCCAGGTGGAAATGGCATGGCAATCCGTTCCACAGGACTACATCCACCATCTCTACGATCGTCTCCATGGGAGAATAGCAGCCTGCATTGGTGCGAAAGGTGGATATACACTGTACTAGTGCCGACATTGTGCATGCTCTGTTGCCTGTGTCTATGTGCCTGTGGTTCTGTCAGTGTGATCATGTGATGTATCTGACCCCAGGAATGTGTCAATAAAGTTTCCCCTTCCTGGGACAAGGAATTCACGGTGTTCTTATTTCAATTTCCAGGAGTGTATTTCTCAGTGCCTTCGTCTTTCTTTGGTTCGCTCCCAATATTTTGTGCTTAGTAAGAAGCTCATTACATGAAATATATCATCGACGATATGACTGACGGAGTACATCGAAAAAGTTCAATGAAAGGCAGCACGTTTTGTATTATCGCGAAATTGGAGACAAAAGTCAGAAACGATACATGATTTGGGCTGTATATCATTAAAAGAATGGCGTTTTTCGTTGCTGCGGAATCTTCTCACGACATTCCAATCACCAACTTCTCCTCCGAATGCGAAAATGTTTTGTTGACAACGAGCTGCATAGGTAGGAACAATCACCAAAATTAAATAAGGGAAATCAGAGCTCCTACCGAAAGATATAGGTGTTCATTCTTTCCGGGCGGTATACGAGATTGAAATAATAGAGAATTGTGAAAGTGGGTCGATGAACCCTCTGCCAGGCACTTAAATGTGGATTGAAAAGTATTCATGTAGATGTAGATGTAGACCAGTCTCATTATTCATATTCTTTCACGCTGAAATTTTGTCGAACTCCTGAGTCTTTATTTTATTTCTTTAGTTACATCTTCTATACAGATGTTGGAAAGTAGAGAAGAACGACTGCATCTGTGATTCACGCCCACTGTAATGTGAGCACTTCTCTCGTGGACTTCAGTTCATACTGTTCTCTCTGGGTTCTTACACGTATCGTGTACTGACCTTCCTTCCTCACCGAGCGTATGTATTCTGCTGAGAATTTTAAATACTTTTCACACATTGTTGAACGCTTGTTTGACATAAAAAATTCTTTGATTGTCTTGGTATTTCTTGCGTCTTATTTTCATAATCAAGAACAGCATCAGAATTTCCATTGCTGTGTATTTTCTTTTCTTAAAATCTCGTCTAACAGATTTTCAGTTTCCTAAAATCTTACCTGGTACATCATCATTTTCCTTTTGCATTATTTCAGAGTTTAAGGATATCACTGTACCTGATATATCGCCATCAGGTGCCTGCCACTGCATTTGAATACCCATCCTATCTAATGTCTAGCACCTTATGAATTCAACCCTTCTTCTGCTTATCAAAATCTTTTATCATCGAAGCAATGTTTCCAGAGGGGTGTTTACCTACATAACCAGAAGATTTTAACCGTTACTCCGTAAATAACTTCTCTTTCCTGAAAAGCTCTTTCTTGTAAAACGGTGTAAGTCTTAATTGTTCGGAATTTTAAACTTATCAAATAATGCAGCCTTTCCCTGGGAAACAACGATTATCTGTATCTTATATAGTGGCTATAACCTTTGCACTTAAAAATACATAAAATAAGAAGTAGATTTCGTACTTTCCAGGTATAAGTTATACAAACCTTTTTTATTGAGTGGAATAACGATTTGGTTCGGTGCTCTGTACATTCTTGAGCTGTAAGGCTTAGAGCACAAGGCTAAGCTTTGCGAGGATCGTAACAGAAATGGGCTATGTATTAAACACAAATCAACGCAAAAACATAAAATGAAATCTGTAATTACATATACTTATGAATAAATGTACTGTAACCAGTACACGACTTGGTCTTTCAAACACATCAAATCCTAAAGCCATTACATCCATGCAATCAAATTTCAGAAGAAATATACTGGCCATACATATTGTAATTGACCAGTAACGAGGCTACACAACATGCCAGTAACTAAATCATAAGTAAATCCAATATGTCTGCTTTATATAAGACCATGAACTCGTGACAGCAGTCTATACATACACTACTATCACAAAACCACTGGCAATGCCATTGTCATTGATGAACGGTTGCCTCATGATACAATTGTTACTGGACTTGGTTTGGGTTATGTAATCGCGCTCGCTTTCGTACATGTTAAATTGTTTGTAGCGTATTTCAGAGGATTTTTCGGGTAATGATCTATGCTGATGTCTATGTGCTGTCATTGATTTCTAGTTAGGTGCCTAGTGGTAGAACTGTGTGTGTTAGCCCTAAAATTATAACTAGATTAAAAAATGTGACACATTTAGGGGCTTTGCACACATCTTCAGTTTTACATGGATTTGCATTTATCCTCATTTGGGTTCCACTGGACATGACTGTAGTTAGGTGCTTAGTGGTAGAACTGTGCGTGTTATCCCCATAAGTACAACTAGATATCTTTGTGTGTCTCCTTTCTTTAACATTCAATTAATTTAGTGGTATGCCAGACATTTAGTGGTTATGCAGCCGTCTTCAGCTGTTCCATGGGTTTGCATTTATTCTCACTTGGGTTCCACTGGAGATGACTTAGACATTGCCAGTGTTCTTGATATAATAGTGTATGTATTGTCAACTGATAGATTGCTGTCACGTGTTCCCATATATACGTACACATATGTATGTACACATATGTATTGGATTTACTTGTTGTTTTTGTTGTGGTCTTCAGTCCTGAGACTGGTTAGGTGCAGCTCTTCATGCTACTCTAACCTGTGCAAGCTTCTTCGACTCCCAGTACCAACTGCAGCCTACATCCTTCTGAATCTGCTTAGTGTATTCATCTCTTGGTCTCACTCTACGATTTTTACCCTCCACGCTGCCCTCCAATACTAAATTGGCGGTCCCTTGATGCCGCAGTACATGTCCTACCAACCGATCCCTTCTTCTGGTCAAGTTGTTCCACAAACTTCTCTTCTCCCCAATCCTATCCAATACTTCCTCATTAGTTATGTGATCTACCCATCTAATCTTCAGCATTCTTCTGTAGCACCACATTTCGAAAGCTCCTATTCTCTTCTTGTCCAAACTATTTATCGTCCACGTTTCACTTCCATACATGGCTACACTCCATACAAACACTTTCAGAAACGACTTCCTGACATTTAAATCTATACTCGATGTTAACATTTTTTTCTTCTTCAGAAACGCTTTCCTTGCCACTGCCAGTCTACATTTTATATCCTCTCTACTTCGACCATCATCAGTTATTTTGATCCCCAAATAGCAAAATTCCTTTACTACTTTAAGTGTCTCATTTCCTAATCTAATTCTTTCAGCATTACCCGACTTAATTCGACTACATTCCATTAACATCGTTCTGCTTTTGTTGATTTTCATCTTATATCCTCCTTTGAAGACAGTGTCCATTCCGTTCAACTGCTCTTCCAAGTCCTTTGCTGTCTCTGACAGAATTACAATGTCATCGGCGAACCTCAACGTTTTTATTTCTTGTCCATGGAATTTAATACCTTCTCCGAACTTTTCTTTTGTTTCCTTTACTGCTTGCTCAATATACAGATTTAATAGCATTGGGGAGAGGCTACAACTCTGTCTCACCCCCTTCCCTTTCATGTCCCTCGACCCTTACAACTGCCATCTGGTTTCTGTACAAATTGTAAATAGCCTTCCGCTCATGTATTTTACCCGTGCCACCTTCAGAATTTGAAAGAGAGTCAATATTGTCAAATGCTTTCTGTAAGTCTACGAATGCTAGAAACGTAGGTTTGACTTTCCTTGATCTTTCTTTTAAGATAAGTCGTAGGGTCAGTATTACATCACGTGTTCCAACATTTCTACGGAATCCAAACTGATCTTCCCCGAGGTCAGCTTCTATCAGTTTTTCCATTCGTCTGTATAGAATTCGCGTTAGTATTTTGCAGCCGTGGTTTATTAAACTGATAGTACGGTAATTTTCACATCTGTCAACACTTGCTTTCTTTGGGATTGGAATAATTATATTCTTCTTGAAGTCTGTGCATATTTCACCTGTATCAAACATCTTGCTCACCACATGGTAGAGTTTTGTCAGGACTGGCTCTCCCAAGGCCGTCAGTGGTTCTAATGGAATGTTGTCTACCCCTGGGGCCTTTCAACTCAGGTCTTTCAGTGCTCTGTCAAACTCTTCACGCAGTGTCGTATCTCCTATTTCATCTTCATCTACATCCTCTTCCCTTTACATAATATTGTCCTCAAGTACATCGCCCTTGTATAGACCCTCTATAAACTACTTCCACCATTCTGCATTCCCTTCTTTGCTTAGAACTGGGTTTCCAACTGAGCTCTTGATATTCATGCAAGTGGTTCCCTTTTCTTCCAAGGTCTCTAATTTTTCTGTAGGTAGTATCTGTCTTATCCCTAGTGAGATAAGCCTCTACATCCCTAAATTTGCCCTATAGCCAATTAGCCATTTTGCACTTCCTGTCGATCACATTTTTGAGTCGTTTTTATTCCTTTTGCTTGGTGCATTTACTGCATTTATGTATTTTCTCCTTTCATCAATTATATTCATTATCTATTTTGTTACCAAAGGATTTCTACTAGCCCTAGTCTTTTTACCTAATTGATCGTCTGCTGCCTTCGCTAACTCATCCCTCAAAGCTACACATTCTTCTTCTACTGTATTTCTTTCCCCCATTCCTGTCAATTGTTCCCTTAATGCTCTCCATGAAACTCTGTACAAGCTCTGGTTCTTTCAGTTTATCCAGGTCCCATCTCCTTAAATTCCCACCTTTTGCAGTTTCTTCAGTTTTAGTCTAGAGTTCATAACCAACAGATTGTGATCAGAGTCCACATCTGCCCCTGGAAATGTCTTACAATTTAAAACCTGGTTCCTAAATCTCTGTCTTACCATTATACAGGGTGAGTCACCTGACGCTACCGCTGGATATATTTCGTAAACCACATTAAATACTGACGAAACGATTCCACAGACCGAACGTGAGGAGAGGGGCTAGTCTAATTGATTAATACAAACCATACAAAAATGCGCGGAAGAATGTTTTTTAACACAAACCTACGTTTTTTAAATGGAACCACGTTACTTTTGTTAGCACATCTGAACATATAAACAAATACGTAATCAGTGCCGTTTGATGCATTGTAAACTGTTAATTACATCCGGAGATATTGTAACCTAGAATTGACGCTAGAAACATTGTCTTCACTTCATTGCAGGGGCCCAAACAGCTGCAACATATATCGCGTTTCTACAGAATGATCTGCCAACGTTGCTCGGAAATATCCCGCTGGAAACGTGTCGACGTATGTGGTATCAGCATGATGGTGCACCTGCACATTCCGCAGTTAATACTAGGCTGACCCTTGACAGGATGTTCAACGGGCGTTTCATAGGACATGGAGGACGCATAAATTGGCCAGCCCGATTTCCTGATCTTACACCTCTGGACTTCTTTTTGTGGGGTACGTTAAAGGAGAATGTGTACCGTGATGTGCCTACAACCACAGAGGATATGAAACAACGTATTGTGGCAGCCTGCGGCGACGTTACACCAGATGTACTGCGCCGTGTACGACATTCAGTACGGCAGAGATTGGAATTGTGTGCAGCAAATGATGGCCACCACATTGAACATCTATTGGCCTGACATGTCGGGACACACTCTATTCCACTCCGTAATTCAAAACGGAAACCACGTGTGTACGTGTACCTCATGGTAATGTACTTGTGCGTCACTGAAAAACACCAATAAAAAGGTGTTAGCATGTGGACGTAATGTGCTGTTCCAGTCTCTTCTGTACCTAAGGTCCATCAACGTTCCCTTTGGATCCCTACGTAGTTCGGTGCTCTCCGATACACACGATCGAACAGCGGAGGAGTGGTACTCAAGCGTCAAATTTAGGTTACAATATCTCCGGATGTAATTAACATTTTACAATGCAACAAACGGCACTGATTACGTATTTGTTCATATGTCCAGATGTGCTAACAAACCTAACGGGGTTCCATTTAAAAAAAAATTAAGTTGTGTTAAAAAACATACTTCCCTGCCATTTTTTATGGTTTGTATTAACCAATTACGCTAGCCCCTCTCCTCACGTTCGGTCTGTGGAATCGATTCGTCAGTATTTGATGTAGTTTACGAAATATATCCAGTTGTAATGTTAGGTGACTCACCCTGTATAATCTATCTGAAACCTTGTAGTATTTCCAGGGTTCTTCCTTTCTTTCAGGAGTGCTAGTTCTGCATGTTTCGCAGAAGAGCTTCTGTAAAGTTTGGAAGGTAGGAGACGGATACTGGCAGAAGTAAAGCTGTGAGTACCGGTCGTGAGTCGTGCTTCGGTAGCTCAGTTGGTAGAGCACTTGCCCGCGAAAGGCAAAGGTCCCGAGTTCGAGTCTCGGTCGGGCACACAGTTTTAATCTGCCAGGAAGTTTAATGTGTTAGCTATGTTTAAGTTATGCTCTGCGCAAAATGCTACCAGGCGGATTCCTCTTTCATTTCTTAGCCCCAATCCATATTCACCTACTATGTTTCCGTCTCTCCCTTTTCCTACTGTCGAATTCCAGTCATCCGTGACTATTAAATTTTCGTCTCCCTTCACTACCTGAATAATTTCTTACATCTCATCAATTTCTTCGTCATCTGCAGAGCTAGGTGGCATATAAACTTGTACTACTGTAGTAGGTGTGGGCTTCGTGTCTATCTTGGCCACAATAATACTTTCACTATACTGTTTGTAGTAGCTTACACGCACTCCTATTTTTTTATTCATTATTAAACCTACTTCTGCATTACCCCTATTGTATTTGTAGCCCTGTATTCACCTGACCAAAAGTCTTGCTCCTCCTGCCACCGAACTTCACTAATTCACACATCTGACTTTAACCTATCCATTTCTCTTTTTAAATTTTCTAACCTACCTGCCCGCGTAAGGGATCTGACATTCCATGCTCCGATCCATAGAACGCCAGTTGTCTTTCTCCTGATAATGACGTCCTCCTGAGTAATCCCCGCCCGGAGATCCGAATGTGGGACTATTTTACCTCCGGAAAATTTTACCCAAAAGGAAGTCATCATCATTTAATCACACAGTAAAGTTGCATGCCCTCGGGAAACATTACGGCGGTAGTTTCCCCTTTCTTTCAGCCGTTCGCAGTACCAGAACAGCAAGGCCGTTTTGGTTAGTGTTATGTTTTAGTTACTGTAGGGTTTTGTGGCCTCCTCACTGATCAATCAATAAAGTGGTTTGTCTTTTGGACGATATGTATGACCAGTATGTGTCTTTTGAACTTTTGATTGTGAGGACGTAATGGTTTTTGGTTTTAATGTGGTTGAAAGACCAAGGTTAGTACATTTATTCGTAAGTAACTGTAATTTTAAATTTCATTTAACGTTCTGTGTTCACTTGTGTTAATACATGTATGCCTGTTTTCGGTTTCAGCTTAGCATTTTATAATTTTTTTGTGATGCTGTCCATGTTCAAGGACTACTCGCGCATAGAGGCATGTTTCTTCCCTTTACTTCTTTCTGAGACTGTAGTCTCTTCCATACATTTATCATTATCTACAATTGTTTTTGTCGTTTAGTTGGTTATTTCAGGATTGTGTTGATAATGTATCGTCCAACTTCATATAAAGTCATGGAATATTTAATTATTGAAGTTATTAATAAATAGTATATTTTTACCATGTATAGAGTGCAAATTCGTTATGGTATACTTTAGATACGTGGCAATGGACGCATCTATTGGTTTCATCAAGTGATTTTTGCAAATTCACTTCTAGAGTCTTGTCCTTGATTCTTATTCTGTTTTCAGTTTGTCTTTGTATTGCATTGTTGGTAACTTGATGATGCTATCATTATTGTTTATGAATACAGGACTGAAGATTGTGCACTGTAGCACCGAAACTGGTCACCATACAATAAATAACATTATAAGGACGGCTGTGGGTTTTTCATTTTTCTTACATAAGTGAATGACCGAAATCTCCCAGATGTTACAATGATGGTCATACAAAAACTGTTCTTATTAGAGGCTTCTAGGGCTTCCAGAGGGGATTCAAAATTCAAAATGTTGATAAGGAATACAAGCCCGAAAATTTACACTTTGGATGTAAAATAAGTTTGAAGATCAAATCACTTTCAAATCTCTCACTTCACAATATGTAAACAGAGAAGACAGTGATGTCTGAGCTGTCTGTTCATTGACAATGTACCAACCGGTAGCCATTGTGTTCTCCTGTTCATGACGAAGTACAGTTTCCTGAATGTCGGGAGTGCGGTGTGTCCATTGAGCATCACAGTCAACCCTCCTCTTACCAACGAACCAGTTTCTCACAGGTGTTGTATTCAGTCGAAAATTGTCTGTGATCTGGTATATCAACAAAGACTGAAGACAGCGCCTTCATCTTACTTTGTGTGAGTACCATGAAGCGAACAATGAGCCAGACTACAAACTTATTGTATATCAAACAGGCACCCTTCTCATTTTCTGTTCCTTATCGAAATATTACCTACTAAGGTCTCTCTATAGCTTCAGCCAACCTGTAATAGGAATTGTGTAACATCCTTAGTATGTAATAAGCCGGTTCTGATTGTCCTTTTTACTCGGTACGTCCAGAAAACGTTTTGTTTTCATTCTTTACCGAAAACGTTACGTTCTTGTCCAAACTTCTTTACTTAATTCTAAAACTGTTGAATGAAACTAAAGTACTGTCATTTTGCTTGTCTTTATCTTTTCAACACAGACCTACAGAATTTTCCCTGACAAATGCAGTTCAAACTTATCCTATTCATATATAACCCACAATATACAAATGCAACACAATCTGACTATTAATTAACACAAAACAATGGCTCTGAATCAGAAAAAATCCTAACAATAATCCATACATTTCATAAGTCACTTACCCCACAGAAAACCCTCATGACACGAACGAAAGGAAATACAGCAAGTATAATGCCAGCTAAATAAAAGGATTCTAACTACTGCAGGCTCCAACTACTAACAGTCATGTGGCTAGAAAAAGAAAGATTTATTTAGCAGATTTTATCTTAATCATGTGACATCCAGCTCGAAAAATTATATAAACGTCAACAATTCCATTACCCATATTTTATAATCCATATCCAACCAACATTATCTCCATGACGGACACACGTCCAGACCGTCCACTCGCGCTAACACTTTTTCTCACCTCCATCACTACTAACTATTAACTTCTAACTACGAGTCCGATCAGCCACAGAATCTCCTACAGAAGGTGCACAGCGCTGTGATATTAATGCAGTCTACAGGCGCTGCCAACGTACAAACACACAAGCAGGATACTTACATTGTGTATTGGAGAGCCAAAGTAACTGGTACATCTGCCTAATATCGTGTAGGGCTCCGGAGAGCACGCTGAAGTACAACAACACGATGTGGTATGGACTCTACTAATGTCTGAAGTACTGCTGGAGGGAACTGACACCATGAATCCTGCAGGGATGTCCATAAGAGTACGAGGGGATGGAAATCTCTTCTGAACAGCATGTTGCAAGCCATCCCAGATATGCTCAATAATGCTCATGTCCGGGGAGTATGATGACCAGCGGAAGCGTTTAAGCTCAGAAGAGTGTTCCTGGAGCCACTCTGTTCCAATTCTGAACGTGTGGGGTGTTTCATTGTCCTGATGAAATTGCCCTAGTCAGTCGGAATGCACAATGCTTGTGAAAGGATGCAGGTGATCATACATGATGCTTACGTTTGTGTCACCTGTCAGAGTCGTATCTAGACGTATCTGGGACCCCGTATCACTCCAACTGCACACGCCCCACTCACTGCAGAGCCTCCACCAGCTTGAACGTCCCCTGCCGACATGCAGCGTCCATGGATTCATGACCTTTTCACCATACCCGTACACGTCCATCCGCTCGATACAATTTGAAACGAGACTTGTCCGACCGGGCAACATGTTTCCAGTCATAAACATCCCATGTCGTTGTTGACGGTCGCGCAGTCATAAAGGGCACACGTGTGGGCCTTTACCTACGAAAGCCCATATCGATGCCGTTTCGTTGAATGGTTCGCGCCCTGACACTTGTTGATGGCCCAGCAGTGAAACCTGCAGCAGTTTGCGAAAAGGTTGCACTTCTGTCACATTGAACGATTCTCTTCAGTCATCGTTAGTCCTGTTCCTGCAGGATCTTTGTCCGGCCGCAGCAGTGTCGGAGATTTGATGTTTTACCGGATTCCAGATATTCAAAATTCACTCGTGAAGTGATTGTACGAGAAAAACCCCTCTTCATCACTACCTCGGAGATGCTGGGTCCTAGATCTAGTGCGCCGATTATAACACCACTTTGAAACACAAATCTTGGTAACTTGCCATTGTAGCAGTAGTAACGGATCTAACAGCTGCGCTAGACAGTTGTTCTCTTATATAGGCGTCGCCGACCGCAGCATTATATTCTTCTTGTATACATATCTGCGTATTTGAATACGCATGCCTATACCAGTTTCTTTAGCGGATCAGTGTATTTACATTTTTCTCCAATTATGTTTTCATCTTAGATTGATCTATCGTGTATATTACACTACTGGCCATAAAAATTGCTACACCAAGAAGAAATGCAGATGATAAACGGGTATTCATTGGACAAATATATTATACTAGAACTGACACGTGATTACATTTTCACGTAGTTTGCGTTCATAATAACGGCCTTGATGCGCATAGTCATTGAGTCAAACAGAGCTTGGATGGTGTGTACATGTACAGCTGCCCATGAAGCTTCAACAAAGAGTTCATCAAGAGTAGTGAGTGGCGTATTGTGACGAGCCAGTTACTCGGCCACCATTGACCAGACGTTTTCAGTTGGTGAGAGATATGAAGAATATGCTGGCCAGGGCAGCAGTCAAACATTTTCTGTATCCAGAAAGGCCCGTACAGGACCTGCAACACGTGGTCTTGCATTATACTGCTGAAATGTAGGGTTTCGCAAGGATCGAATGAAGAATAGAGCCACGGGTAGTAGCACATCTGGAATGTAACGTCCACTGTTCAAAGTGCTGTCAATACGAACAAGAGGTGACCGAGACGTGTAACCAATGGCACCGCATACCATCACCCCGGGTGATACGCCAGTATGGCGATGACAAATACACGCTTGCAATGTGCGTTCACCGCGATGTCGCCAAACACCGATGCGACCATCATGATGCTGTAAACAGAACCTGGATTCATCCGAAATAATGACGCTTTGCCATTCGTGCACCCAGATTCGTCGTAAAGTACAACATCAAAGCCACTCCTGTCTGTGATGCAGCGTCAAGAGTAACCGCAGCCATGGTCTCCGAACTGATAGTCCATGCTGCTGCAAGCGTCGTCGAACTGTTCGTGCAGATGGTTGTTGTCTTGCAAACGGTCCTATCTGTTGACTCAGGGATCGAGACGTGGCTGCATGATCGGTTACAGCCATGCGGATAAGATGCATGTAATCTCCATTGCTAGTGATACGAGGCCGTTGGGATCCAGCACGGCGTTCCGTATTACCGTCCTGAACCCACCGATTCCATATTCTGCTAACAGTCATTGGATTTCGACCAACGCGAGTAGCAGTGTCGCGATACGATAAACCGCAATCGCGATGGGCTACAATCTGACCTTTATTAAAGTCGGAAACGCGATTGTACGCAATTCTCCTCCTTACACGAGGCATCACAACAATCTTCCACCAGGCAACGCCGGTCAACTGCTGTTTGTGTATGAGGAATCGCTTGGAAACTTTCCTCATGTCAGCAATTTGTAGGTGTTGCCACCGGCGCCAACCTTGTGTGAATGCTCTGAAAAGCTAATCATTTGCATATCACGTCATCTTCTTAATGTCGGTTAAATTTCGCGTCTGTAGCACGTCATCTTTGTGGTGTAGCAATTTTAATGGCCAGCATGTCATCTAAGTACCTGATTTAGTAGATGCTGGTGTAGCCTTATTTGCTATTACATGTTTAAATATTACTTTTTCTATGTAATTAACGAAGACGTTGGCTAGTATTCCTAAAATACGTGAACCATTAGGTAAGCCTTGTTTTATCTTTTGTTTAGTTCTGTTGTGATGGTACCTGAAATAGTTATGGGGTTTCATATACATGTTTTTTCTTCAGTTGGCTTTATATTGTTGGACTTTGTACTATCAGTTTTATGGTCTCATCAACAGGTATGTAACAACACATGCTTTCTACATGAAAGGACATCAGTGGTGCTGCACACGGAATTTTTATATCCCTCATGTGATGTATTTGCTAAATTTTTGTTCTTAGTATTCTATAAGATTCAGGTTTGTAGTAGTAGGTGAGCAGCGTTTGTGTTTTTTTGTGCCATGAACTTTTCTGTGGGTAAGATAAGAATTTCTTACACAGTAGCATCTAAAGTTAGGTACATAAAACTTCTTTTGTACACGTTTGTATTTCTCCTTGACTGAAAATGTATGCTATGTTTTCCTAAGAGTTTACTTATCAAGTGTTTGAAATCTGTTTGTAGGCTTTTAACTTACTTATGTAGTTTTTGGTGAAGAATTCCTCTCTTTTAGTTATATCTTTTTTTTATTTTCATGCGTTGTAGAATATTCTCTTTGACAGATTTTGTTATGATAATACACCACCTCATAAAAGAAGTTAAGCACCCAGAAGACTTAGTTGGATGCCACATTCACGTCAATGGTGGTAAATGATTATAGTTGCAGTTTCTTGTTATGTGTGGACTGGCCACCAGAGTGCAATGGAATTGTTTGTGTTAATCGAAATTAGCAGGCATCGTCGAAATGCGCGATATCTATACTCCTGGAAATGGAAAAAAGAACACATTGACACCGGTGTGTCAGACCCACCATACTTGCTCCGGACACTGTGAGAGGGCTGTACAAGCAATGATCACACGCACGGCACAGCGGACACACCAGGAACCGCGGTGTTGGCCGTCGAATGGCGATAGCTGCGCAGCATTTGTGCACCGCCGCCGTCAGTGTCAGCCAGTTTGCCGTGGCATACGGAGCTCCATCGCAGTCTTTTACACTGGTAGCATGCCGCGACAGCGTGGACGTGAACCGTATGTGCAGTTGACGGACTTTGAGCGAGGGCGTATAGTGGGCATGCGGGAGGCCGGGTGGACGTACCGCCGAATTGCTCAGCACGTGGGGCGTAAGGTCTCCACAGTACATCGATGTTGTCGCCAGTGGTCGGCGGAAGGTGCACGTGCCCGTCGACCTGGGACCGGACCGCAGCGACGCACGGATGCACGCCAAGACCGTAGGATCCTACGCAGTGCCGTAGGGGACCGCACCGCCACTTCCCAGCAAATTAGGGACACTGTTGCTCCTGGGGTATCGGCGAGGACCATTCGCAACCGTCTCCATGAAGCTGGGCTACGGTCCCGCACACCGTTAGGCCGTCTTCCGCTCACGCCCCAACATCGTGCAGCCCGCCTCCAGTGGTGTCGCGACAGGCGTGAATGGAGGGACGAATGGAGACGTGTCGTCTTCAGCGATGAGAGTCGCTTCTGCCTTGGTGCCAATGATGGTCGTATGCGTGTTTGGCGCCGTGCAGGTGAGCGCCACAATCAGGACTGCATACGACCGAGGCACACAGGGCCAACACCCGGCATCATGGTGTGGGGAGCGATCTCCTACACTGGCCGTACACATCTGGTGATCGTCGAGGGGACACTGAATAGTGCACGGTACATCCAAACCGTCATCGAACCCATCATTCTACCATTCCTAGACCGGCAAGGGAACTTGCTGTTCCAACAGGACAATGCACGTCCGCATGTATCCCGTGCCACCCAACGTGCTCTAGAAGTTGTAAGTCAACTACCCTGGCCAGCAAGATCTCCGGATCTGTCCCCCATTGAGCATGTTTGGGACTGGATGAAGCGTCGTCTCACGCGGTCTGCACGTCCAGCACGAACGCTGGTCCAACTGAGGCGCCAGGTGGAAATGGCATGGCAAGCCGTTCCACAGGACTACATCCAGCATCTCTACGATCGTCTCCATGGGAGAATAGCAGCCTGCATTGCTGCGAAAGGTGGATATACACTGTACTAGTGCCGACATTGTGCATGCTCTGTTGCCTGTGTCTATGTGCCTGTGGTTCTGTCAGTGTGATCATGTGATGTATCTGACCCCAGGAATGTGTCAATAAAGTTTCCCCTTCTTGAGACAATGAATTCACGGTGTTCTTATTTCAATTTCCAGGAGTGTATATTAAAGGAGCATCGAATGTGACGATGGCTCGATGTTCGACTGCATGGGAACACAAAGGAAGACATACGTGTCCGCAAAGTTCTGGCAGATCACGTCCACCCACCACAACTTGGTTGCATCATCTGTTAAGCTGATTGCGAAATAATTCTCGCACTTGCCAGTTCTTCCAGTTTTAGGAATTGTGTGGATGATATCTGCTCTTGGGTACGCCTTACAATCCGGTATCTGATTTCGGAATCTCTGTCTGACGTTGTTGTAATCTAGTTGAAAGATTACCCGGCCTTTTCCATATATGCCTCCGCCCTTGGTGATTCTTGAACGGAGTATTTGCTACTACTAGATGAAATTTATTACAGAACTCAATTAGTCTTTCTCCTGCCTCATTCCTTGTCACAAGCCGATATTCTCTTGTAACCTTCTCTTCTACCCCTTTCTCTACAACTGCATTCCATTAACTTCATCTACTTCGTGACCATTAATTCTGAAGTCTATTTGGAGGATCAGAATTTAAAAGAGCTTTGGAGGACTTAAAATCAAATAAGGCGGAAGGGATACGTAACAATCTATCAGAATTTCTTATATCATTATGGGAAGTGGCAACAAAGTCTCTATTTACGTTGGTGAGTAGCATGTATGAGTCTGGAGACAACCATCTGACTTTCGGAACTATATCATCCAGACAATTCCGAAGACTGGAAGAACTGGCAGGTGCGAGAATTATTTCGCAATCAGCTTAACAGATGATGCAACCAAGTTGTGGTGGGTGGACGTGATCTACCAGAACTTTGAGGACGCGTGTGTCTTCCTTTGTGTTCCCATGCAGCCGAACATCGAGCCATCGTCACATTCGATGCTCCCTTTTCTTAGTGCAGTACCCTTTCAGTATCCTCGTACACTTTCTCCACGTCTTCATCTTCAGATTGCTTGTATACCTGAACTATCGTTGTCTGTGTTGGTTTGCTGTCGCTTTTGGTAAGAACAGCCCTTTCAGTGAACTGCTCACAGTAACACACTCTTCGCCCTACCTTTCTATTCATAACAAATTCCACTCCCGTTATACCACTTTCTGCTGCTGTTGATATTTTCCTATACTGACTTGACCAGAACTCCTTCTCTTCACTGACCGCTACTATATCTAGATTGAGCCCTTGCATTTCCCTTTTCAGATTTTCTAGTTTCCGTGCCACGTTCAAGCTTCTGACATTCCACGCCCCACTCGTAGAACGTTATCCTTTCGTTGATTATTGAACCTTTTTCTCATCGTCACCTCTCCCTTGGCAGTCCCCTCCCCGTGCTTCGAATGGAGGACTAGTCCGGAATGTTTTGCCAGTGGGGATATCATCGTGACATTTTTTCATTTACATGCTACAGGCACTATGGATACATGCAACGTGTCTGTAATGCAGTGGTTTCCATTGCCTTCTGTATCCTCATGCCATTGATTATTGCTGATTCTTCCTCCTTTAGGGGCAGTTTCCCATCCCTAGGGCAAGAGAGTGCACTGAACCTCCGTCTGCTCCTCCGCTCTGTTTGACGAGGCCCTTGGGAGAATGAGGGTGGCTTCTTATGCCGCAAGTCTTGGGCAGCCAATGCTGATTATTAATCAAAATTTAAGCAGTGGCAGGTTTCGAACCAGGGACCTAGGAACTTTCTGATTTCTTATCAAAGACGCAGCCCCCCATTTTTTTGTATTCATTTTGTTCGGTATTGTTCGCTGCGTTTGGTCTGAGCCGATGTGACAAGACATCCGTTCAAGTTGATCGTTGACTCCTGTACTCGATTTTTTATTACAGTGGGCGAGCAGCCCTCTGAGCGAAGACGTGAGCTACCGTGCCAGCTGTGCCAGGACCACGGCTTCTGTAGATGGTTAGTAACTATAGAGGAGAAAAAAACATTGGAATACGTCTGAGAAATTATTAAGGTTACAGGTCGTAGCTGCTACGTTCAGGTGAAGAGAATGAAAAATGAGGCAATCATTGTGGGTCGCATCACACCAGTCCACGCTCCATCCCCCAAAAGGAAAAGACTATGATTCAATGTGTATTTTCTTTTGGCTGTGTTCTTTGACAGGCAGAGCCTAGTGGCTTCTTCTTGCTTATGCGCACAGGAACACGGCATCGATGGAGAGATACGATTAGTCAGGGCCGAACGAACGTGGGCGGTGGACGGAGCGGTTAATGCAGCTTAAACGGTTAGCCGCGCACGAAAATGGATTTGCCGGCTGGGAAATTGCGATCTGTTTAGCGTGGGCAGACATCCGTAATCGCTTCGGCGGCAGATAGAGCGCTTGCTGCAACTAAGTCGTGTAGTGCGACGATGATACGGTAAACCATCACTCGCGGAATGTGACCGCAGGGACGTTGTAATCACTGAACCATATGCTCCCCATCCACATCATAGAGTGAACTTTTGACGAACAGAGAAAATATTCAGTCATCTTACTGTACCATTTATTTCAAAAAAATTATTTGAGAATAATTTAGTTCTGGTTGTTGAATGAAATACAGGTTACTCATAAATGTTTAGCCAGGTAACAATAAAATGTATCTCTTTATAGGATACAGTAAATGACATATGCAGCATACCACATATGTCTCATTAAGTTTTGAAGCTTACATAAACTTTTTATACAGATAATAGGCTTCAACATTTAAGTCACTTCAAAATGTGGGACCACCGGTAACACGCAAAATATCAAGCCAGTATCCTATATCTTGCCACACACTTTGCAACATGTCTGGCGTGTAATTCTTCGTGCTTTCCCGGCGATCTGTTGACATCTTGGACATTCGGGAATCCAGCCGTATGTTCGCGTCGTTCTCGCACGATATTTCAACAGCGTGCCTCGCTGTCTTCTTCAGGTGCTACCTGAGACTGTCTCAGGTATCACCTGAAGAAGACAGCGAGGCACGCTGTTGAAATATCGTGCGAGAACGACGCGAACATCCGGCTGGATTCCCGGATATCCAAGATGTCATGTCTGCCGTGACTGTATCACTCGCTTCTCTGATGCGTTGTTGCAATGTCACAATGTCTGGAACTGCTGATTTGTGCACAATATCTTTCACATATACCCAAATAAAGAAATGTAAGGGCTTAATGTCAGGTGATCCTGGGGTACATGGAATTTGGCCGTCACCGCCAATCCACCTACTGGGGAAGATTTCATTAAGAAAACCGCGGATTTCTAGAGTCCAATGAGGGGGAGCGCCATCTTTCTCAAAGACGGTAGTGTCTTGCATGTCCTATATCTGCGGAATAATTCACCAAGAGATCTAGATAAAAATATACACTTACAACGCTTTCAAGGAAGAAAAATGGGCCAGTCACTCGAGCACACATTAACCTTTGGACTGTCCTGAATGTGTTCTCGTACGACACGAGGATCTTCTGATTCGCAGATCCGGTAATTATGGTGGTTAATTGACCCACAAACGTGAAATATTGCTTCATTGGAGAAACACACATACTTGAAGAAATCATTGTCCTCATCCAAAAGGTACAGCACGTTCACAGCAAATTGTTCGCGTTTTGGGCGCCCTTCTGGTTAATTGGACTTTTATGCATACTGTTTAAGACGTTCGTGAACCGCTTTATGCACTGTACTCTTTGGCACTTGAAGCTCTGGCAAAGCTTGTCTAATCGATTTGTGTGTCGATCTCGTGAATGCGGTTCGAACTGCCTTCACAGTCTCCGCTGAAACAGATGGTTTCCCGCTGCTTGTACGTTTCTGAACCGATTCCCTTACTAAAATAGTTTTTATCCAACTTTTGATTAACTGGACTTCGAGTGATTTCTTTCCATAATGAGACATAAAATTTTGCTACACATAAATCGATGATTTGGTTTCTGATAGCCACACAACAAATTGCGCCTTCACCTAGGGGGGTGGGCGAGAGGGGAGGGGGGGGGGGGGTGAAGCTAGTCTTACGATATAGCTCAAACAGGGTTCCTTGTGGCGAAAGTGGTCAATGAGACACAGTTATTCAGAAACTTCATGGATTCCTAAAACGCTTTGAATGGGACACAGGTGTACATTAGCTCCATGGGTTGCCTAATACAACAACAACAACAAACAAACGCTACCATCGTTAATATAATTAATATTTAATCTTGAAATCAGGGTAAAGATATATGGACATGCTGTATTTCCAACTCCTAGATCATCAGTAGCACAAAGTTTTCATCGTACGGTGACACAAAAACTATTTTTTTAACTTATTTCTATTTCAACAGGACTTTAAATTGTCTCCTTCTCTTGCAGGTCTCTTAGTACGAAAATAGCACTATATTACAATACATGTTTGTTCAAATTACAGCTGGCAGCTGTGACCGAGCGGTTCTAGGTGCTTCAGTCCGGAACCGCGCTGCTGCTACGGTCGTAGGTTCGAGTCGTGCCTCGGGCCTGGATGTGTGCGATGTCCTTAGGTTAGTTAGGTTTAAGTAGTCCTAAGTCTAGGGGACTGATGACCTCACGTGCTAAGTCCAATAGTGCTCAGAGCCACTTGAACCAGTTTTTTTTTTTTCAATCTACAGTCACGGAAATTATTTAAACAAAACATAAAAGAAATAAAATTCAAAAAAATCCCTCGCGATTTAAGATAAAGACCCATCCATGACACAAGCAAAGTCATAGACATGTAGAAAATAGTGCACTGCATGTGTAGAACATTAAGTTGTGGATGATGGGTACATTCGAGTACAGTACTATACTATACTGTCGGACCAGTGTGCTGTTCTATCTTGTACGTAAGAATAATACTCATGAAGGACTGTCTTCGTCCTTTCAATGGACATCTAGCACACAAAGTGGTGGAATCGGGATGCTTATGTGCCGCATTCGTGGAGCTTTAAGATGATATTGTTACGAAAATTCGGTAACACAAATTGTAGTCGAAAATGCAGGATGAATTTAAATGTACTTACATCCCCTACAGGATCATTTTCCGTGGAGTTTTTTGCTATTTTCGAGGCTGTAGCACTGTCGAAAATAACGTACAAGGGTTAAAATCGAGACTTCGCGATTGATAATCTGCACGCATAGTCTCCGTATGTATGTGTGTGGAGCTGCCAGCGGCGGGCGGTTGCTGTTTGAACGCATAATTTGTTAAGTGTTCGTCTATAAATTACGTTTCTGGGGGTGCGCGCACTTTCGATACCAGAAGGCGAAACTCTCACGTCCCATGACGCTAAGTGCAGTCGACACCCTGTCAACTAACGAATGACTTATTACTAGGGTAAAAATAAAATACCCGAAATCTACAGTTTGTAGACGTCCTGACATGTTTGTAGGGACGTATCAGAGTTGGAAGGTGTAAAGAAAAGCCGCGAAGCTCATCCGGTAAGTAATAAGAGCATTCACTTATGGGAAAAATATTTCAGAGCAGCAGCAGAAATCAACTCTGTAAACATACAAACCCCCTGTTGCAGATCCCTACACGGTAGATTGGAAGTCAGATGAACGTGTAGAACTGTGCCAGACCTTGAGTTTCCATCACGTGCATCACTACGTGAGTCTGCAGCCAAGCTCTCTGACGTGTACACTGAATTGCTTGCAGACTACGAGTTTCCAATCTGCATCCCTCGTCGAGTATCATCTAGGTACGAGGGAAGTGTTACTATACCGTTCATGATATTCCTAACCAAAAAGCATGCATCTAGATCATCGGGAATAGGGGTATTCTTAGGACTTTTTTTGTAAGCTCGTATAAAGTCAGCAACGTACGAGTATGCCGGCAATTTGATCATATACATACGGAAAAATATCAAAGAACATTAAAAATGGCATAAAAGAGGTAAACATCGAGGAAAGCCTGGTATAATTAAGACAAATGGATGGAAAATACATAAAATTGAGGAAAATGTGACGAAATTTGTAAAATCACGAAAAAACTTACAAAGTTAGGTAAATTGGCTGAGAATATATAAAATTAGAGATAAAGTACCATGAACTGAGGGAAACTGGGGTGGACAGTGAAGACCGAGAAAAGCTTAAAAATTGTCCTCTGACTGCATTCATTTTTAACCCTCCCCCACCCCCGGTAAACGACAAAGGTGACGTAAGTATTACACAAAGGCGCTATATTAAAGCAGGCAGAAAAAAATATGCATCCCAGCCCATAACTGTGTTCTCACACATGTAGTCAAATGTAAATATTACCGAATTACGGTTGGTACTCAAAGATAATGTTATTCCTTAAGTATTAAGGAGAAGAATCAATGTGTTTATCAGATTTGAACCATTCACTAGAGCGTTCTGTTGGAGAATGGACCGATGCCACATATATCACCTTCAATAGTGTGAGGAGGTGCACTCGAAACATGTGGTGTTAGGATGAAATTGTTATATTATCCTACACATGAGGAAAACTACCTAACATCAGACCAGGACTTCTATGCGTGGGAGGAATGCTACCATAGCTGTGGTGACGCGACTGTCAACAACAATGAGACTGTTGCATCTCATTTGTTTACTGATCGTGGTGATTACTCCCTCATAAGGAGTTCGTGCTTCTTCACGTGCATTTACTTGCAGCAGGGCGTGGGTGGTACCTCAATGTATCAGTTGTCAGAAATATTGATGTTGGTTTTTTCTCGCTTTATTTCCAAGTGAGACATAGCGACGTCCATCAGAACCAGGACTACTGCTACTAATCGTATGCAAGACTGATGCCGGAACTGTGTTTGATGGTACAAACGTTTCACACTGAAAAACACGTGTAAAATCTTAAACGATGGCTGTAGAAAATCCATTAATTTTTTAAGCAGTCTCCTGACCTCGTTCTAGTTGGTTTATAAGCAGCTAGAGCAGCAGATATACACTGTCGACACTTCCTAGGAAACAAGAATGGTGCAGAAGGAAGTAATTTAATCATTTTAAATTTTGTCACCATAGTGACTGGAGTAGAAAACTTATGAGGTGGTTGTCTGATCTCAGATAGTTATATCCAGCATTAATTAAGAGCATTGCATTCCACACTACTAATTCTTCGTAAACCATATCGGTGTAACAATAGAGCATTTTCAGGTACAGAACTGTGTAATAATAGGACTGTGTATTTATGCTCTACGATCATTTCTCTCATGCTGATATCTTCCTGGTACTGACTCTAGACAGTGGACTAATGCTTTAGAACCGATAGCACGATTGATTTACGTCAAATGTTTCAAAATCCATCCGTCTGCAGCTCCATCACGTGTAAACCCCACGTTTCTTCTTAACCATCTGTTATATCACCACAACAAATGGTTCAAATGGCTCTAAGCACTATGGGACTTAACGTCTGAGGTCATCAGTCCCCTAGACTTAGAACTACTTAAACCTAACTAACCTAAGGACATCACACATATCCATGACCGAGGCAGGATTCGAACCTGCGACGGTAGCAGCAGCTCGGTTCCGGGCTAATGCGCCTAGAACCGCTCGGCCACAGCGGCTTTCCACCGCTACCCTTTCATGTCTACTTTACATCGATAAGAGGTGCTACCCTCCTCGACACGCACGCGTCTGGAGAGGTCTTGTGCCTCTGGACGGGTGCCCTGCGTAATGCTGGTGCAGAACAGTCTTTTATGAACAGCAGTTACCGACACAGCATGCCCTCTTCCTTCATGGGATGTGGAATGTAGTGGGTGCAAGACCTCATACTTCTGGTTAGTTTCAGATGATATTGGCGGCTGTGTTGCAGGGAGGATTGGTCAAGGACAGTGTGGGAGGATCTTTCAGTCTACGACTTTATCCTGCGAATGTGAGAATACTTTGTGGCGCCCATCCACTCAGGGAAAGGCGTCCAAACTTAATCGTAAATTCTGATGTGCTGGAAATATGTAGATAACATAATTGCATCGTTATAGGACACCGACTGGCATACTTTGCTGTATATGCCCGATGGTCGTGCTGCACAGTCATTTATATGTGTTTGGAATGTAGTATATGGTACTTGCAAAGTAGTGGAGGGTGATTTAGCGATGATACAGAAATTGGGGAGCAATCTGCTGTGTTATTGGCTGGTGTTGAAATTACATAGCAACTGGTAAAAATGCTAAAATTGATCAGACTATCAACTAGCTGGATATTATGGTACTTCGTCTCATATCACTGGTGTCTTTTCCATCCCATCTGTCCACTGGTACTGTGTTGATTACCACACAATGATTGACTGACACCACTTGGTTCACATGGAGGGTCTTGTTGGAAGACTGGATATCTGCTATTTGTCACTGTGAAGCATGGGATTAAACCTTCAGACATTTGTTTGGAAGCACTGCTCAATACTGCAGATTCGACCTATTTCCATATGCTGTGATGCCCCCCCCCCCCCCACATGTTTTTTTTCCCAACAATAAGATAACAGTATCTCTATTTATTTCTACTACGTAACATGTGTTGTGAATATCACCTTCTGGTGACAGTGAACACTGGAAAAGTTATCATGTACATGATTGCAAAATGAGGAAACAATGCTCTCTGAAATGGAAAACTGAGACATCTACTACCCCATCACTGTGGAAGATGAGATTAACTGTATATGTCATCATTTTTGGATAGCTTTTGAAAATGCTCTACAGTGCCACAAACTCTTCTAGTTTCCGTATTGCAATGTTTTACATATTTTTGTCAATGAGAAACATCGCCTCTGGGTTTTATTTTTACCAACCTGCATGTTGTGGTAGTTGCCTAGTTTACACTATGTGATGTTCAGCTTTCTGTGAGAGCCAATGGATCCAAATATGTTGATGCTGGTTCGGCACCTGACACAGACCTCGAACTCATGGCAGAAAAAAAAAGTGTACTTGTATGGCTGTGTACTAACCTGTTGTTGTACACTGCTTGGATGTGTTACAGCCAAAAACACAGTGAGCTAAAATGTTCATGAAGGAACAATACAGGAATCCTCTCTCGTGATTGACAGGCTGCCGGATATGACCTTTCTCCTGTACAGTCAACAAAATTTTATGCAGATCTATGCAAGCGACCTTGAGTACTGGCCACCTGATCCAGTCAGGTGATACATTTATGTGTAATATGGTAGATGTCAACAACCAGACGGTATTTGTTTTTCGATATAATGGAACAGTGAAAGATGGTAAAATCTTATGGGAAGTACTATTGTAAGAAGTGGTATAACTGGTTGCAGTTTGGATGATTGTATTTCTCTCAAAACTACACTGATTTTGCTCATAAAACTAATAGAAACCGAATACTGCTGACTGTAACCATTCTTGCCGTGACTGCGTGTTTAAAAATGGATGTTACTGCAGCACTGTGTACCACAGCACTGAGTAGAATGTGTAAGTTCTAATTAATGTTCACCAACGTGCAGTCTTCCATAGTTGACCCTGAGAAGAAAACAGCGTTTAGGTTGTGAATCCATATCTTGAGGCTCTTGGGAAGGAACTCATATCATATGAAAAATTAAATATCCAATTAGTTTCTTTATACAGGTGCCACTCACCTGTCATCAGCAGAACAAGAGGAACTGCACAATTACATTCCACTTTAGAGTCATAAATAATTTTCATTCTTCGACAAAATAATGAACTGCATATTTCCGTAATTACTGTCACACTTTTCTCAACTTCATGTCCTAATGACCAGATATAGCGAATAAAGCCTTAACTGACACCGACTGTGGCAGACAACATGTCTGTCCTCCGTGGCTGCCGAACGAGCTATGATCTTACAGCTGAACTACTTTAGTAGCCATCCAAGTTAGGCACAATCCAAAGATCATCAAAGTGATTTGTCTGCATTTTCATTTACCAGTTGTTTAATATTGAGCTGGTTATTAAAACTTGTTAAATAATGTAATGATAGCACGCTATTGAGAGAAGCTTTAATATGAGAAGCAAGTAAATTTGCAGTTTAGTTATTGTGATATTAATAATAGAACATTATCATTACGGTGGGCAGCTTCAGATTATTAATTTGCATACCCAATTACATAATTACTTTGTGATTTAAAAAAATGATTGTTATCCTCAGTCGGTTTGTGTGTGACTTTATGTCCAAATATCATTAATCTTTAGTAACATTTTCTGGACTAATTACTTTATTCTAGTTAATTTACAATCTATCATTGTCTGCTGAATACTCTATAGCAATGCACTGTCTTCTAGGCAAGTTTCATTCACAACAGTTTGTATTGCTGTTAACCTACTATCGGTGCAATGCCGTCCATTACATTCAACAAAATATTTCTCAATAAGAATTTACATTGCTACTCACTTTGGTCACATTGCTGCACTTTTCAATTGATCAATTATTTGTTATAAGTGACACTGCCATTCAACGATTATCGGTGCATTGCCATCCTCTCAATTTGATCAAATATTCTTTACACTTTATACTTTTTCTCACTACTGAGTGAGCGCCATGCCGTTCTGCGCTTATTTGTATTTTAATCCGTCATAAAGAGTCCACTTCACATGGTTACAAATAAAACAAACACAACACCAACACATTTCACAAATATGTGGAGAGAGAAGAACGTTACACTGTCACTTTTTTACCAGAACATAAGCAATTAGTTCACAACAGCAACCCATACCTATTATTCTGTTGCCCATGATGTGGCCTTGCGTTGTAGAACTCCATGCCTTTCAAAGTCAACAACTGTCAGCTCATTCTCCCATCTTCAGTCTCAGCACATAGTTCCAGTACAATTCCATGAAACAACACAACATACTTTAAATTAGTTTCCTAATAATTTTGAGCAGATTTTAAATAAACATATTTACATGAATTATTACTATAGAAATACGTAATATGTAATATTTCGTTCTGATTTTGGGTTTTTATAAACAATGCCACTGTTTACATCGGACTGCGAACCACAGTGATTCATCAGTGTTTTTTTTTTCACAGCTGTAGCTACATACAGCCGAGGTTTTGCCCTTCGCGCTCTTTAAGAGCTCTGAGCTTGCTCGCACAATCTTATTACTTACTGACCCGGTTCGGTAATGACTCACACTGCTAGCCGTCGACACATGCTATGCTCTTTAAACCTTAGCTACAAGGGCTTACAATTGCGATTCACAGATGCATCGAGAGAAACTTTAAGAATCGTGCTCGTACATAATGCACAAACTCTCATTATCAGATCGTTTCTTAAATCCACTGTATGCGGTCTCATTTCTTCTATATGTGTCACTGTTTCTACAGAAAGTACTGGTGGAAATTTATTTATGTAATGACTTTTAGATACGAGTATTCTGTAGCTTTGTAATATGTAGGGGCTAACTTTCTTATTCTTAGCTAGATCTTTATTCTAGCTTCCCATCATACTTAAACCAGTGTGTATCATTACTCTCTATACTTCATATTACGTAGCGTTGTATTTAAACCTCTTTTACTACGATTATGTCTTGCATGAGATTTTCATATCAGTGCAGCGTCTTATGTTGACTATATATCTGCTCCCCTGTACTTCATAAAATAGTTGGCGGAACAACTTTGCCTATGAATACTACTTAATGGCCGATGTACAGGTCGCCTTTTGGTTTTCCTCCCTTACTGTTCATAAATGACTGGCGGACTTTCCTGTTACCTAGAAACCATACATCTCCTTTCTCTTTGTATGTAAATAATTGGCTGTCTTTTCTGTCAGCTAATCTATAACTCTCAATTTACTTCTTTTCTTTGTTCGTAAATAATGTGCAGACTTTTCAATCGTCTAGTAACCATAACGCTCCATCTACCATTACCTCATTGGCAGGACAATTCCTAGCCTATTACTGTATCATGATTTATTATCTCGGAAACCATTTCGCCTTTTCAATTAATACTGAAGAGTAACAATATGTCTATTTTGCCACAATCTCTACATCATCCTAAGACAAGATTTCGTTATTTTCATTATGTTTGCCACCAGAATTGTTTCTATTATACATCGTGATTTTCACTTACCTGGATTTGTGTCGTCGTCTTCTTCTGCAGTCTTCAGTTTATTTTTGTGCTTTGAATTTAATAGCCCTCGTTTGCTTTCCTCTTCTGAAAATATTTTCAGACATAAAGCTTTGTTTATTGTTGCTATAAATGTTTAAAAATTATGCCACTATATACTGTATGATATAGTTGATATGTTTTTGCCATGTGCGTTAATGAAGTTGTAACTATACACTGCGCTCTCTTGCTGGTGTATCTGTAATCCTATACTTCATATACTCGAGCCTTTCCACATAATTCCAGTAAATGTTTTTCGCCCGTGCTATGCAGATGTTTATTCTGCTGGGTTGCTTTGTTTTTGTCATGCTTTTTTTGTTTGTTGTCACATCCAGTGTAAGAAAATTGCTCATCTTAAACTTGATAGTGAAGGATGTTAAAGAAGATAGATATAGTTTGGAATGAAGGAAGGGGAAGAACGAACAGCAGGAAAAGAAAATGATGTATGCTGTCAGTTAACTAGGCACCAGGGTCAAATGATTCAAATGGCTCTAAGCACCATGGGACTTAACATCTGAGATCATCAGTCTCCTAGACTTAGAACTACTTAAACCTGACTAACCTAAGGACATCACACGCATCCATGCCCGAAGCAGGATTCGAACCTGCGACCGTTGCAGCAGCGCGGTTACGGACGGAAGCGCCTAGAACCGCTCGGCCACAGTGGGCGGCCGGGCAACAGGTAATCGTCAATTACCTAGCAATACAAAGAACATTATTGCCCCCTGAGGTTAGTAGTCATAACCTTTTTTTCATGTCAGTGATTGAAATTTCATATCCTTTCTGAATATGAAGAACACCTAACGAATAACCATCAACATCCGAGTGTAGTCTGAGCCGTTTTAAAACTTGTGTACTATATGTAATTTCACATGTTCATTTTTATGTATATATATTTCTTTGTTTTGCTAAATGTGTATTACTGTAATTGATGCATACGATAATAATAATAATTGACATTTCATCTGATAATTGTAGTAGCGGTATTTTCGTGGTAGAACGAGGGACTTCATTCACAATTTTCTCTAATTCAGCAACATAATCTATCCCCATATGATACTTCTTAGAAGTGAACTGATAACTTTGTCTTCCATTGACGAATGCAGTATACATCTGACCATTTTTTGCTAGTGGCCTCTGACAAAAGCTGGCTTTTGTATCTATGTCTATTGATATCTTGACGCCATTGGCCTTCGGCACGGGACCTTTTACTTCCTTACTCCTATCCTTTTCTGATAAATGACTTTTCCGCCATCAAACCTTTTGTCCACATATACTCCACCTTTCGCTCTGTTTTGTGTGCTGCAAGACCAGTCTTGATTCAAGAATGCTTCAACAAATTCTTTATAGCCTTTACATGTGGTACTTACACCTGTTTCCCATGATTTTGCTTTTCCTTCTAAATTACTTGCCACGAATTCCATTTTTTGTTGTTCAATCATGTTTTCAGGATGATACCCTCAAACTGTTCAATGAAGGCTACTAGGTGTATAATTCCATTACTAGAGAAATGATGGAATTTATACTCATTGGCACAATTTGCTACGTAACTTAAATGAACCACTCCTTCCTTTCATTTTTGTTCACACGAAATTTATATTTTTTTGTTTAAATTCATTTTCTGTTTTTTTTGTACTTCAGTAACTACTTTCTACTCTGTTTCTCTCAATTTGCCCTGAATCGGAATTGTGTTGCCTTTACAAGAGGATTCTGCAGTGAAATATTATGATTAACTATTCCGTGATAGTTTCTGATATCTTATAAGCTATTCAATACTATTGTGTGCTTATCCTGACATGCTTTGATAGCTTTACTTTGTTCTTGTCTTTCATTACTAATTTCATTAACTGTTGTTTCTGTCATCCCATTTTGATCCTGCAAATTCTTATTTAACTTTTTGATTTCATAGTCAACCTTTTGATTTATTTCTGATTTACAGACTTTTAATTTTTTACCCCATTCTATTGTTTCATGATCTATTTTCTTACTACATCCCTCAGTTTCATCTTCATGATTCGTAAGCTTCTGTTCCAAAGCATCGAACATAGCATTAATTTGAGACACTCCTACACTGACTTCCATTAAACACCTTATCAGTTTTATTCCTTAATTCCTTCTTTTTTGTTCTTGCAAAATTAATATTAGCATATACGTTATATACTGATGACTCTGAGTTGGAAAAGTGTCAGCTGATGCTGTACCATGACTTACTTCCTTTCTCCCAGATATTTTACGAACACTAATGTTCCAATTACTAATCTCAAACTGCCATATGCAAGTGCAACACACTACTTTCCAGCCTCGACTTACTGCCGCTGATTCTCGTAGCTGTGGACTGCACCGTCGGCTGGAACTCCGTTATCGTGGTGTGCTGAACTGCTAACTGCTCCGGCCGCTGCCTGCTGCCACCAAACCTGTTCCGTGTGGCCGCCTCTAGCTGCTATACATACTGCACCCTCCCGTAGCATGAATAATTTTGAAGGATGATTTACAACGTAATCCCATGTAGCGCGTACGTAGCGTTAACTTTTATTCTCGTAGCACTTCAGCACTTTTTAATCCTGCATTACAACGACGCTACTTTCATTGTAACGGAAAATTTGATTTTGCGGCATCAGATATAGTTCAACTAAAGCTGAGAATCTGTTTAAACACAGTTCAAAGCCTACTTCTCATGCAGTTATCTGGTCATTGACAGTTCAGATGTATCACAGTCGTTACACAGTTTGCTGGTCGGTTACAGTTCACAGTTATCGCTAGTAAAATCTAGTCACGTAATTCCAAAGCATTTCGACTTCCAAGATTATCCCACAAAGGAATACCACCTGCGGCAAGTTGAAAACAGAGAGGAAGAGAGGGAGTGTGTGTGTGTGTGTAGTGAGGGAGGAGGGGTTGAAATACACGTTTATATGATAAACTCCTTCCCTCGAAAATGTCTCTCCTTCATGTCTCCTCTGTGCTACAACAGATGACGAGTCACTGATCTCATTTGTACTCAGACTGAGTGGAATGAAAAAGTTGTAAGTAATGTTCACCAACCTGGAATCTTCTGTAGTTGTTGTCCCCTGTGCAGGAAACACCGTGTACGTCGTGAACCCATCATCTTGAGGCTCTAATAAACTCTTGGCAGAAACTGATATAAAAAATTAAATTTCCAATTAGTTTGTTTATATGGGATGCCACTGGCTTTTTATTACTACCAGAACACGAGAAACTCCACAATTTCCTTCCGCTTCAGACTCACAAATAATTCCCCTTCTTCAATGAAATAAAGAACTGCGTGTTTCCATAATTACTATCACATGGTTCTCAAGTACATCAAATAACAGAGATTGCTAATAAAGTCTTAACTGATACCGACCGTGGCACACAGAATGTCTGACCTATGATCATGCCTAACCAGCTATGATCTTACAGCCGAACCACTTCGACCACCATCCAAGTTAGGCGCTATCGGAAGATCATCAAAGCGCTTCGTCTGCCTTTCATTTAGCACTTATTAAACTGCTGGTTATTAATACTTTTGATATAATGGAGTGATAGCATGATACTGAGAGATGCTTTAATAAGAAATGCAAGTAGAAACGCTGTTTAGTTATTCTAATATTAATAACTGCACATTATCACTTTGGCGCGCAACTTCCAAATGCATCAACCCATCCTAGAGAAGGACCGCAATTTAGGTGCTCTTTCTCATGACACCTGTACTAAGCAAACAATCTGTACTTGGTACCTCACTAAATTACGCCATCTTGCCACTGCTGCCTCCTCAGCTGCTCTAACAAGAGCTTCTTGTAGCCAAATATGATGGCTGTAAGGCCAGAAATATTATAACATGCATAACAGTTTATTTACAGACATTGGTTTGAGTGCAAGAGATGCTCTCAGGTTATATAATTTGTCCTACTGTTTAAGATAGGTGTTTCTTCTTCGATGACGATTTCGAAATAATGAGCACATTCTGTGGTGATCGATAGTTGTCGAAGCAAAATAGTGGCTGATTTTTTTCCCCAATTTTATTGTAAGTGGTGTATAGCCCGACCTCTGAATTTTGGTCACCTGTAATCGGGGGCGATGCATTTCGTTGGATGTCTCAAATTAATGAGATACAAATTGTATGTAAAATGTATATAGATTTTGCGCATAAAACTAAAAGAAAATAGACTGCTCCTATTTTCGTGGAAAGAGGGCTTTATTGCCTCATATCTACAATCTTATGGGACGACGACTTTCTCCAGTACGCCCCAAAGATCAGTTGCCGCGACATTCACCTTATGCAGAGCTTGCACTATCATCGACTGTCTCCACCTGGTGGGCACATGGCGACTGCCCAGTTTGATTAACTACACTATGCATTCTTCCAGTCGTCTTGATCTATTTTATATGTAGCGCTCACTGGTGTGAGGTCCGCCCCCGGTAGCTGAGTGGTCAGCGCGACCCTGGTTCGATGCCTGACTGGGTCGGAGATTTTCTCCGCTCAGCGACTGGGTGTTGTGTTGTCCTAATCATCATCATTTCATCCTCTTCGAGGCGCAAGGCGCCGACGTGGCGTCAAATCGAAAGACTTGCACCAGGCGAGCAGTCTACCCGACGGGAGGCCCTCGTCACACACCATTATACTGGTGTGAGGAACGAAAGCGGCTGAGATTTGGCCTTTCACTATTTCCGACTATGCAGCGTATGTGTGCACAGACACACACGACCGCTAATGGGTGTGGAATGGAAGGGGTGTGAATGTGGGCCTGCTGGCGTCTGCCGACCATCCGCATCTCACCACTGCCATTACGCTTGCCCATGGTTACTGTCCAGTGCGAAACCTGCCCTCCACCAGACATGACGTAGGACAGAGATTTAGGTTCGAGGAGCAATCGCTGAACTTTTATTATCAAGTGTAGACGGACTGCTCTACTTTTTCACATGAGGCACAATAGTGAACCATGCTAAAGCACAGTTCACAGCCCTTAAGCACTGCCACCTCGAAGAGACCGTGGGGTTAATCCACACTTGTGACAGTATGGCTTTGGAAGCTTCGTCGATGTACCACCTTCTGGCAGACAGGCGACGATAGCGCCGGACCCTGAACCATCACTGATGACAAAGGCTGGCTACATGACACGCAGTGCGACATTTGCTAGGTTTTACGCTAACCACCCCTTTCACCAGCTGCCATTGAAGAAATCTCCCGCTACATGTTTGGCGCGATACCAGAGGATGTGGCACTGACGTTGGAGGCACCATTAACGGAAGACGAAGTGGAACTGCTATCAAGTCGTCTGGCCCTGATGGCATCCCCCTCGAATTCTGTCGTGCTATCTGATATCTCTTACTACTCACGAGGACTGTTATCTGTGCAGAAGTGATGTCCCCCATGGCGAAGATTCCAGTTGCCTCATGGTCCCTATTCACAAAGTCCATGGCGCTCCACAAGTCGAAGATTACAGCCTTTTAACTCTGGTAAATTGTGAGATGGAGGTCTTTAGGTTTTTACACGTCTTTTGGCAGCACGACTTAACACGATGGCCAATCATGCATGTAGCGTCCTATGACCAGGTATCGCTAGGTGGAGCTTACAACATAGCGGAAGGGCTCTACCACTACAAGGATCTGATTAACCTCGCTTGATATCAACATTTTCTTATGGCTTTGGCATCCTTAGATTTCAGCCAGGCATTTGATTGGGTCAATAATACCTATCTTAAGTCTGTGACCCACGGCATGGGATACACCAAATCTATTGTCAAGGTGCGACATCCCGGCGAGGGGTCGGACAGCTGCCTCAATGACTATAAATTTCGAGCTTTGTGTATTGGTGCAGGCCTGCCGGAGGGGAGCGTTGACCCACCGAACGTGACCGATACCTTACGCTGCTTGACATTTTTAAGGCTGACCCGCGGCGCTCTGCTCCTCTCAACAGCAGACGGCTGCTGTAACGGATCAGATCTGGACTCGATGAACATTGCTCTCTTGACCACCTGCAATGCACACACTATGCCAACATCTACATGGCGTCGTGAATCCCTCACCTGGAGACTCTGGTGGGAAGACCGACGTTCTTTGTCTGTAGAGCGATTCTACTGTCGACAAAGTACATTTCGCATAAGTACTGCGAAAACAAGATAGGTCTCGCTCCATTTGCGAGTGGAATAGAAACGTATAACTCCGTGATACACCATTTGGGGCCTTACTTATGCAAATGTAGATTGAGACGTATTTTATGCTTAACAGGGAAAGTTTTGAACACACTGACGGGGTCACCATGGGAAGCTCATCTCTCTCCCTTGGTGACCAAACTTCTACAAGGAGGATTTAGAAGAAAAGTGCCCTGCAGTGATTAGCCCTTAAATCAACTGTTTTTTTGGAGACATGTTGCTGACCCTATGGAGAGGACAAATTAATGGAATTTTCGCACCACGTCAGCTCTCTTCGTAAGAACATTTAGCTCATCAAGGGAATAGAAAAAGGTACCGGATGGTTTATCCAGTTTAGCTTGAGGCCTTTTACACAGGTTTATAATTACAGTGTTATAGTTGTCGTTGTAAACCAAGATAGTATTTCAATCACTGCACAAAGGGCACACACACTCTGTGAGTTTGTCTCAGGAGCTGAGTATTTAAGAATAGTCTTCAGGTTCAAATGGTACAAATGGCTCTGAGCACTATGGGACTCAAGATCTGAGGTCATCAGTCCCCTAGAACTTAGAACTACTTAAACCTAACTAATCTAAGGACATCACACACATCCATGCCCGAAAAAGGATTCGAACCTGAGACCGTAGCAGTCGCGCGGTTCCGTACTGAAGAGCCTAGGAAGGCTCGGCCACACAAGCCGGCAATAGTCTTCAGAGACAGTAGATTTTCCGCCCAGTGGAACTTCATGGCAGTAGTTAACAGTTAAAGCCAAAAGCAAGCACATATATAAGGAGGCTAGTACATCAGTGATATCTAAAGATTTTCTTTCGCTTGTTGACTACGTATATTTCTAGTTCGACAGGATAACCCGGAAATTTCAAGTTAGAATGGTGTTATACCCACCATCCAAATAGCAGGTCTTCTTGGATTAGCGGAAGGCAGGAATATACGAATAAAATTCCTTCTCTATGTTGTGTGGCTCGTGTAAGTTAGACCCGAGGCACCGTGAGAGAACATTGCGCAGAACATCAACGCTGTATTCGCACCTTGCAACCCATGTTGTCTGCCATCACTCGACAATTCGTATTCGGCGAGCATTCTGTAAGGTGTCAGGCAAATCCAACACCTTCCATGAAAACCCTGACATGATAAGCAAATCCTGTAGTATGTCACATAGCTCCGAATAAATCGTGACATTAAATTAACCAAAGTAATAGGAGTAACGAGTGAGCAAATGGAATACCACAGGCTAACACAAGAATCCCTAAATGCAAGTCGTACCTTCCCACTGTGAGACCGACACAGTTCCGAGGGGAGAAACAAGGACAGAAGCCGAGAGCAGAACCGTGTTAAGCTAGAAGGCCCTACGGTAAGAGACGGACTGGACACCTACGACGCCAGCTAACCACTAGAGCACACCACCCGCACGTTTTAGTGTGAGACTGTTTCGCGTCTCTGTTACGTCAAGGGCCACCCCCCCCCCCCCCCCCCCCGCCCCCAGCCCATGTTAAAAGCTAGAAGCCTCCAGAAAAACAGTATAGATCTTACGATAACACAAAAAGGGCCACTACCACCCGCAAGTTTTAGCGTGAAACTTTTTCGCGTCTCCGTTACGTTAGGACCACCCCCCAGCCCATGTTAAAAAATAGAGCCCTCCAGAAGAACAGTATAGATCTTAGGATAACGCTAAAAGGACCACACCAGCTGCAGGTTCTAGCATGAGACTTTTTAGCGTCTCTGTTACGTTGCAAAGATTAAAAACATTGCCCCATCACGAAAATTACAACGTTTCTCATTGGATAGACAGAATTTTTGTAGGCGGAGCTTAAGGTTAACATTGAGACCCTGATTGGTCAGATGAAAACACAGCCAGATAGCTTTTTTTTTAAACCAACTTCGGTAAATTGTAGTAAGGAGAAATTAGGGAAGAGTTAGTTCCGAGATGGCGAGGTGAGAGGAGCTGTGCGCCGGCTGCTGCCCCCTGAAGCTGCCTAAACACCGACGAGGTAATGAACGCACGCGATGCCGCATTTTTGAGCTCATAAGGCTTCACTCAGAACTGCAGAAGTCTCATCTGTTACACCCCCTTTTTACGTAATACTAGTGTCGATCGTAAATTAAATCTCATGATGTTCACATTTGCCACTTGAAGTAAAAATCTGAAACGCCATGATTTTTCTGTTATATAGTTATTGAGAAGCCACATCAGCCACTGTAGTTTACGTCAAGTTAGATAAGTAATTAAAGATAATTGAGGGTCACTGTAGACCATTTTGACAGTTTTCTCTTTTGTGAAACTTAAATTAAACCTAGATTATAGATGTGATATGGCATAGGTCATCCTTCGATCCATTGTAGAACTTGGAAACCCATTCAGGGAATATTCGTTCACATTTTTGTTGAACGCAGTTCGTTTTTACCATCCTGTATTAAAACATTTCCTTTTTATCCATAGTGCAATTTATAAACAATGTTTTTTGAGTAGAATAAAATTTCCAATGTTAAACTTAACTGCTTTTTCGACGTTATTTAACCAGCTAACTAAAAATAGGAAAGCCTTGAACCCCTTCCACTAAATTTAGTTAGTATTAAGATTCTTTTCCAGGGAGTGCAGTGGAGCTGACGCTGAGATCATTAAGTATTTGGTTATATCATCGCTAGTCTCACTGAACTCTTCTGAATTCTACATGTCATGTGTGGTCTGCCGTCTCCTTACCAGCAACAGGTCCCCGGTACAAACTAGTTAATTCCCTAAAAAACCCGCTCAGAACGTCGTTGTGCGAAAGTGGTCGGGAGACACGATATAGAACAAACAGACACCACCATGAATGTTTAGAATTCAATGGAACTAGATAAATCAACAGTTCTAGCAACTGATAATTCTTATTGGGATTCCAGTATTAAAGAGTCCCGGAGGTATGGGAAATGGAAAAAATTATTAATCAGGACCACGGTTATCGTTTGGGTGATGCGTGTAATTCCTTTCTCAACACGATTTTTTCTCAGCGCAGACGACAGGTTCTGATGGCCACGGCGAGTAGCAACACACATGACAGTCTTACATTTCCGTCATCTGGGGCTGCTGCCTGCTAGCCGCTGACGCATGAACGATACGCAAACAGCTCGCTACTAAGTTGTGCAACGAGACAGCCGACATCAGTTTCGGCGGCGCATCTGAACATATCTGGTACGTACCCAGATGTTGGTAGATGACGATCGGCTGCACTCCCGAAATATGAGTGAACTCGTAACGCCCCATGTGCGGTCTCACAGACGGCTAGCGTTTATTGTTACTCTCTTGCTAATGCGTAATGGTGGGCTAGGAGGTCACAGCGTTGTGCACTCGCTCTTACCCGAACCTGCCGTGGTTTCCTTTGTCAGTAGCCATTTAACCATGACGTGGATCTATACTATTACCGCTTCTTTCGTGCTAGTTTTGTCTGAGACCGCACCTGGTCAGAAACGGCCTGGGGACAATTTAGGAAGTGGTGTTGGATCAGATAGTCGCAACGTAATTGAAAGTGAACATAATACAGTAAACGACAGTGCGAGATTGAAGATGAATTTGTTTTGCCCCATGTGAATTCCTTGAATGAAACAAGTGATCAAAGTGATGAAGACAAAAGTGTAGAGACTGAATCTTTATCTGGTAGAAACATATTTAGTCGAAACAAATATCGCTGGTCGTCAATGGCCAATGTTGTTATTTTTCCTCATATTGGACGTAAGTGGGGTGAGTGCGTTTATCCTTCACAATTCCTATACTCAAGTGAACCGATTAAATTTTTGAAGTAGGTTGTAAGTTCGTTGGTGACACTACAGATAAAATGCGAGTCAATAAGTGTCACATACCCCGTGAATTTCGTGCGTACTTTAGCGTGTTTTAGGTGTAGCAGAACCAATTGTAGAAGTCCTCCAGAACGATTCGAAAGACGCAAACCATTCTCCACCTGTAACTCAAGAAAGAAGAGAAAGACACGTTATACTAGCCATTGTTTGAAGAAACCAATCTGACTTGAAATCACTACGAAAATTTCTAGCAAGTGCAACTAAAATCTCTTGGAAGTGAAAGTACTAAAAATGCAAAAACTAAAAAAGTATGTAACGTCACAGCGATTTTCACGGCTGCAGAGTTTTGCAGTAAGTTTTGTTCCGTTAGGTCAAGCTGCATTGGAGGCTGGCAATGAAGCCTCCAGCCCAAGCCGTTGTGTGGTCGGCTGTTGGCGTCATAATGCTACCTGACGCGATGTGTGGACTGTGAGAACTGCTCTGTGAGGAGCGTACTAAGATCACTTATTCATCTCATATAATGAACTAAATACCTATGATAAATATTAGCTGTTTGTTTTTAAATCTGGTATATGAACTTTTATAATTTAGAAGAACAGTGTGCAAAATTTTCATGCTGATGACTTTGATAGTTTTGAAAATATAAAAATCAATTAAAAAGTACTTAATGGAAACTTAGTAAAGTAAATTCGGATAGGTATCATGACAGTTAAAGTTCCTTTATCATTGGAAAATACTAACAGCACTCTCAGTGCTCACAAGCTATTTTTAAAGAATTTTAATTCTAAACCTTTAATAATTTTACTTTCATAAGGAAAATAATATTTTAAAAGTTGATATTTATATTTTGTGTTAGGGTGGGAGTGGATGAAAATGAATATGAGTGTGTATGTGGGGACATACGTCAAATTTCAATTATATAATGCAAGTGTTTCGTAACCAGGATGACCTGAAAACGGTGAATCCCCCTAATTGGTGGATGACGTATGTCTAGATGCGTTTGCTTTTGTAATAAGTCAGCCAGAAAGATATTAAGAGGATACTTAGTTCTAAAGTATATTTCAAGCATAGTTTTCTTTTAATTTTCGTTTGATTTGGTTTTATGGAACATTTTGTGAATTTTTGCAATATGAAATGACGTAGATGCAACTGTTCAAAAAATGTGTGTGAAATCTTATGGGACTTAACTGCTAAGGTCATCAGTCCCTAAGCTTACACACTACTTAACCTAAATTATCCTAAGGACAAACACACACACACCCATGCCCGAGGGAGGAATCGTACCTCCGCAGGGACCAGCCGCACAGTCCATGACTGTAGCGCCTGAGACCGCTCGGCTAATCCCGCGCGGCGGATGCACCTGCGAATGAGTAAAGCGGTTTGCGCGCGTGCTTTGTAATCCTAAGCATGAACGGTGGTTTTCTTCAACGCTGCGTTTCTCATCGTCTACATAGTACCTACGAATGCAGAGAAACGGGTGGTGAATGGACGCTGTACTGAGGTAGGTGGACACCAATAATTAAATCACAACGCAGCGCACCAACCCCGCCCCGCCGCAAGTACTAAGGTAATTTGCATTTTTTAAAGGTTTTGATGCCGGTTTTTTTATGTTTGTATTATTACATCTACAATTAGCAATAAAAATATAGAAAAAAATAAAATTTTTAGTGCAGGGTATTCGAGTTTTCATAGTTCTAACAACATCATGTAATATTACTTAAACCAACTTATGCTAAGGACAACACACACACCTATGCCCGAGGGAGGATTCGAACCTCCGGCAGGAGTGGCTGCACAATCCGTGACACAGCGCCTGAGACCGCGCAGCCACTCCACGCGGCTCATCGATCATCCTTCTGCAGTCCCGACTTGGCTCCATCCGATTGTCATTTTTCCAAGACTTAAAGAACATCTTCGAGGACACCACTTCGATGCTGATGAAGCGGTGCAAGCAGAGGTGAGTTTGTGGCTCGGTCTACAAACATTCTATAGTGACGATATCAACAAACTGGTCATCCTTTGGAAGTAATGTGTTCGTCGCCAGGATGGCTACGTTGACAAATAAATAAGTAAATTTAAAGAATAAGGACGTAGATTGATAATAACGTTCGTTATGTTTAAAAAGATTTAAAAGTTTTCACATTAAACAATCGGAGTCATTACTTTCCAGCATGCTCTGGTATTACCTCTTTCATATTCGGGAACTAGTTTACTAGTGTATTGCAACACAAAAAGAGCAACAACTCTAAGTCAAAGGGCAGTTGTACTGACAATGAAATAAATTTTAATGAAGAGTGGTATTGCGGAAGGCTGCCTTTTCAGTGCGTCTATGTTTCACAGACAACCTCTTTGATGGCGTCCGCAGCTCGTCGTCTTGCCGTAGCGTTCTGGCTTCCCGCGCACGAGGTCCCGGGTTCGACTCCCGGCGGGGTTGTGTCGTCGTCTTCATCATCATCATTCATCCCCATTACGATCGGACGAAGGCAATGGCAAACCAGCTCCGCTAGGACCTTGCGACAGAACATTTCAAGCATTCAAGCGTTCTCTCGGTAAGGAACTTGACACTCAAAACCTTAAACGACGTCATTTAAGATCAGTAATAAGAACTTAAAACGTTCATGGGTCTTATCGCGCACATCTCCATCGTTTCAAACTTCATACTGCGAAGAGCGTCCATCAGAACTGGTAGTAGGAAATGACCAAAGCCAAACTCTATAAGACAACAGTCAAGTTCAGAATTCACTTTCCTAAATGTGCACGAACCTTGTGGTGCAGACAAAAATCTAAGAGTCAAGTTCAGAATTCATTTTCCTAAATGTGCACGAACCTTGTGGTGCAGACAAAAATCTATGTCCACATATGATTCTATTTTTAAGAAATGGACATTAGTCTACAAATTTCATGACGGAGATTCATCGATCCACAGCATCCACATTGTTTGATTAATTTACAGGTGAACATCGGTCAACAAGAAGAAACCGCCTGCAGTAATTTATACACTAAGTGGTTATTTGTTCACAGACTGAACCGCTACTATGTATTACTTATGTATCTCTAGTGATAAATCTTATAGTTACTACGATTACCACACGATTGTCAGTTAGTAACGTCCTCGGCAAAATATTTTTATGTCACTTGTTGCAACAAAATTGCGAAAGGTTTTTATCTTCGTTATCTGGAGTGATAACTTGCAGCTAAAAAAGGTAAGTGAGGTGTATCGAAACTTCCCTGTACAAATATCAAATGGCCACGCAGTTTTTAAATACATTAAAACATATTCCATGGAAAATAAAAAAAAGTGCTTATGCTTTCATGTCGCTGTTCTTCTAACTAATAGTTAGTGGCAAAGCTGCGCATAATGGTAAGACACATCACACAGCGTAAAAATGAGACTCATTGATATGGAATAGGTAGTAATTGGATTATATTTTCGCTTGGCGCCACCTCGTGCTAAAGGAAATAGACGCCCGCTGAAAGCTAGGACATCGGCACTCGCTTCGGAACACGGCTGACGATGAGAAGTAATATCGGCAGCCGATCAGGCTATTAAAATTTCAATTTACGTGTTAATGGAGTGCATTAGGAGACTAAGCGCGGTCCGCTGGAGCCGGAATGGGACGACACTTCGCATGTAGTCCATTAGCAAACAGACGCCATCCGTGCTTTCTCGAGGCTATCCCAGCGCAAGGCAGTTCTGATCAGCGCAAGTTTTAATTACATTACGAGATCCGGGGAGCGGGTTATTCGCTGACAAATTCGACACATAAACAGTTGCAGTGTTAATTCAAAGTTTAGATTACTTCAGTTGGAAAACTTTTCGCTGCGAGTCTCGTTTCCCTGACATTTCAGTCTCACGTAATTGTTCCTAGGATTTTGCTGTTTTTGCATTGCCTTCCGTGTGGCGTAATTGGACAGCCCGTCTTTACCTGCTGAGAGCATTAACACACTCCTATGCAAGTGAGGGCTCGATAGTGGAGTGCCAGATTCAGACCTTGGTACTGCAAGAAATAGCAAAATCTAGACGGTAGTGGAAAACGGAATCATAGATACGGTCTTTTAAGATTTTAGTTACAGTCATAATACATGCCTTTACGATGGTATGTTCGAAACTCGATAATCAGTGTTACGACAGTCAAAAAAATTGCAAACAAGTAAACGAGAGGCTCATAACATGTTCGATATGATCTGTATCTCAGCTATGGTCTTTCTTTTTGTTGATATTCAAATTAACATATGACATCATAGTGACATATTTTTAAAATCAACCATTCTCCATGTGGGCTGTTATTAATGTATTTGCTTACCACAATCCCGTATTTGGCCCGTTATGCCATTTTCAAACGATAGGTCACTACGAACTGCGTCTTTAAGAGGACACTCTTCTCCTTTCTTACCCTGTTTACATATTCCACATCTATAATAAAACCGAAGCCCTTGCCCATTAAACAAAAGAACGTAACACTTCTATAAATGACGGACTCCTGTCTTGTTTCACACATGGAATATCCAAACATGGTATGACAGAAGGAAGGCGTTGTCTTAAATGGAGCGATACACTGAAGCGTTTCATAGTAAGCCATCACTTGTAAATGGAGTAATAGGTCGAACTCGCTATTGTGGTGAATAACTACTTTAATAACAGGTCACGTCGAGAATTTCTTCCTTTCTAATGTACTACATGACTGAAGACACAAGTAATGAAATAAGAGTAATGTATGTTGTTGCTGTGGTCTTCAGTCCTGAGACTGGTTTGATGCAGCTCTCCATGCTACTTTATCCTGTGCAAGCTTCTTCATGCCCCAGTTCCTACTGCAGCCTTCATCCTTCTGAATCTGTTTAGTGTATTCATCTCTTGGTCTCCCTCTACGATTTTTACTCTCCACGCTGCCCTCCAATACTAAATTTGTGATCTCTTGATGCCTCAGAACATGTCCTACCAACCGATCCCTTCTTCTTGTCAAGTTGTACCACAAACTCCTCTTCTCCCCAATCCTATGCAATACTTCCTCATTAATTATGTGATCTACCCATCTAATCTTCAGCATTGTTCTGTAGCACCACATTTCAAAGGCTTCTATTCTCTTCTTGTCCGAACTACTTATCGTCCATGTTTCACTTCGATATATGGCTACACTCCATACAAATACTATCAGAAATAACTTCCTGACATTTAAATCTATACTCGATGTTAACAGATTTCTCTTCTTCGGAAACGCTTTCCTTGCCATTGCCAGTCTACATTTTATATCCTCTCTACTTCGACCATCATCATTTACTATGCTCCCCAAATAGCAAAACTCCTTTACTACTTTAAGTGTCTCATTTCCTAATCTAATTCCCTCAGCATCACCTGACTTAATTAGACTACATTCCATTATCCTTGTTTTGCTTTTGTTGATGTTCATCTTATATCCTTCTTTCAAGACACTGTCCATTCCGTTCAACTGCTCTTCCAAGTCCTTTCCTGTCTCTGACTGAATTACAATGTTATCGGGGAACCTCAAAGTTTTTATTTCTTCTCCATGGATTTTAATACCTACTCCGAATTTTTCTTTTGTTTCCTTTACTGATTGCTCAATATACAGATTGAATAACATCGGGGAGAGGCTACATCCCTGTCTCACTCCCTTCCCAGCCACTGCTTCCCTTTCAGGCCCCTCAACTCTTATAATTGCTATCTGGTTTCTATACAAATTGTAAATAGCCTTTCGCTCCCTGTATTTTACCCCTGCCACCTTCAGAATTGGAAAGAGATTATTCCAGTCAACATTGTCAAAAGATTTCTCCAAGTCTGCAAATGCTAGAAACGTATGTTTGCCTTTCCTTAATCTAGCTTCTAAGATAAATCGTAGGGTCAGTATTGCCTCACGTGTTCCCATATTTCTACGGAATCCCAACTGATCTTCCCCGAGGTCGGCTTCTACCAGTTTTTCCATTCGTCTGTACAGAATTCGCGTTAGTATTTTGCAGCCGTGACTTGTTAAACCGATAGTTCGGTAATTTTCACATCTGTCAAAGCCTACTTTCTTTGGTATTGGAATTATTACATTCTCCTTGAAGTCTGCGGGTATTTCGCCTGTCTGATACATTTAGCTCACCAGATGGTAGAGTTTTGTCAGGACTGGCTCTCCCAAGGTTGTCGGTAGTTCTAATGGAATGTTGTCTACTCCCGGGGCCTTGTTTCGACTTAGGTCTTTCAGTGCTCTATCGAATTCTTCACGCAGTATCATATCTCCCATTTCATCTTCATCTACATCCTCTTCCATTTCCATAATATTGTTCTCAAGAACACGGCCCTTGTATAGTCCCTCTATATACTCCTTCCACCTTTCTGTTTTCCCTTCTTTGCTTAGAACTGGGTTTCCATCTGAGACCTTGATATTCATACCAGAGGTTCTCTTTTCTCCAAAGGTCTCTTTAATTTTCCTGTAGGCCGTATCTATCTTACCCCTAGTGAGGTAAGTCTCTACATCCTTACATTTGTTTTCTAGCCGTCCCTGCTTAGCCATTTTGCACTTCCTGTCGATCTCATTTCTGAGACGTTTGTTTTCCTTTTTGCCTGCTTCATTTACTGCATTTTTTATTTTCTCCTTTCATCAATTAAATTCAGTATTTCTTCTGTCACCCAAGGATTTCTACTAGCCCTCGTCTTTTTACCTACTTGATCCTCTGCTGCTTTCACCACATCATCCCTCAAAGCTACCCATTCTTCTTCTACAGTATTTTTTTCCTCCATTCTTGTCAATTGTTCCTTTATGCTCTTCCTGAAACTCTCTACAACACTGGTTCTTTCACTTTATCAAGGTCCCATCTCCTCAAATTCCCACCTTTTTGCAGTTTCTTCAGTTTTAATCTACAATTTCTAACCAAAAGATTGTGATCAGAGTCCGCCTCTGCCCCGGAAATGTCTTACAGTTTAAAACCTGGTTCCTAAATCTCTGTCTTACCATTATATAATCTATCTGAAACTTGTCAGTATCTCTAGGCTTCTTCCATGTATACAGCCTCCTTTTATGATTCTCGAACCAAGTGTTAGCTATGATTAAGTTGTGCTCTGTGCAAAATTCTACCAGGCGGCTTCCTCTTTCATTTTTTAGCCTCAATCCATATTCACCTACTGCGTTTCCTTCTATTACTTTTCCTACCATGACTATTAAATTTTCGTCTCCCTTCACTATCTGAATAACTTCTTTTATCTCATCATCAATTTCTTCAATTTGTTCGTCATCTGTAGAGCTAGTTGGCATATAGACTTGTACTACTGTTGTAGGCGTGGGCTTCGTGTCTATCTTGGCCACAATGATGCGTTCACTGTGCTGTTTGTAGTAGCTTACACGAACTTTTAAACCTACTCCTGCATTTCCCCTATTTGATTTTGTATTTATAACCCTATATTCACCTGACCAAAAGTCTTGTTCCTACTGCCATCGAACTTCGCTAATTCCCACTATATCTAACTTTAACCTATCCATTTCCCTTTTTAAATTTTCTAATCTACCTGCCCGATTAAGGGATCTGATATTCCACGCTCCGATACGTAGAACGCCAGTTTTCTTTCCCCTGATAACGGCGTCCTCCTGAGTAGTCCCCGCTCGAAGATCCGAATGGGAGACTATTTTACCTCCGGAATATTTTACCCAAGAGGACGCCATCATCATTTATCCATACAGTAAAGCTACATGCCCTCGGGATAAATTACGGCCGTAGTTTCCCCTTGCTTTCAGCCGTTCGCAGTACCAGCACAGCATGGCCGTTTTGGTTAATGTTACAAGGCCAGATCAGTCAATTATCCAGACTGTTGCCCCTGCAACTAGTGAAAAGGCTGCTGCCCTCTTCAGGAACCACACGTTTGTCTGGCCTCTCAACAGATACCCCTCCGTTGTGGTTGCACCTACGGTAGAGCTAACTGTGTCGCTGAGACATGCAAGCCTCCCCACCAAGCCTCTATGGTTCATGGGGTGGGGGGAATATTGCTGCCAAACAAGGAGAAATTTTTTTCAAAATACAGTTTCACTGACAATTAGTTTTTTTTGGTAGAAATTTGTTGCTATCCTCCTGGCACGCTAATATTTACCTGGAAGTGAGATAAAAATATATCGCTACTGCAGATAGCTAAAAAATAAGACTTTCATTTTTTCTCTTGTCTACTGTTGTCAGTCAGTCTTCTTCCTCTAATTCGTATATTACAGAAGTTTTGCTTCTCATTTCTCGGCGAAGTCTTCTTAACACTTATTTTGTCATTGTTGACCAGGCTGAACGTTAACTCGTGTATAATCTTCACTGTGTTTTGTAGGGCAAGGAGAGATCTCTAGGAAAAGCCGAATGGCCGCTAAGGGGAACCCTGTCACATATTTTCAGGTTCTGAATTAAAATTTATGAAAAAAATCATCATCAAAATTTTTTCTTCTATTCAGCGCTGCGATCTGAAATTAAAACTTTCGTTTTAAATTGTGCCTGTTCCGTCAGGTATTGGCTCGATAGTGAAATCATTTTTTTATTTTTTACTCCTCTTCGTAATTTCTTCACAGATGGTTTTATCAGTAGAATTACCATCAATTATTTCGGCATGTTTTACACTCACTGTCTCTTTACTTATCACCAGAAAATTCGCCATAGTATTTCGGGAACTTCTTTTTGTCTCAGAGAACTGTGTTGTGGAGTAACGCAGTCGAGTAATAAATTTATTCAAGAAATAATGCAGTAAAATGTAATGTTAAATAAGAAAATGTGTTGTACATGTTCTGGAACTGTTACACTGATTTCTTAGCACATTCTCACCTTAAAAATATTTGTGGTGATTAACTATTATGGACTGCGCTATGGACCACTATAATGTAAACACCAAAATAATTTTTATTTAGAATTTGTCTTTTGGCTAGAAATCAGTGTGTAGTATATATTTATAAATCGCCGTCAACTTTGAAATATTGCATTTGAAGTATTTGTAATTTGAAATTTTTGTAGTCGCTGCTACTACAAATTATTTCAATGTCTACGTTCAGGGTAGGAAACAGTTGATATCAGAAAGGCAAGCAACAACATCTTATTGTCTAAGGGTCTTTACATTTAGATGTACGTTGATATAACTGTCTTCACTGTTTATGATTGTTGCACTACTGATTTGTGGAACCAGATGTTACGTAACGTAGTACTGACCTGTTATTCACTTCTAACAGTTAATTTTTAATGTTTATTTGCGCAGTGGATTTTATCATTTCCTATGATGTTACATATCTCCTACAGAAATGTTACTGAAATAATCCGCAGCATGAAAATTTTTAGATCAGATTACTGAAATGTCCCATATCTTAGAAGAATAACTCTGCGGCACATATACACTCCTGGAAATGGAAAAAAAGAACACATTGACACCGGTGTGTCAGACCCACCATACTTGCTCCGGACACTGCGAGAGGGCTGTACAAGCAATGATCACACGCATGTCACAGCGGACACACCAGGAACCGCGGTGTTGGCCGTCGAATGGCGCTAGCTGCGCAGCATTTGTGCACCGCCACCGTCAGTGTCAGCCAGTTTGCCGTGGCATACGGAGCTCCATCGCAGTCTTTAACACTGGTAGCATGCCACGACAGCGTGGACGTGAACCGTATGTGCAGTTGACGGACTTTGACCGAGGGCGTATAGTGGGCATGCGGGAGGCCGGGTGGACGTACCGCCGAATTGCTCAACACGTGGGGCGTGAGGTCTCCACAGTACATCGATGTTGTCGCCAGTGGTCGGAGGAAGGTGCACGTGCCCGTCGACCTGGGACCGGACCGCAGCGACGCACGGATGCACGCCAAGACCGTAGGATCCTACGCAGTGCCGTAGGGGACCGCACCGCCACTTCCCAGCAAATTAGGGACACTGTTGCTCCTGGGGTATCGGCGAGGACCATTCGCAACCGTCTCCATGAAGCTGGGCTACGGTCCCGCACACCGTTAGGCCGTTTTCCGCTCACGCCCCAACATCGTGCAGCCCGCCTCCAGTGGTGTCGCGACAGGCGTGAATGGAGGGACGAATGGAGACGTGTCGTCTTCAGCGATGAGAGTCGCTTCTGCCTTGGTGCCAATGATGGTCGTATGCGTGTTTGGCGCCGTGCAGGTGAGCGCCACAATCAGGACTGCATACGACCGAGGCACACAGGGCCAACACCCAGCATCATGGTGTGGGGAGCGATCTCCTACACTGGCCGTACACCTCTGGTGATCGTCGAGGGGACACTGAATAGTGCACGGTACATCCAAACCGTCATCGAACCCATCGTTCTACCATTCCTAGACCGGCAAGGGAACTTGCTGTTCCAACAGGACAATGCACGTCCGCATGTATCCCGTGCCACTCAACGTGCTCTAGAAGGTGTAAGTCAACTACCCTGGCCAGCAAGATCTCCGGATCTGTCCCCCATTGAGCATGTTTGGGACTGGATGAAGCGTCGTCTCACGCGCTCTGCACGTCCATTGTGCATGCTCTGTTGCCTGTGTCTATGTGCCTGTGGTTCTGTCAGTGTGATCATGTAATGTATCTGACCCCAGGAATGTGTCAATAAAGTTTCCCCTTCCTGGGACAATGAATTCACGGTGTTCTTATTTCAATTTCCAGGAGTGTATACTATCTGCTATAATGATAAACAATGATGGTGAACTGAGCTCGAGTGCATCTATCCATACTTCAGGATGTTTCGTATGTACGTGATGCACGGTTACCATCATTGGTGTAGTGTATAACTGTGGTACAAGAACCGCAAATACTGTCCTGTTGTGTGCTATTCCGCTCAGTATTCATGCCCATGTAACCTGGGCTTATACATATTTCTACTCTCTGATAATTCCTAACCACATATCAAACTCTTCCTGTATGTTGGGGTTTTCGGTACAGGAATTTTGATTAATGCCGACGGTCCTGTTTTAATTATATATTTACATATTCTACAAGGAACCTGAAATCTCATCAATTTAACAATACAACGGGTAGGACTAACTGTACCGCGTACCAATACATTCAGCACAGAGGGTAGAAACCGTCTGCTTTATCATGACCATACTTAACCTGTTATTGACTTCTAAATGATTAAAACTATAATCATTCTTCCTGCAATCTTTTACATCATGTTTCAAATCACTTATTGCAATGGGGTTAAACACAATCTGCATTAAGAGAGTGGAGATCTAGTAATATCGAACTCAAAATGTGGTTCTTTATAATTATCTACATGTATTGGTAAATGCTTTTAGTATGAAGTTGCATATTTAACATTGATTCTTGGTACGACAATCACGTTTCAGTTAATGACAGCAGTTAAGGATTTTACTTTACTTGTTCTCCTATGTACAAAATAAATTTCAGTCATATTGAAGGGTAGAAGCATGGATTAATTTCAGTCTCTCTCACAAGAGAACCTCCCGATCGCAGCTCCCTCAGATTTAATTATAAGTTGGCACAGTGGATAGGCCTTGAAAAACTGAACACAGATCATTC